>NW_009258279.1:13580-16664 GCF_000687185.1 Egretta garzetta | reverse complement strand
CACTTGCCATCAGCTCCCTCCATCCCAGGAGCCCAGCCCAGCTCAGCAGCAGAGGACCAGCCCAAGGCAGCCCTTGCTCTGCCCCCTCGGGGCTCCCTCCAGGTGTCCCTGGGGCTGCAGGGGAACCTGCTGTGACACAGGCTGAAGTCATCCCTGATGTTCCCTCCCTCAGCTGGGGAAACATAGAATCATAGAATCGATGAGGTTGGAAAAGACCGTTAAGGTCATCAAGAGCTTCTGTACATTTCCAACAGTAAGCCATGTCCCTACTCACTCTATCTACATGTCTTTAAATACCTCCAGGAGTGGTGACCGGACCACTTCCCTAGGTAGCCCATTCCAGTTCCTGATAATCCTTTCAGTGAAGAATTTTTTCCTAAGATCTAATCTAAACCTCTTCTGACACAACTTGAGGACATTTCCTCTGCTCCCATTGCTTGCTACCCGGGAGAAGAGACTGACTCCCCCGGCCGCCCGCTTTCCCATCAGGCAGTTGTAGGGAGGGATAAGGTTTCCCCTCAGCCTCCTCTTCTCCAGGCTGAACACTGCCAGGGCCCCCAGCTACTCCCCATCAGCACTGGGCTTCAGACCCCTCACCAGCTTTGTTGCCCTTCTCTGGTCATGTTCCAGCCCCTCAATATCCTTCCTGTAGTGAAGGCCCCACAACTGAACCCAGCATTCAAGGGGCAGCCTCACCAGTGCTCAGGAGAGGGAAAGGATTACTTCCCTGGTCCTTCTGGTCACACTATTCCTCATACAAGCCAGGATGCAATTGGCCTCCTTGGCCACCTGGGAAAACTGCTGGCTCATATTCAGTCAGCTGTTGATCAGTACAACCAGATCTCTCTCTGCCATGCAGCTTTCCAGCAACTCATCCCCATGCCTGTAGCACTGCATGGAGTTGTTGTGACCCAAGTGCAGGACCCAGCACTTGGCCTTGTGGCCAATTGATCTAGCCTGTCCGGGTCCCTCTGTAGAGCCTCCCTACCCTCAAGCAGATCGATGCTTAGACCCAGCTTAGTGTCATCTGCAAACTTGCTGGGGGTGCACTCAATCCCCTTGTCCAGGTCATTGATAAAGATGTTAAACAGAATTGGCCCCGGTACTGAGCCCTGGGGAACATCACTTATGACCGACCTCCAGCTGGATTGAACTCCACATTTTGGGCTCGGCCATCCAGCCTGTTTTTACCCAGCAAAGCATATGCCTGTCCAGGCCATGGGCAGCCAGTTTCTCAAAAAGTATGCTGTGAAAAATGGTGTCACAGGCTTTAATAACACTAAGGTACACCACATCCACAGACTCTCCCTTGTCCACTAAGAGGGTCACTTGGTCATAGAAGGAGATCAGGTTGGTCAAGCAGGACCTGCCTTTCATAATCCCGTGTTGAATAGGCCTGATCTTCATCAGGTTGGTCAAACAGGACCTGCCTTTCATAATCCCGTGTTGAATGGGCCTGATCTTTGTGTTGTCCTGGATGTGCTGTGTCATGCCATTCAAGATGATCTGCTCCATGACCATATCCAACACCAAGGTCAGACTGACAGGCCTGTAGTTCCCTGGATCCCCCCCCTGCCCCTTCCTGTAAGGGGGCATCGCATTTGCCAACCTCCAAACAAGTGGAACTTCCCCAGTCATCCAGGACTGCTGATAGGTGATGGAAAGGGGCTTGGTGAGACCCTCTGCCAGCTTCCTCGGTACCCTGGGGGTGGACCCTGTCTGACCCTATGGACTTGTGTATATCTAATTGCCTGATCAGGTCACCGACCCTTTCCTCTTGGATCATGGGAGCTTTGTTCTGCTCCCCATCCCTGTCTTCTGGCTCAGGGGGCTGGGTCCCCGGGGAACAGCTGACGTTACTCTTAAAGACTGAGACAAAGAAGTCATTAAGTACCTCAGTCTTTTCCTCAGACTTTTTCACTATGGTTCCCCTGCATCCAGCAAAGGATGCAGATTGTCCTTGGCTCTCCTTTTAGTTTTAATATATTTATGGAAATATTTTTTATCATCTTTCACAGATTTAAGTTCTAGCTGGGCTTTAGCCCTTCCAATTTTCTCTCTTTATGACCTCACAACATCCTCGTAGTCCTCCTGAGATGCCTTCCCCTTCTTCCAAAGCTCATAGACTTTCCTCTTCTTTCTGAGATCCAGCCAAAGCTCTCTGTTCAGCCAGGATGGTTTTCTTCCCCGCCGGCTCATCTTTCAGTGCATGGGGATGGCCTGCTCTTGTGCCTCCAGGATTTCCTGCTTAAAGAGCATTCAGCCTTCTTGGGCTCCTTTACTCTTTAGGACTGCCTCCCAAAGGACTTTGTCAACCAGCCTTCTGAACTCTCCACAGTCTGCCCTCCGGAAGTCCAAGGAGGCAGTTCTGCTGACCCCCCTCCTTACTTCTCCAAGAATCAGGAATTCTATCATTTCATGATCACTGTGCCCCAGGTATCCTCCATCACAAGAAAACTGCCAGTGAGATGGAGGAGGTTTAAAAACCCAAAACCTCTAAAACTGTCTTCTGGCATCCCCACTCATTAGCAACAGGAGTGCAGATGCTAACAACACCTCCTGCATTAGAAGTGGTTTCATGTGAAGAAGTCAAACAGCAGGACTGACCCCTGCCCTCACCATTCCCATGAGCTCACTGCTGCAGAGCAGGGCTGACTCCTCAGCAACCAGTGGGCAAAGGCCCTGCTCCTCATGGCACGCTCAGCCAGCACAAGCCTTAGCTGCAACCAGAGCTGAAGGAAGGTCTCCTGGAGAGGGAATGGGAAAGGTGGGGAATGAGTGTCAGGGTGAAGGTCTAGGAGAAAAGCTTTGATTTTCCTAAGAGAAGTCTCCCTTATTTTGCACAATGAGAACAGTCAACCATTGGAATAATCTCCCCAGGGGAATGGTTGACTCCACTACACTGGAGACTTTCAAGATGCAGCTGGACAGGGTTCTGGGCTATTTTATTTAGACTGTGCTCTTGCCTAGGAAGGTTGGGCCAGATGATCCTTGAGGTCCCTTCCCACCTTGGATTCTATGATTCCACACAAATGGAAACATGAGGCTCTCCACGTTTGTGGCTGCAGGGAGTTCCTGAGCCTG
>NW_009258279.1:12472-13568 GCF_000687185.1 Egretta garzetta | reverse complement strand
CCAACAGCTGTCTCCAGTGTGACCATGTGGATGATCTGCTCTGCCTGGTGGCAGAGCTGACAGAGGAAGTAGAAAGGGTAAGGAGGATCAGGGAGTGTGAGATAGACTGGTGGAGCCACACCCCACGATCCTTGAGGCCAAGGCAGCAGATGGAGGCTCCACAAGAAGCAGAGGATCCCCTGCCCTCTTGCCACCAAGTAGAAGGAGGGGACCCAAGAGATGGTGGGAAATGGAAACCGGTCCCTGCTGGGGCAGGAGGCGAATCCCCTCTTGGCCTCCCTCACCTTCCCAGTTGCCTTTTTGCAACACGTATGGGGCTCTGGAACTTGAGGGCCAGGCAAGTGAGGATGTGGATGAAGGTCCATCCAGGGGGTTGTCTAGGGAGATTAAGAAAAAGAGGAGGTAGTTGTTGGCAGGTGATTCCCTTCTGAAGGGAACGGAGGGCCCAATATGCTGACCTGACCCATCCCACAGAGAAGTCTGCCGCCTCCCTGAGTCCTGGATTAGGGACATTACTAAGAAACTCCCTGGTCTGGTATGCCCCTCTGATTACTCTCCACTAGTGATTGTACAGGCTGGCAGTGATGAGGTTCCAGAGAGAAGTTCCAAATTGATCAAAAGGGACTTCAGGGCACTGGGGAGATTGGTTGAAGGATCAGGAGCACAGGCAGTGTTTTCCTCAATCCCATCAGTGGTAGGGAGGAACATCGAAAGGAGCAGGAAAAGCCGGCTGATGAACACATGGCTCAAAGCCTGGTGCCATCGGATGAATTTGGGGTTTTTTGATCATGGGGAGGTTTACGGGGCACCGGGTCTGTTGACAACAGATGGTGCTCACCTTTCTTAAAGGGGGAAAAGGATCCTCGCTCAAGAGCTGGCGGGGCTCATTGAGAGGGCTTTAAATGAGGTTTGAAGGGGGAAGGGGATATAACCAGGCTCACTAGGCAGGAGCCTGGGGGTGACACCCCAATGTCGGGGGTGAAACCCATGGCCCAGCTCAAGTGCATCTACACTAATGCAGGCAGCATGGGCAACAAAGAGGAGGAGCTGGAAGCCATGGTGCAGCAGGATGGCTATGATGTAGGTGCCATCACAG
>NW_009258279.1:10010-12435 GCF_000687185.1 Egretta garzetta | reverse complement strand
CTGCAATGGATGGCTATAAGCTCTTCAGAAGGGACAGGCAAGGAAGGAGAGGTGATGAGGTGGCTCCGTATATTAGGGAGTGGTTTTGATTGTACAGAGCTCAATGCTTATGATGAGACCAAGTGCTTATGGGTGAGGATGAGGAGGGATGCCAGTGAGGTAGATATCCTGCTGGGAGTCTGTTATAGACCACCCGACCAGGATGAGGACATTGACGAAGTATTCTGCAAGCGGCTGGCAGAATTCTCTCAGTCGCAAGCTCTTGCTCTTGTAGGGGACTTCAACTTCCCAGACATCTGCTGGAAATACAACACAGCAGAAAGGAAACAGTCCAGAAGGGTCCTGCAGTGTGTGGAAGATAACTTCCTGACACAGCTGGTAAGTGAGCCTACCAGGGGAGGTGCCCTGCTTGACCTCCTGTTCACTAACAGAGCAGGACTGGTGGGAGAGGTGGTGGTTGGAGGCCATCTTGGCCTGTTCAGGACACTGGTTGAGAGAGTCCCTTGGAGACAGTCCTGAAGGGCAAAGGGGTCCAGGAACACTGGGAGTTCTTCAAGAAGGAAGTCTTGAAGGCACAGGAGCTGACTGTCCCCATGTGCCGTAAGACGAATCGGTGGCAAAGATGACCAGCCTGGCTGAACAGGGACCTTTTGCTGGGACTCAAGAAGAAAAGGAGTTCTACCATCTTGGGAAGAAGGGACAGACAACTCAAGAAGAGTACAGGGATCTTGTCAGGTCATGCAGAGAGGAAATTAGAAAGGCAAAAGCCCAGCTAGAACTCAACCTGGCCACTGTTGTAAGAGAGAATAAAAAAAGGTTTTTCAAATACATTAACAGCAAAAAGAGAGACAGGGACAACCTCCATCCTCAATTGGATGCATTGCCACTAAGGATGAGGAAAAGGCTGAGATACTTCACACCTTCTTTGCCTCAGTCTTTAATAGCCTCATGAGTTATCCCCAGGGTACTCAACCCCCCCAGCTGGAAGACAGGGATGGTGAAGCAGTCTTTGCCCTGCTATGCCACCTGGACATCCACAAGTCTATGGGGCCAGATGGGATCCACCCAAAAGTGCTGAAGGAACTGGCAGAGGAGCTTGCCAAGACACTCTCCATCATTGATCAGGACTCTTGGTTAACAAGGGAGGTCCCAGATGACTGGAGGTTGGCAAATGTGACACCCATCTACAAGAAGGGCCGGAAGGAGGATCCGGGGAACTACAGGCCTTTCAGCCTCACCTCAGTACCAGGGAAGATTACGGAATGGTTCATCCGGAGTGTGCTCACCTGGACTTCACTCTCGTCCTCCAGGCAGGGTGGACCAGATGAGGCTGTTCAAGGCCTCAACCCAGCTTTGCATCATCCACAAAGGAGCTGAAAGTGTGCCCCAACATATCCTGCAGGAGGATGATAAAGACCAACCTCATCTCACATCAAGGCTTTAAGAGAAATAGCCCTGCAGACATCATGGGCAGTGCAGAAGGAGGGGAGGATGTGCTCCAGGCATCCAAGCAGTGATTCCCCCGCAGCCCCTGGTGAAGACCATGGTGAGGCAGACTGTCCCCCTGTAGCCTGTGGAAGTCCATGGTGGAGCAGGTCAGTGCCCAAAGACCCGCTCTGCCGTTAGATGAGTCAGGAGCCACAATGCTGAAATCACCTAAAAAGGGAAAGGCAGTTTGGGGGGGTTCTAAAGGAAAACAAATAGATTTTTCTTAAAGAAGTCTGCCCTAATTTCTCACTTCCTTTATTTCCTTTTTACAGATCCTCACACCCAGGGGGGCAAAATATCCAATGCCAGATCCATCACTGAGTTCCTCCTCCTGGCATTCACAGACAAATGGGAGCTGCAGCTCTTGCACTTCTGGCTCTTCCTGGGCACCTGCCTGGCTGCCCTCTTGGGAAACGGCCTCATCATCACCGCCATAGCCTGCGACCACTGCCTCCACACCCCCATGTACTTCTTCTTCCTCAACCTCTCCCTTGTTGACCTGGGCTCAATCTCCACCACTGTCCCCAAACCCATGGCCAATTCCCTTTGGGACACCACGGCCATTTCTTACACAGGATGTGCTGCCCAAGTCTCTCTGTTTGTATTTTTTTTTCATTTCAACAGAGTTTTATCTTCTCACTGTCATGGTCTATGACTGTGTCCTGGTTTCAGCTGGGATAGAGTTAATTTTCTTCCTAGTAGCTAGCATAGTGCTGTGGTTTGGATTTAGTACCAGAAGAATGCTGATAACACACTGATGTTTTCAGCTGTTGCCAAGTAGTGCTCAGACTACTCAAGGACTTTTTGAGCTTCTCCTGCTCGGCCAGGCGCATAACAAGCTGGGAGTACAGCACAGCTAGCACAGCTAACCCAAACTGATCAAAGAGCTATTCCATACCATATAACGTCATGCTCGGGGGGGTTAGTTCGTTCGGTC
>NW_009258279.1:7920-9880 GCF_000687185.1 Egretta garzetta | reverse complement strand
CCCCTTCCCGATTCCCCCCCCCATCCCACTGAGGGAGGGGGGAGTGAGTGAGCGGCTGCGTGGTGCTGAGTTGCCAGCCGGGTTAAACCACGACAGACTGCTATGTTGCCATCTGTAAAACCCTGCACTACAGGACCCTCCTGGGCAGCAGAGCTTGTATCCACATGGCAGCAGCTGCCTGGGGCAGTGGGTTTCTCTATGCTCTGCTTCACATGGCTAGTACATTTTCCATTCCCCTCTGCAAGGCAAAGCTGTGAACCAGTTCTTCTGTGAAATCCCCCAAAATCTTCAAGCTCTCCTGCTCCGATTCTTCTGTCAGGGAGGCTGGGCTTCTTGTGTTTAGTGTATTTGTGGTCTTTGTTTTGTTTTCACTGTTCTGTCCTATGTGCAGATCTTCAGGGCTGTGCTGAGGATCCCCTATGAGCAGGGAAGACACAAAGCCTTTTCCACGTGCCCAGGTCTCCCTGTTTGTCAGAACTGGCATGTTTGCTTACCTGAAGCCCCCTTCCATCTCCTCCTCAACCCTGGATCTGGTGGTGGCAGTGCTGTACTTGGTGGTGCCTCCAGCACTGAACCCCCTCATCTACAGCATGAGAAACAAGGAGATCAAGGATGCCCTACGGAAACTGATCTAATGGATGCTCTTTCACTGATAATAACCTGCATCCCTTCCTCTTCACTTTTCCCAGAGTTTATCTTAAGCCACGAGTCTGCTTTTTTCTCTTGTGATAATTCAACTTAGAGATAATTTTCTGAGTTTATACACCTTCAGTTGAGGTTTTATCTTGTTGTGTCTGACCCTTGCACAACTCTGTGTCACATGTGGCCTGTCAGATAGCAGCTCTTCAATAAAAGGGGAACTCTTGGATGCAGTGCCTGAAGGCTGCGCTCTTCCTCCAAAGTTTATTCATAAGAAAATGATCAAGGAATTAGCCTTTTAATGTTTCTGTTCTTTTAGTCTCCTTGGTTTTGGGGGAGAAGCTCGTGGTAACATTGTGTTCCGTGCGATCAAAACTTCTTGGTTTAATGGCTCTCTTCTTGGTGTCCAATGGCAGGAGAGATGGTCCATGAGGTGCCCATTATTTCCTCAGGTCGCTTCATGTATGAAAGGACTGATGGTATATCCCAGACTCTGTAAATAAATGTGGAGGGGTGAGGGCAGGATGGGCAGGATGGGGACTCACCACGTGTGCTGGGGTTTCAGTGAATGGAGACTCAGGTGAAAGACACTGAAAGGCGAAGTCCTCCAAAAGGAAATTATTAAATTGAGGTATCCACAAACAAGGACTTTGCGGTGCCATGGGAATCAGTGGGGACTCATCAGGCAGAGGTGGAGGAGACTGGAGAGATGCAGGAGCTTCCTGAGACTGCCAGGGCCAGGACCCTGGTGCTGTTGTGGGGAGTGGGGCTTGTGGCAGCAGCGCTGGAGGAAATTCAATTTGGGTTGGGGATCACCTACAGTCTGAACTCAGGAGATCCAGGGAGTGAGTAGCCTCTGTTTGTTCATGCCCTTGGGTCCAGCACCAGCCCTGGGGCTGATGGAAACCCTGAACCCTGCTCTGACAGACAGGTTTCCCCTGAATGGCAGCCCTAGGGTACAGGAATGGTCCTCCCAATTTAGTGCCAGCAACAAACATGGTGACATTTGCCTCCTCTAGGTCATAGATACAGGTGTTCAACTGCACAAGAGTGTAGAGGGATTTCTTGAACAACAGGGCCACAATGTGTTGTGGAGCTATGTGGACAATCCAGGTGTGTGACTGATATGATAAAGAGGGCTATTCCTGGAGTTCGGTTAGCACAAAAACAAAGAAGGGGGGACTGTGGATACATTCCTAGCAGAACAAGGACATCAGGTTCTGATAGGGTTGGAATGCTCTTAAAGGGGAAATGCTTAGCCAGTGTACGGGACGCTATTAAAGGGGAAATGCTTAGTTGCTAGAGTAGAGAAGCAGTAACC
>NW_009258279.1:1113-7821 GCF_000687185.1 Egretta garzetta | reverse complement strand
ATGAGTGAGGCTTTGCTGTATATATCCAATCGCTATTAGAGGAGAAGTGTATGGACAGTGTTACACCTATGAAATTATTGCTTATGCTGTGTGAACCCTGCTCTGCTCTATAAGTATACCTGCACTTTGCAATAAAGTTGAGGCATTCACTATACTCCTATGGAGACTGTGTCTGCTTTCTAAAGCTCCCCTCTTTCCTGGTAAGCCTACACGAACTGGTCGTCCTGTTCAACAGCCTAGTACTCACAGCTGGGAACAGGCTTTCCAAAATCCTGCTGGAAGGAGCCAGATGTGAGATCTGTGGATGAGTTGGGGGAAAGGCAAAACCTCTAGACAGGCCTCAGGACCTGCGGCGAACCTGCCTTCAAATCATCCCTTCCCAGCAGGATGTGAGAGACCACAATTTCAGTGTCACTGCAGCAAGGGCGGCCACTGGCCTTCACATCCATGACCGCCTCTTCCTCTTTTGGGAATAACAGGTTCAGGTGAGCATCAGACTGGGTGGCCCACCCGGCAGTTGTGCTCAGGAGTGGTCCACAAAACCTGAGAGAAACCTCCAGGACTGTCTGCATCTTGCTGTATTACCCAACCTTTGAATAAAGTGGAGACTGAGTCCCCCATAAGAGCCAAGCTCTGTGATTCAGAGATTTCCTTGGGTCATTTAAGTAAGACAGTTCATTCCTCACCCTGGCTGTATGACCTGTAACTCTGTCCTGAGTGTGGTTGCAAGGGAGTTAATTCCCTTCATAGCAGCACACAGGGTGCTCTGCTGTGGATTTGTTACTAAACCAGCACCGATATCACACCGGTGTTTTGGCTATTGCTGAGCAGTCCTTGCAGAGCATGAAGGCTTTCTCTTTCTCATACTTGGGCCCCACTGCAAGTAGGCTGGGGGTATGCAGGAAGTTAGCAAGGCTGCCCCCAAATGACCAAAGCAATATTCCATACCATTGGGTGTCGTGCTTAACAAAAAAACTCAAGGAAAGAAGGAGGAAGGGGGGACATCTGTGGTCATGGCATTTGTCTTCCCAGGTAACTGATACACACGATGCTTTCCTGGCAATGGCTGAACATCTGCCTGCCAGTCGGAGGTAGTGAGTGAATTCATTGCTTTCCTTTGCTTGCACACACAGCTCTAGCTTCACTTATTAAACCGTCTTTGTCTGGGCCCATGAGTTTCCCTGGTTTCAAACTTCTGATTCTCTCCCCTGCCTCCCTGGGGTTGTAGTGGGGGAGTGAGCAAGTGACTCTGGGTGTTTAGTTGCTGGCCAGATACAAACCACAACTCACTCCTACAAAAGTGTCAGCCTTTCTGGCCTCTTCTCTGAGCCAACGCTGCCCCACTACAGAACCACCATATCAGGACTGCTGCACCCAGCACAAGAAAGACCCTGAGAGGCTGGAGTGAGTCCTGCAGAGGCCAGAGGGATTGTTGGAGCCTGGAGCACACTGTGGACAAGGAGAGGCTGAGAGATCTGGGGATTTTTGAGAAATCCCTCAAACACTGGAGTAAGGATCCAGGCTGTTGGTGGGATCTCAATCAATGGAGATTTTCAATATTTGTTGAGACCAGGCCATGAGCACTTGATCTAGTTTGAGCTGTCTGAGTATGGGCTTGGCTGAGAGACAGCTGTGGCAAAAACTATCACAGACCCATAGATTCACTTATATGCTACGTGTGCCAATCACAGGAGTCCAACAAGAACTGCTTGACCATTTCCATGTGCGCAAAGGAAGACAAATACTGCATGACTGTCCGTAACAACATTGGAACAAGTATGTTTCTGAATAACACCTTGTTTGAGCAGCCCCAAAAATGGACTTTCATCCCACTCATGGCCATGTATGGAAACAATGGCTCCGATCCCCAGCTGTTAGGAAACATCGACCTCATTGCTTACTATCACAGTCACTTCAGTGTTGACAAATGCTTGATATTGTTACCAGGAGTTGGGGAGATGCTGAAGATACACAAACAGCAACACCAGAAAGTGAACTCAAGCTTGGGGCTGCGTGCACCACTTCATGGTTAGCTCCCCCAGCTCCGCACTGACCACTCCAGCTAGGTCTTGCTATGGCAATACTCATTCCCAGGGTTGTTTTCAAAAATGTTTGGGCAAACTGCACCATGTCCAACTCCCTCTTCCATGCACAATCCTTCAGACCTGTCCTTGGGGGTCTGCACCCTCAAGCACATCCATGTGCTCTCAGACCAAACCTCAGGTCATACAATACATTCCCCCTGGTTTTATGATGTAGAAAAACTGTCCTGGTGGGCAGTGACCCAGCCCAAGCAATGCTTCAGGCAGCTTGAACTGAAAGGCACCCACACATGCTAATTCCACTTAAGGGACAGACGAAACATGGAGCCCAGAGAAGACCAGCATCATGTTTCAGCAGTGTGGACATGGCCAGACTGTTCCTAGTCCTGAGCAGAATACATATTTGCTTGGGGACTGGACCCTGGCTTTCTTTTATTCACCAATGCAGATGTAACTGGGGAACAATGGTGGGATTTTATGATCAACAGTTCAACTTGATGATCTTAAAGGTCTTTTCCAACCTAGATGATTCTAGAATTCTAGGATTCTAGGATTCATTTGATTTGGAAAAGACCCTTAAGGTCATCAAGTCTGACCATTAACCTAAGACTACCAAGTCCACCACTAAACCATCTCACTAATCGTTGCATCAAAATATCTTTTAAATACCTCCAGGCATGTGTAATGAGGGTCAGTAGGAAACTGGTTTCCTTTATATTAATACTGGCAGTGGAGTTGGGTTTCACCAAATCCCAGAAGAGAACGGGGGTGACCAAGCAGCAAATGCCCCTCCTCAGAGCTGGGGTATATGAAAAGACATGGAGATGGCAGGTGTGGTGGACTGATGAGGGACGATTTTGCTGGGGTAACTTCACCAGGATAGCCAGGGAACATGGCAGAGACTGGTCCCCTCCCTACTACACCTTTGGCGCCTTGTTTCTTTCACCATAATGCCTGGCTCTGCACCACGAGAACATTTCTGTGTGCCCCCCTTGAACACACATGTGGCTTAGCTCTACGCTGGTATTTTTCTCTCCCGGGGTATTTAGAGCCCAGCCCAGTTCTTCCCCCATATCTCCCCACCTCTCCTGACCTCTCCCCAGCCCACCCCTGCAGAGCATCCCAGCCTGGGTTGGCCCCATGGCAGTGCCCACCACGGGGTGCAGCTCTGGGCATTCACCCCACAGCCCCAGCCCCTCTGAAGGGCACAGCAGCTGCTGGGGGGCAGAGAGGGATCAGCCTCCTCACCACGACATGAGGAAATGGAGGTCAGTGAAACTGAAGAACTCCTGCTCTTTGGGCTAGGTCATCCCCACCACAGGCTGCCTCTGCCAGCCCCTCTCCCCAGGCCAGCACAAGAGTCCTGGCCAGCGGGCAGAGCAGCCTGCCCTGAGGGGGTGCACGCAGAAAGAGTTTTCTCTTTCCTGTGGATTCCTCCCTGCAGACTCAGAAATGCTCCCTTACTCTTCTCCCTGGACATCCTTTTCCCCAAGTGAGCATGTCCAGGCTGGCCTGGATGGCCTTTTTTGGTTACTACCCCATGCTCTGCACAGGGCCCAGAGCTGGCAGTGCTTCTCTGAGAAGATGAGGTCCTGCTGTTGTCCATGGCCATGTCTCCAGGGAAGCAGCAGACCCAAAGTGAAGGTAGCAGAAAGGGTCTGTCCACTGAGGCAGCAAGGGGCAGTCCTGAGGTCGACAAGTGCCTGCTCCTCCATGTGGCAGCTCGGCTTGTGGTCCTTGTCCCATCCTGTATGGTGGGACTGTACCTCCAGCTCCAGAGGACATGTAAGAGATGGGAGCAGAGACAAATAATTTTCTGCTGGATTATTTATTGTGTTTCCTTACACATGGAGCATGTCTCCATAGGTACATGAGGTCTTTCAGGTCAGAAAACATAGGTAAAGGATAAGAATAATATTTAAGTAAAATTGATACGAGTTATATAATAAAGAGACAAACAAGACACATAAAATCAAAAGATCATCTGAGTTTTTAATGAGGATGCAGGACAGCTTATTGTTGTTGTAGTACTCTGTGTCCAAATAGTTTCTGCAGGGCCTCCTTTATCTCCTTGTTCCTCAAGCTGTAGATGAGGGGGTTCACTACTGGAGGAACCACCGAGTATAGGTTGCCACCACCCAGATCCAGGGCTGAGGAGGAGATGGAGGGGGGCTTCAGGTGGGCAAACACAACACTGCTGAGGAATAGAGAGACTACAGCCAGGTGAGGGAGGCACGTGGAAAAGGCTTTGTGCCTTCCCTGCTTAGAGGGGATCCTCAGCACAGCCCTGAAGATCTGCACATAGGACAGCACAATGAAAACAAAACACCCAAAGCATAAACAGGCACTGACCACAATAAGCCCAAGTTTCCTGAGGTAAGCATCTGAGCAAGCGAGTTTGAGGATCTTGGGGATTTCACAGAAGAACTGGCCCACAGCATTGCTCTTGCAGAGGGGGACTGAAAATATATTGGCCGTGTGCACCACAGCATGGAGAAAGCCACTGGCCCAGGCAGCTGCTGCCATGTGGGCACAAGCTTTGCTGCCCAGGAGGGTCCCGTAGTGCAGGGGTTTGCAGATGGCCACGTAGCGGTCATAGGCCATGACAGTGAGGAAAGAAAACGCTGCTGAGAACAAGAAGACAAGCATAAAGACCTGGGCAGCACAGCCTTGGTAGGAAATGGCCCTGGAGCCACACAGGATGTTTGCCATGGTTTTGGGGACAGTGGTGGAGATGAAGGCCAGGTCAAGGAGGGAGAGGCTGAGGAGGAAGAAGTACATGGGGGTTTGGAGGTGGTGGTCATAGGCTACTGCTGCAATGATGAGGCCATTGCCTAGGAGGGCAGCCAGGTAGGTGCCCAGGAAGAGCCAAAAGTGCAAGAGCTGCAGCTCCCGTGTGTCTGTGAATGCCAGGAGGAGGAACTGGGTGTTGGAGCTGCTGTTGGACATCTGTTGATTCTGGGCATGGAAACTAGTAAAGGAGATAAACCAGGAAAAATTTAGTGAAGCTGCTCTGAGCAAAATTTGATTCATTCATTCTGAAACACCTATGGGTGCTTTTCTTTCCTGGGGCACTGCTGTGCAGCTCCGAGGCTTCACCTCTGGTTGGTGCTGGCTGAGTGTGCTGTGCAGAGCCATGCCCTCTTCCCATGGGCTTCTTAAGGATCAGCCCTGCTTTACAGCACAGACTTGTGGAGGTAGCAACAGCCCCGTGTGTTTGGAGGGGGTGTTCCTGGGGAGGAGATCCCTGTGCTGCACTAGAGCACAGGGTAAAAAACTCAGAAGGACGCTTTCATCCACAGAGCAAGGTGGGAAATGAGGTGAAGCAAATGTGTCTGCTTACACTGTGTTTTAGCATTCAGACTCCCTCATCCCACTTGGGAAATATCTTGGAAAGGGTAAAATTCTGTTTCCCCATTTCTCTCAGTGCAAGTATTTTTGGAAATGGCAGAATTCCCCCATTGGCCTGTTGTTCTCAGTGCAAACCTCCGCCAGTGCTCACATACAGGTGGGCTGCTCTGCCCATCAGCCTGGTGCCCAGCTGCTCTGTGCTTGCACTGCTCTCAGCTGCAGGAGGACTACACCCAGAGGTGGCTCTGAAAAAGAGACTGGACTGGGCTGGGAGCAGAGGGATCCTGCTCAAGGTGAAGATTTAAAAGCAGCTCTCCTTCCCAGCACAGCTATGCAGAGCAATGAGGAGGACAGGACCAAGAGGGTGATTTTCATGGGCAGATCAAGTGCTCTCAGCCACCACAAAGGTCCTAGAGGAGAGCTCTGCCATTCTGGAGTGATGCTCAGAGCCCCGCCGGACTCCCTGTCCAGCAGAACCAGGACTCCGGAGGCAGAAACAAAAGCTCTGTGACTCTCCTGCAAAGGGAAGCAGGGAGAGGACCGGCAGGCGGGCACTCAGGAAAGCCTTCTCCATGCCCAGCAGAGCCCAGCACCTCCCAGGCAGCAAAATGCCAGGGCAGTGGCTCTCAGCCCCTTGGCTCTGCAGAGGGAAGGGGCCACGTGTCAGGAGAGATGCACCTCTGCTGTGCTGGAGCTCTGGCTGCAGCGGAGGCCACTCCTGCCCTGGAGCACACAGCCTGGAGGGCAGAGGCTGTGCTGGGTGGGAGAAGAGAGCAAGGGTCTCTCCGAGGAAGGGGTCTGCCATGGAAGGTCTGACAGCGAGCTTTCCAAATTCTCCCTCTCATGACATTGCTGCTTGGAGTTTCCTATAGCTCTCTGGCCATGTGTCTGCTGCCTGGAGTTATCCCTGCTGGGAACGGTTTCTCTGCCCTCAAATGTTTCCCTGTCAGCGATCATAGAGCCCACCACCAGCTTCTGCCTGCTCAGCTCTGCCCTGAAGAAACCTCCCAGCTTCAGGCACTCTCCAGAGGTACTCCCCACATGCAGGCAGTAAGGAGCAGGTCAGACAAAGCCTGATGAGGACAACAAAGGTGATGCTGGGGCTCTCTGAAGGTGAGTGGAAGCAGTTCATTTGGCTCCTACCACACCTACTGATCTCTCAGCGGAGCAGATCTGGACTCCCAGTCTCCCTCTCCACAATGAGCAGCACCTTTTCCCTGAAAGAGCAGGAAACTAAAAGCACAGGCTCAGGAGAGCTCTTCACCTTTAGGGTAGCCCCTGCCTCTGCCAAAGTCCCCTCTGAACCCCCCTGGGC
>NW_009258279.1:0-748 GCF_000687185.1 Egretta garzetta | reverse complement strand
CCTGCCCAAGACGTCACTGTCTCTGCCCCCACCCCACTCTGCGCTGCCTCCAGGTGTCCCTGGGGCTCTCCAGGAACCTCCTTGCAAAGAGACTGAAGCAATCCCCCATGCTGCCTGCCTCACCTCTGCAGAGATGTTTCTTTCCAGCAGTGTCCTGTCTCCTCTCAGAGACACAGTTAGGTCTGAGAATCCCCCTTCCTTGTCCCATCCTTAGGCAGGAGACCTGGACACTGATGGGGAGGGACGTCCTTTACCCATGCTGAGGGAAAGGATTCAGCTGAGTCAATGGAGGCATCGCACCTTGCATCTGTAGTTGTGGGGTAGAAGGGACCTCAGCTCCCTCCCATGCCTGCCACAAACCCACAGGGGGCGGTGAGGTTCCTCTTCCTGCTTCAGTAATGGTGTCTGTCCAAAATAGGCACTTGCACTCCTTTTCTTTGGTGCCATTGTCATTGATGGAGATGGTGACCAGGAGGTCCCACCATACACCTGGTGACATTTGAGGGGCCAGATGTCATCCATGATAATGGAGCAGTACGGAGAGACTGGGAAACATCTGGGGGTATCACCCTGCAGCCTGGTGAGGATGCCAGCTGAAATGATGGCAGATGCCCACAGTTAGGACCTACCACCTCTCCCTACTCACGCTGTTCAGGGATGCCTATCGAGGTGTCCAGCTGACCCAATGGAATTCTGTGCCGGAGGGAGAGGGAATCCTTTCTCTCTCTCCCCTCCTTTACCTGTATTT
>NW_009258278.1:170705-171958 GCF_000687185.1 Egretta garzetta | reverse complement strand
CCACCCGCTCACCGGGACAGCGCGGGGCTGGCTGTGCCATCCACCACACGGTTCCCGAGTTGCCATGGCACTGTACACCGGGCCGGGGACGGAGATGAAACCGGAGCCAGCGGAGCCATCGCAGGAAGGTGCCTTCCCCAGGAGGAGACCTGGCTCTGTCCCAGGCCGTGCGTGCCACGCACCATCCTGACATTTTCTTGGCGCTCGGAAGCCGTCTGTGCTCCAGCACCAGGCCCCAGCGTCCATCGCCCGGGGGGCTGCGACCCACTCCGGGGGGCTTTCCAGGCAGCCCAGCCCCAGCGGGATTCGGAGGCCCTTCGGACACGCTCCGTCCCCATCCGGAGAGCGGTGGTCTGCAGCGGCGACGCGGCTGCAAGCGCCGGTGATGCCCCGTCCCCCTCCTCCACGCTCTTGGCACCCTTTGCACCCAAAGAGCGAACGGTAAGTGCATGCAACCGGTTATTCTGCCTCCCAAAAAGCCACCCTGGGAAGGAACACCCACCCCGGGCCGCGGCGTGCCCCCCCCCTCCTCCGGTGACCCCCTTCTCCTCTCTGGCGGCCGCAAAGGTTTGCAGGAGGCAGGGACGGGGTGCGGAAGCTGAGCTGGGGTCCCCCATGGAAAGGCTTCCCTGGCACTTTAGCAGCAAGCAGACTTTTGTAATTTTTATTTTTTTTTTAATAATAGAAAATAACGCTGCTCCTTTCAAGAAATCCCAGGACCGCGCCAGCTCGGGCTGCCTGCTGCCTCCCTCCTGCCCATGGCTTCGGAGGCGGCTGCTAACCCGGGAGCAGAGCCCACGGCCCCCGCAGCCCCCACGGTTGGGAAGAAGAGCTGGAAGAAAGCGAAGGAGAAGCCCGAAGCCAGGGAAGATGCCCAGGAGGGAGGGGACGAGGCGGCCAAAATCGAGGGGCTCACGCGAGCCGGGCGCCAGGCGCTGGCACTGGGCGATGCGCGGGAGGCAGTGGGGTGCTGCAGGAGGGCGCTTCGCCTCTCCGGGGGCACGGCGAGCCCCCAGCTCCGCAGGGCTTGTGCCTTCAACCTGGGGGTTGCCTACGTGGAGACCGGGAAGCCCAAAAAGGGCCTTGAGTTCCTCCTCCAGTCGCAGGCCTCGGAGGGAGAGAGCGGGGAGCACTCGGGGGACCTTTATTTCAATATCGGGGCAGCTCACGAAGGGCTCCGGGACTTTCCGAAGGCTCTGGAGTATTTTGGCAAAGCCACCGGCCACGACCGCGCGGCGCAGGCTGGCAGCCGA
>NW_009258278.1:168508-169301 GCF_000687185.1 Egretta garzetta | reverse complement strand
GGCCGGCCGCCGTTTTGCTCCACGCTGCCCCACGCCAGCGGGACACGGCTCCGGGGGAGCGAGGCGTGAGTAGGAAAGCTGCCGTCCTGTCCCTCCTTCCTCCGTGGATGAGTTCCCAGCATCACCCCTGAGATAAATCTCCCCTCCCTTGACCCCAGGTCCTTCGGGGGGAAAGCCCAGCAGCCTGGGGACGAGCTGTACGTGCCCAAGCCGGGAGCACATCCTGGGCGTTTGGGTAAGAGGGTGCAAACTAAACCCCAGCGCCAATACAGCCGATTTCTGCCGGAGCCAAGGCTTCGGCATGGTCTGGTAACCGACTCCTGCCTGTTTGCCTTCCTCCCCGGAGGCACAGGATCGGCCCCGACTGATGGCCCCACACTGGAGCCCCACAACCCACGCAGCCACCTGGACACCTCTGGGGAGGATGAGGATGGTCCCAGCGCGGCTCCGGGGTGTCGCAGTCAGCCCCGCGCTAGCAGGTGGGTGGGCAAGGGGCAGGCGGGGGGCACCCCAATACAGCTCCCTGCACCCAAACACCCTTGCAGTAGCAGCAAACGTAACGCAGTGAGTGGCATCACCTCCAGGCTTCTGGTGGTTAAAGGTGAAAAAATCCGGGGATTTTAAAAGACGTCCGATTCCGGGGAGTGGATTTGGGGTAATTCAAGCTGGAATTTGGGGAGGGTCCGGTAAGGATGCCATAGGGGAGAGCTGGAGATGGTCTTCGTCACCTCCATGATACTGTTTCCCATAACATCCTCATAGGGAAGCTCAAGAAGTATGGGTTGGATGAGGG
>NW_009258278.1:166730-168236 GCF_000687185.1 Egretta garzetta | reverse complement strand
CTGGAGAGCTGGGCAAGGAGGAACTTGATGAAGTTCAACAAGAGCAAGTGTCGAGTGCTGCACCTGGGGAGGTCAAACCCCATGCACCAGTACAGGCTGGGGGGTGACCTGCTCGATAGCAGCTCTGCTGAGAGGGGCCTGGGAGTCCTGGTGGGCAATAAGCTGACCATGAGCCAGCAATGTGCCCTTGTTGCCAAGAAGGCCAATGGTATCCTGGGGTGTATTAAGAGGAGTGTGGCCAGCAGGTCGAGGGAGGTTCTCCTCCCCCTCTACTCTGCCCTGGTGAGACCCCACCTGGAGTACTGTGTCCAGTTCTGGGCTCCCCAGTTCAAGAAAGACGAGGAACTCCTGGAAAGAGTCCAGAGGAGAGCTACTAGAATGATAAAGGGACTGGAGCATCTCCCCTACGAGGAAAGGCTGAGAGAGTTGGGCTTGTTCAGCCTGAAGAAGAGAAGACTGAGAGGGGATCTCATCAACGCATACAAATATCTTAAGGGCGGAAGTCAAGAGGACGGAAGCAGTCTGTTTGCAGTGGTGTCCAACGACAGGACTAGGGGCAATGGATGCAAACTGAAACACGAGAGGTTTCAGTTGAATATGAGGAAGAACTTCTTCACTCTGAGGGTGGCAGAGCACTGGAACAGGCTGCCCAGGGAGGTTGTGGAGTCTCCTTCTCTGGAGATATTCAAAGCCCGCCTGGATGAAGTCCTGTGTAGCATGCTCTAGGTGAGCCTGCTTTAGCAGGGGGGTTGGACTAGATGATCTCCTGAGGTCCCTTCCAACCCTTACGATTCTGTGATTCTGTGATAAATAGACTAGGATAATAATTCTCTCTCTAAACTAAGACATAAGTCCCTTCCCATTATATTTCATTCTATGCTTCTAAAACAGCATGTGTGTGAGCCTCTGATGAGATATGAACCGTGCAAAACTAAGCTATAGAGGTATGTGTAGAATTACATGTGAAATTCTATAACTAAGCAAGAGATCATGCAAGTCAAGGATAAATTTTTCCTGTTGACATTTTATAGATATTCTTTCAGCTTTGCAGAAACTGAACTGCACCCTACAAGCTTCACACAGCAACCGACGTACCTGAATCTGTGATATCTTAGAACAATGTTTTTTGGGGCATCTTCAGCAAACTGGTAAGAGACAAGGATGTTGTTCTAATTCCAAGTGACGGGACACAACGTGGATCAAAGCACTTGTGCCAGCATGTAAATAATTACATACTCTTACTTAGTCCAAAGCCTGTTGTTGTCACTGGAGGACTCTTGTTGAATCACATGTTCTGTATCAACACAATTTCTAAATTCCTGTCCCAACATATCAAACGCGAGTAACATTTTCTGGGCATGGTCTCTATTAATTATGTTGAAGTTCTGGTCTGGAATAAACAAAGGGGGAATCATTTTAGTGCAATGCAGAAAGATCTGCACCTATATCTTCAGGGATAGGAAAAAGGAAACAAAGTGTATCTTCAGTAGCCACAGGATCCAAAAT
>NW_009258278.1:161709-164484 GCF_000687185.1 Egretta garzetta | reverse complement strand
CACCAGGGAGGGTGCCCCGTCCCCGCATCCCCCCCATCCCCGCAAGCTTTGGGGTCCCCACAAGCTTTGGGGTCCCCACCCCTCTGGCCGCTCCCTGTTCAGGTCCCTCCTACTCTTGCAGGGCTACGAGCCGACCGTGTATTACCCCAAGCGCCCCAACAAGCCCCTCTTTGAAGGTTTGACCACCCAGTGCCAGAAGATGGACATCCCCTTCCTCCCCGAGTTCCCAAGCGAGGTGAGGAAGCGCCAGGCTTGGGAGCAGCCGCCCTTGGAGCCATGCCCGGGGTTGTTTTTCACCCGCTGCCTTCCCCGCCCCGCAGGCTGCGCTCATCGATGAGCTCTACGGCCTGGTGGTGGATGCGATTTTTGGGTTCAGCTTCAAGGGAGCGGTGCGGGAGCCCTTCGGCAGCATCCTCAGCACCCTGGAGCGCATCACGGTGCCCATCGCCAGCATCGACATCCCCTCGGGTGAGTAACGGCCGGACCCACCGCACGAAGGTGCCCAGCCGGGGTCTTCCCGGCTCCAGCCTGACCTTGGGGCTCGTTGCAGGCTGGGATGTGGAGAAGGGGAAGGCAGACGGGCTCCAGCCCGACATGCTCATCTCCCTGACGGCACCCAAGAAGGCAGCAATGCATTTCGCCGGCCGCTACCACTTCCTCGGGGGCAGGTTTGTGCCCGCCGCGCTCCAGAAGAAATACGCTTTAAACCTGCCACCGTACCCCGAGACAGACTGCGTCCTGCAGCTGACCTAGGGCTGGGGCTCGGCGTGCCGGGCTAAGGCTTCGGCACAGCAGATCAGGGCCTAATTCTGCCAAAGCTGCAGCTGTCTCCTAGGAGGATGCTCAGCACCTCACTGGGCTCCAGTCCTACCCAGTTCTGGCAGCGGGATCGAAGTTCACTGCAGACCAAAGCCCCCAGGACCGATGGGGGCGGCTGCCAGGCGGGCTCCGTTTGGGGTTGCTACCTAATCCGAGTGCTTCTAGGTGTAGACACGATCTGGGATCCCGGGGTCTGCCACGTATCTGGCACTCCAGGAGAGTTTCACTGCAATAAAGATATATTTATGCCCTTGAAAAAATATTTTAATACTCTGTGGGGTCTGTCCCCTTGTGTCCCTCTGCAACAGACCCACAGCAAATGGGTCCCTGCCCCAGGGCCCGGTGGGAACTGGGGTCCCCCCTGACGGGAGGAAGGTTCAGGGAGTAAAATAAAGCTTGATCCAGCTCCAGACCAACCAGTCCCAGCCCAGCGTCTCTGAGCTCCACCTGGGAAGAGCCCGGAGCACCCTTGGGCACCCATCAGCGCCAGCAGGCAGGATCGGGACCCTCACAGCCAGATGGTACCGGCAGCTGCACAGCACAGAAGCCTTGGTGCTTGCTCACTCTGGCTCCCTCTTCCTCTTCTTCTTCTTCCTGGGGCTGTGCCCAGGCCCGTCTTTATCTTCTTTATCCTTCTTCTTCTTCTTCTCTAACTCAACTGGCTCTTCTTTGTCCTCCTCCTGCTGCTGCTGCTTCTTCTTTTTCTTCCTCCTCTTTGCAGCATTCCCTTCCTCTCCCACCACCTCCTCCTCTTCTCCACTTGGCTCCTGGTTCTTCTTTTTCTTCTTCTTCCTCTTCATGACCTTGCTTTCCTCTCCCGCCTCCTCCTCTTCTCCGCTTGGCTCCTGGTTCTTCTTCTTCCTCTTCACTACCTTGCTTTCCTCTCCCACCACCTCCTCTTCTCCGCTTGGCTCCTGGCTCTGCAGCACCTCAGGATCAGCTCCATCCCTTGACTGTTTCCTTTTTTTCTTCTTCCTTTTTTCCTGCCTCCCTGCTGGGGGGCTGCTCTCCGGGGGCTCACGCTGCTGCTCCTTCTGTCGGTACGTGGCCAGGAAGGCTCGCTCCTGCTCCTCCAGGCGCGCCAGCTTGGCACTCATGGTCAGGCCGTGACGGGCACCCCTGCAACCGGGGAGCCGGGGTCCAGCACCTCCCTGGCAGGGAATGTGCCCCCCCAGCCCAGCCTGCTCAAAAGCCCCTGCCAGGAGGGGGGAACCCAACCGCATAGCCCCCACCGACCACTTACTTATGTGCCGTACGGCCGCCGCACGCTCGCATCAGCTCCTCATCCGTCAGCCTGCGGGATACAGACAGGACGCGTCACCCCTGGCATCAGCATCGGGGGGAGCGCGGTCCGGACCAGGGCACCCCCTTGCCACCCTTGTCCCTCCCCACTGCTGCATCGCGGGGGTGAGGCATGCACTGCTGCCCCAGCCTCGCCTCCTGGCCGAAGAGAGGTCCAGCTTCTCCTCCTCCTCGCTGCTTTCTGAGCCGGTGGGCAGCTTCGTGGGCTCCTCCCCGCATGCCGTGAGCGTGGCTGACTACAGCAGAGAGAGGCAGAGGGGCCGTGAGAAAGGGGAACAAGGAAAAGGGGGCTCTGGGGGCCCCAGCAGCGACGGGCTGGGGAGGCTGCGCTGCGAGGGGGGTGCAGAGCTCACAGCAGCCTTCACAGAGACACCGGCTGCTCCCTGAGCCACGTCCCCGGGGCCGGTTACCTTCACGAAGCGGCCGTACAGCATGCTGCCAGAGCTGCCGGCCTTGCGGGGCTTCTTATTGCTGATCCTGAC
The DNA here is from genome assembly GCF_000687185.1 of Egretta garzetta. NCBI lineage: Eukaryota > Metazoa > Chordata > Aves > Pelecaniformes > Ardeidae > Egretta > Egretta garzetta. The sequence continues at coordinate 161,881 of NW_009258278.1, read as the reverse complement.
TCCCTGCTCCGAAAGCGTCTTCACGGAGATGCCATTCTGGGGGGAGAGAGATGCAAGGGGCTCGGGAGTGTTTTGTCCCAGGGGCTTCACCCCCCCGAGCAGCACCTCTCTGCCACCACGGTCCCCGTGCAAGGTGCTGCGTGCTCTTAGATGGGGGGACATAGAGCAGCAG
>NW_009258278.1:156187-158220 GCF_000687185.1 Egretta garzetta | reverse complement strand
GTCCCCTGGAATTCCCTTCCTAAAGCGCGAGGAGGACGTGGTCCAGCGCGGGGGCGTCTCCGTGCAAATGCCTCGGCCTTCCCAGCGCGGCCGCTGACGCCGGGCTCCGGCCCTGAGCCACCGCGAATTCCTGCGCGTCACCGCGCCGCTGACACCGGCCGGGAGAGTCGGTGGGGACGGTGGGCAACCAGGCCCCAGGTGAGCAGGGGCGCAGTGCGGTGTATGATGGGGCATGCACAGCGTGGGGGGCGTGCAAGGTGTGCACAACAGGGTGCATATGGGGTGCAAGGTGTGCAGTGGGGTCTATGGGGTGCATGTGGGGTGCAAGGCGTGCAGTGGGGTCTACGGGGTGCAAGGTGTGCACAACAGGGTGCATATGGGGTGCAAGGTGGGCAGTGGGGTCTATGGGGTGCATGTGGAGTGTGTGACGGTGCACGTGGGGTGCACGGTGTGCAGTGGGCTCTACGGGGTGCATGTGGGGTGCAAGGCGTGCAGTGGGGTCTACGGGGTGCAAGGTGTGCACAACAGGGTGCATATGGGGTGCAAGGTGGGCAGTGGGGTCTATGGGGTGCATGTGGAGTGTGTGACGGTGCACGTGGGGTGCACGGTGTGCAGTGGGCTCTACGGGGTGCATGTGGGGTGCAAGGCGTGCAGTGGGGTCTACGGGGTGCAAGGTGTGCACAACAGGGTGCATATGGGGTGCAAGGTGGGCAGTGGGGTCTATGGGGTGCATGTGGAGTGTGTGACGGTGCACGTGGGGTGCACGGTGTGCAGTGGGCTCTACGGGGTGCATGTGGGGTGCAAGGCGTGCAGTGGGGTCTACGGGGTGCAAGGTGTGCACAACAGGGTGCATATGGGGTGCAAGGTGGGCAGTGGGGTCTATGGGGTGCATGTGGAGTGTGTGACGGTGCACGTGGGGTGCACGGTGTGCAGTGGGCTCTACGGGGTGCATGTGGGGTGCAAGGCGTGCAGTGGGGTCTACGGGGTGCAAGGTGTGCACAACAGGGTGCATATGGGGTGCAAGGTGGGCAGTGGGGTCTATGGGGTGCATGTGGAGTGTGTGACGGTGCACGTGGGGTGCACGGTGTGCAGTGGGCTCTACGGGGTGCATGTGGGGTGCAAGGCGTGCAGTGGGGTCTACGGGGTGCAAGGTGTGCACAACAGGGTGCATATGGGGTGCAAGGTGGGCAGTGGGGTCTATGGGGTGCATGTGGAGTGTGTGACGGTGCACGTGGGGTGCACGGTGTGCAGTGGGCTCTACGGGGTGCATGTGGGGTGCAAGGCGTGCAGTGGGGTCTACGGGGTGCAAGGTGTGCACAACAGGGTGCATATGGGGTGCAAGGTGGGCAGTGGGGTCTATGGGGTGCATGTGGAGTGTGTGACGGTGCACGTGGGGTGCACGGTGTGCAGTGGGCTCTACGGGGTGCATGTGGGGTGCAAGGCGTGCAGTGGGGTCTACGGGGTGCAAGGTGTGCACAACAGGGTGCATATGGGGTGCAAGGTGGGCAGTGGGGTCTATGGGGTGCATGTGGAGTGTGTGACGGTGCACGTGGGGTGCACGGTGTGCAGTGGGCTCTACGGGGTGCATGTGGGGTGCAAGGCGTGCAGTGGGGTCTACGGGGTGCAAGGTGTGCACAACAGGGTGCATATGGGGTGCAAGGTGGGCAGTGGGGTCTATGGGGTGCATGTGGAGTGTGTGACGGTGCACGTGGGGTGCACGGTGTGCAGTGGGCTCTACGGGGTGCATGTGGGGTGCAAGGCGTGCAGTGGGGTCTACGGGGTGCAAGGTGTGCACAACAGGGTGCATATGGGGTGCAAGGTGGGCAGTGGGGTCTATGGGGTGCATGTGGAGTGTGTGACGGTGCACGTGGGGTGCACGGTGTGCAGTGGGGTGCACGTGGCCTGTGCGCTGTGCCACGGGGTGCAGGTGCTGTGCGAGTGGGCGTGCCCGCGTACAGTAAAGGCACCGACTCCGTACTTTGCACCGCTGCGACCGTCACACGCAGCGGCAGCGTTTTGCCGGCGTGGTTTGG
>NW_009258278.1:154921-156173 GCF_000687185.1 Egretta garzetta | reverse complement strand
CAACCCCAGCATCCCGGCGCCCGCTGCCTTCCCCTCCCCACTCCCCTCCCTAAGAGCGGTGGGTGCTGATCTCCAGGGCCCCGCCGAGCCGGGCGACCGCGGCAGCCTGGCTTCCACAGGGCAGCAGCCTTGACTGCTCCCTATTTCGCTGCTATCTTCTCTGCCTGCTAGGATTAAAAAAAAAACCAAACCAGCAGCAATAACCTTCATGGAGGAGCCAGCCGCCGCACGGCCGCACCCCAGCTGTGTCCCACGGGGCAGGGAAACTGAAGCAGCAAGGATGGGGATATTCCCACCAGGACCCCCGGGAAAACACGAGCAGGGGAGGAACGAACATCCCAGCGCTGTAAAATCTGCCGAAAGCGGACGCCCTTCCCGGGGCGGTGTGGGGGAGGCTTCTCCTCCATCCCTGGCATTGGTGGGGCTGGAGCAGTGCGGGCCCCCGAACAGGAGAGCGGGGCTGAGATGGGGCTCAGAGCCATCACTGGCACTGAGGGGGGGACACTGGGCACAACCACCGTCCTTTGTGGCACTGCTGCCAGCAGCGGGCAAGAGCGGTGAAGCCCCTCTGGCACCCTGGACCCTCTCCCGGTGCACATTAGAAACCCACTGGGTTTCCTGGGTGACACAGCCCCTCGGGCACCCGTGGGTGCAAGCACAAATGCATCAGCCAGACCCAACCCAACCCCACCCGGGGCCGTACAGAGGCACCCGCGGTCCCAGAGGGAGGGGCAGTGCCCAAATGCCACCCCTCTCCCTTTCTCTCTCCCCAGGGCAGCTCCAGCGAGGCTCTCTGGACCCTCCCTTCGCCGCCCCCACGTCCTTCAGCCCTGGGGCAGGCTGGAAGACATCCTTCTCTCTAAGACAACATCCTTCTCTCTAAATTGGAGAGCTATGGATTTGATGGGTGGACTGTTCGGTGGATAAGGAACTGGCTGGATGGTCGCATCCAGAGGGGAGTGCTCAATGGCTCGATGTCCGGATGGAGACCGGTGACGAGTGGTGTCCCTCAGGGGTCCGTACTGGGACCGGTGCTCTTTAACATCTTCATCAATGACTTAGACAGCGAGATCGAGTGCACCCTCAGCAAGTTTGCGGATGACACCAAGCTGAGTGGTGCGGTTGACACACCAGAAGGAAGGGATGTCATCCAAAGAGACCTGGACAGGCTGGAGAGGTGGGCCTGTGTGAACCTCATGAGGTTCAACAAGGCCAAGTGCAAGGTCCTGCACCTGGGTTGGGGTAACCCCCA
>NW_009258278.1:153536-154484 GCF_000687185.1 Egretta garzetta | reverse complement strand
GGAGGCCCCATCCCTGGGAACATTCAAGGCCAGGTTGGATGGGGCTCTGAGCAGCCTGATCTAGTTAGCGGTGTCCCTGCTCACTGCAGGGGGGTTGGACTAGATGACCACTAGTGGTCCCTTCCAACCCTAAACATTCTATGATTCTATGATTTTGTTGTTTCCAGTATCGAGGGGAGCAAACAACAAATCCCAGTCTCCGCCCTACCCCGGGCACAGGCTCCACGCCGGTGGGCACTGCCGGCTCCGGCACGGCCGACCCCGCAATCTGGGAACACAAACGGTGGTGAAGTGTGGCCAGGACCGGCTGAAGGGAACACGGTACCAACTACGTTGAAGACATTAAAAATAAACCAAGTCGCGGCACCGCGAATACGGACCTGAACTCAACGCGGTGACATCCCGCTGGCGGGCAGCCGAGCGAGCTGGCGATGGCCCAACCACTCTCTAAATCGTGGGGTTTTGCCTCAAAACGCTGTAGGAATTGAGCAGAGAGGCCAAGGAGCATCACTGAGCCTGCTCCACCTCTAGCTCTTCGTTACGGCTCCCGTGGCCGAGCACCGCAGATGCTGTGGTAGCTCAATATATGTACATCTATACGGACCTGGGCCGACCAAAGGTGAGACCCTAAAGCCAGGGCTGGAGCCATCGCCCCTCCAGGCTGCCCCGACCGCGGCCCCTTCCTCCTGCCGGCGCTGCTGGGGAAGCCTCAAGCCCCTTCCCTCCCAGTTTTTCTCCCCCATTTTGAGAAGCGGGGACCCACTGCTGCTCCCCCGACCCTGCCCCAGAGCCGAGGCAGGCGCAGGGCAGAGCTCCGAGCTCTGCGCTTCGTCCCAGCGCACGGCCACGGGCGGATCGTGATGCTTTTCCTCTCCTGGAGGAAGAAGGAGGACGCGAGCCCCGGTTGTAGCAGCTACAGGGGAAGCCGGAAAAGCACCCCGAAGAGCA
>NW_009258278.1:153034-153510 GCF_000687185.1 Egretta garzetta | reverse complement strand
GGGAAAGGCTGCGGTTGTCCTCCAGGGAGGGGGAAGGAATAAAGTGAAAATAAGTCCTTGACAGCAGAAATCTCTCCAAATCAATCAGCCAGATTCGCCACTACCTGCTGAGGAAATTGGTCCTTCCATTACCTTTTAAAAGGCATTAATTCTATTTATCGGAGAAAAATGAGAGGGAAGAGTCGGCAAGGAACACCTTGGGGCAATTCCTGGGGGAAGGAGGGAGACAACAGCGAGAGAGTGCAATTGTTCCTTGGCAAGAGGGCTTTTGAGCAGCGCCTTACTGAGGATTAGGGAGAGCTTTCTGGAGGGGATTAGCGTTTCACTAAAAAGCTCCCTTCTCGCCGGTCTTCAAAGCCGCCTTTTCCTCCCAAGCCTGGGCCGACCAAAGGTGAGACCCTAAAGCCAGGGCTGGAGCCATCGCCCCTCCAGGCTGCCCCGACCGCGGCCCCTTCCTCCTGCCGTCGCCGTCGGGG
>NW_009258278.1:141444-152805 GCF_000687185.1 Egretta garzetta | reverse complement strand
AGAGCACACGCCGGGGGGGGGGGGGAAAAAAAGCTCCCGCAAGGGCCGAGGGGTTGGTGAGAGCAGAGCATTGCCGTGAGCTCGTCCCCTTCCCCTCCGCACCGTTTCAGCGTCAAAAGCGGAGCCGCGAATCCATCCGGCTGCTCCAGACCCCAGTACGGCAAAGCCCCTCGGGAGCAGCGAGGAGGAGAGCGCGGAGGGTGGCAGCTTTGCCAAATTGCCCCGGGGAAGCTGGAGAGCTGGTAGATGAACATCGGATGCAAACGGAGGCTGCAAGCCGAGATAGCAGGCTGCCCCGTTATCTTTGCTTTAGCACCTTGGCTGGTGGGCTGGCAGCAGGTGAGGAATGATCTCAAACCGGCATAAGAGCGGATGTTGCGACGTAGAGAGACGGGAGAAATATGTTTTCCTGCTAAAATGAGCAGAGAGAGGCTCAGGACTGAATGGCCGTGAAGACTCAGCCTCTCCCCTCCGCGCTTCTCCCCCAGACAGACGACAATCGCTCTCCTCCTCCTACGGGCAGCGCTGGAGAACGGCTTCCATGCACTTGCCACGGTCCAGAGCCCTCTCGGGGAAAAACAGGACCTCAGCTTAATTAAAAAAAATAAATATCCTAGCAAGAACTTCCCCACGAAGCACATTGATGCCCCTCAAGAACTCACAGCGGCCTGCCCCCGCCGCCAGCGGGATGGCTCCACCACGCAGGTATTTCCAGCCAGCTTCGCTCGCAGGCACCAAACAGCTTCTGCGTGGCCCAGCTCATCCCAGCGAGGCCGAAGCATCGCCAACCCTGCCCCACCTCACCGGGCCAAGCCGAGACGGCGCCGGCCCACGTCGGAAGTGGAGGGAGAGGTTGGAAGCATCCGTCCCGGCAGCAGGCAGCTCCCCCCGCCCTCGCGTTGCTGATTTACACCCCATCAGGACACCCCGCTGCCACCAAGGAGGGAGCTGGAGCGACTCTTTCTGGCCGGCCAGGGGTTGGGACTAATTTGAGGGTTTGAAGAGGTTCAAACGCGAAGCACGACCCCATCGCACAGACGGGGGTAGGTCTCCACTCCCCGCCACCCAGCGGCAGCACTGCCGTCCAGCTGCCTTCTCTGCTCCTGCAGCGCAGGCAAAGGGCATCGGCCAAACCCAAGAGGTGACCAAGGACCACACAGGCCTTTCGATAGCCCGTTTTTAGCTGCAAAGGGACCAACGAGCAACGTGAGGAAGGAGCTCTGACCCTGCCAGTGCCGTCAGGAACTTCAGGACCCATCCTTACGCCACTCTCTGCACGTTCTTTTTACAGGGGGCTGACCTGCTGGGAAGCAGCTCTGCCCAGAGGGACCTGGGGGTCCTGGTGGGCGACAAGGTGGCCATGAGCCAGCAGGGTGCCCTGGTGGCCAAGGGCGTCCTGGGGCGCATCAAGAGGAGCGTGGCCAGCAGGGCGAGGGAGGTTCTCCTCCCCCTCTGCTCTGCCCCAATGAGACCCCACCTGGAGCTCTGCGCCCAGTGCTGGGCTCCCCAGGTCAAGGAGGAGGAGGAGCTACTGGGGAGAGCCCAGAGGAGGGCAACCAAGCTGATGGGGGGCCTGGGGCATCTCCCCTAGGAGGAAAGGCTGAGGGAGCTGGGCTTGTTCAGCCTGGAGAAGAGCAGGCTGAGAGGGGATCTCATCACCACCTACAACTCTCTTCTCCCCGTGCGGCAGGGTCAGCAGCAGGAGCAGAAAAGGTATTGGAGCAAGCGAGGAATGCCAGGGAGATGGATGTGAAGTCGAGGGGGAGAACGAGTACCTGTGCGGTTCGATAGCTGATGGCTTGGGGGACGCATTTCCTAAAGAGGAACATGTAGAGTCAATGGCTGGGAAAAGTTAACTTCAGGAATCAATTTATTGACCTCAAATACAAGCTTATACAAATATCTTAAGGGCGGAAGTCATGAGGATGGAAGCAGTCTGTTTGCAGCGGTGCCCAGCGACAGGGCTAAGGGCAATGGGTGCAAACTGAAACATAAGAGGTTTCAGTTGAATATGAGGAAAAACTTCTTTACTCCAAGGGTGACAGAGCCCTGGCCCAGGCTGCCCAGGGGGGCTGTGGAGTCTCCTTCTCTGGAGATGTTCAAAGCCCGCCTGGACCAAGTCCTGTGTAGAATGCTCTAGGAGAGCCTGCTTGAGCAGGGGGGTGGGACCGGGCGATCTCCCGAGGTCCCTTCCAACCCTTGCCATTCTGTGTGATTTGAGGAGAGGTTGCAGGAAGAAAACCGCATGCACGTACCCAGCTGCCACGAGAAGAGACTCAAGCGAGGCTTTCTGAATCCTCATCTAAACAAAACCCCAGCCTGGTCGCAATGCACATACACAAAGGCAGGAGCGTTTCCAGCCCACGTGCACTCTCGTGTTTTCTCAAGCAACCACCGCTCCACCTACGCCCTCCAAGAGCGCAGGGCATTGACAGATCAAGAAAGCAGCGCTGGGATCCCTCCCAGCCCCTCTCACTGCCCAATCCTCCCCTAGCAAAAGAACCAAACCAAACCAGAACATCAACACCCAGCTAACAGCAAGCACTGTGCTTGCTACCGAAAAGCAGGGATAAAATCCACGGGGCACAGAGGTGCCCGGGGGAACCGTGGGCATGGGCACTGTCCAGCTGCAAGCAAACGCCTCTGGGGTCAGCAGAAGAACCCGCCGGCGACTTCAATACCACGGATCAGGTCACCCAAATACAGCAGAACTACCAAGTAGCTTGACCCTACAGGTATTTGAGAATCCCTAATTCAAAGGAAGCTTCTGAACAGAGGTGTTTAAGGTCAGATTTCGGGCAAGCCTTCAGCAGCATGTCTTAAACCTCAAAAAAAGGTTCTCCACCGCAAGAGGGAAGGAAGCCCGGGCAGGTGGGGAGGTTGCCCACCACCCCGTGCTATCTGCAAGAGGTAAGGATGGGGGGACAAGCCAGATTAATCAGCAGTAACTGGGGGGGAACTCAATCAGCTTAAATGTGGCAATCAAGGACGATACATGGAGTGCAGGGAGACAGATGGTTGTGCGCATTTATTTTTCTTTGATAAAAATGGTATGCAAATTACACAGCCATGGAGGCTCTTGGGAAATATCACCCTGCTGGTCCTTGGGGAGCTCCTTGGAGAGTCGTAACATTCAAACACACCAAAATGGGAGGGGGGGTGTTTTTTTTTTTTTTTTTTTACACTTTCAGCAATGAGCTTACTGAGCACAAGAGTCAACAAAGCCCCCCCCGAACGCCACTGCGCAAGAACTAAATTGCTTGGGGCAGAAACACACCTTTCGAACACGTTCTTCTGCACAGCACTTTCGAGTTCAAGAACAGCAAGCCCGATCCCTGAAGGCATCCAGGCTCCTTCACACCATCCCAAGAGTGTAAAGAGGCCATACTTCAACTGCAGTTTGAAGAAATCTCTACCAGGAGATCGGAGGCACCTGTGTGCAAGGGACACAGGCTCAGTTCATCCAATGGAACATTAAGACAAATGACATCAGAAATTTCAAGGTCATTTCTTTTTTTTTTTTTTTTTTTTTGATCCGTTCCCAATAAGCTGCTGGGAGAAATAACCAATCCCCAAACTTGGCTCAAGTTTTAAATATTTGCCTGAAAGAAGGGCTAGGGGAGGGAATCATGTACAGTTAAAATCAAGCTACTCAAAACACAATCATTCAGGTAAGTAACTAGAAGTATCGCCTCTACCATCTAGAGAGAGAGAAGAGTGTCTGAGACAGAGGGCATATTTAGGAAAAAATACACATCTGAAGTCTCTGTGGCCACGATGAGAACTGGAATCCACATACAAGCCAGTTAAAGAGCATTTCAACATGAAATCTTAACTTAGTAGGAAGGTCAGGAGTTAAGCTGTATCTTTTTGTTTTAAATACATGGACAGCTGTCAGATATGAAAATGATGGCGGGCTTTCCTGAAAGATCCCCCTGTGCATGTGTATGGATGCATGTGCTGATGTCTGTGGGGCAGCATGACAAGAGTTTAGGAAGGCTGGGAGCCCAGCAGTCTCTCAATAGCTGCATTGATGTCTCCACCAGTGGCAATAAGCGCCTGGAGGTTGGCCTCACGATTAATGAAGCCCATGGCGTTCAGCTGCTCCAGCTGCTGTTGGAATCGCACTTCAGGACTCTGCGCCTACAGAGGGAAAGGACAAAGACCTTAGAGTCGGACAGCAGAGATCAACATCCAACACAGGCAGGGCTGAGCAGGGACCCTGAGCTCAGCTTTAGGCGTACTGAAATACTCCAGGCTCGTTTAGTGGTGTTACCCACCGCCCCGCACTGCCCGGGCCTTCGGCACAGCAGCCACACTGCACACAGTCCAAGTTCTGTACCTACGGTGACAGCAGCGCTGGGAGGAGGATCCCTGGCACTCTTTAGCTTCAAACCTGCACAAAGGGTTACTACACCCCAAGGAACGAGCCAGCCCGCGACGCCAAACTTAGCACAAAGCACCACAGGCAAGAGAAACCTGTTGGGGACCACATCCCTAGAGTGGGGTGGGATCGGGACAACCTCTAGCTCGCCCTGGAGATGTCCCTCCCCAGAAGAGTATCAGCGTGCAGCTGGGCATTACATACTTGAGAGCTTCCTCCGGCCAGCAGCTGGATCATCTGCTGCATGAGCTGCTGTTGGGGGTTACCACCCCCAGCTGGAGAGGCACTGGCCGGCGTCGAAGCGGAGGGAACGGGGTTCTCCGGGATTGTGCTTCCTCCTGTGGAGGACGGGGGCATTCGAGGCATGCCGAAGGAGCCGAGGCTGCAGAGGAAGGCAGGGCACGCTCAGAGGCAAGCTGGCATTTCTGGGTGTCCCCCGAGAGCCGGGCGGCAGGGTAACCAGCAGGCTCTGCCAGGCTGGCCCTCGCTGAGGCCCGTACTATAGGACAGCTTTGTAAATTAAACCGGCTGCGTTTGTATCCTGGTCACACACGGAGTAAGCAATCCTAACAGAGGTGCAGGCCTGAAAGGAACGGCAGAGACCGAACGTGACCGGCGCTGCCACGGAGCAGAAGGCCTGAGGGCTGCTGTCTGCCCCAAGGTGCCCACCCAACCTCGTGGCTGTGCATCTCGCGCTGTTCTCCAGAGATAAAAATGCTTGAGTTCAGCCGATAATGAACACGGCAAACAAAAGATGGGGGGAGGGACCAAGTGGTTTCCAAACCTTTTCTCCAAAAAGAAAGGGTCAAGGACTTCCAGCGTGAAGAACAAACAAGCAGAAAGCACTAATTAGCTGGAGCCCACAGAGGCCTGCAGGCACACACACGCAGAAGTCCCCACGACAGAGTGCCCTAAGCAGATCTCTCCTCGATGAATCAACAGTCAGTCTGCCTGCTGGTATCAAGCATGTCAGCTCTGCCTGCAGAAACCCACTCTAAAGCACTTATTACCTTGGCACTAGTCCTGGGGCCTCCGTTTGCAGCGTCTGGAGTCCCTGCTGGATCTGGAGGAGCGCCTGCATGGCGCGGGGGTTGGTGAGAATGGAGAGGGAGTCTGGGTTCTGCATCTGGGAACAAAGGCAAAAAGACACAGCGGTACCAAACAGCGAGAGCTTCCGCAGCCAGAGATCCACCAGCTTTAAATCTGAACAACAATCGGAGCTGCGCCTCTCGCCCCTGCAGCCAGCGCGAACCTGCGAGCCTGGTTCCTCCTTCGAGTCTCCAGACTGCAGGGCTCATCTACAGAGATACTCACAGAGTTTAGGTCAAATTTCCTACATGAACTAGGCGAATCAGCTTAGAACTGGGGGCACATGCCTTCGGAATGAATGTGATTTTATTTGATTTACCTGAGTGAACCAGCTCCTCCAGCACAATTAGCTGTTTTAATTTTTGTAAACTCATTACAGTGAGAGACTGTCCATGCAGGGGTTTCACGTAGCTTTAACTAGTCTAAGTTGAAGTCCACCTTTAGGTAATTTAGATTACTTAGATTGCCTTGTCTAAACAAGCTCTTCCTTTCTCTCTCCCCTGTGCAAACCCCTTTCTTTCACAGCCCAAACCACCCGAGCCCACTTGATTAAGCAGCCGAGATTCTCCCTTTCCTACAGAGGACGGAAAAGCTCTGGAGCCCGGGGGCTGAGAGCAGCACAGGGCCAGACAGGGGCCTTTACCTGCTGCAGGAAGACAGGGAGCTGAAGGCGGAGCTGTTCTTGAAGCTGTGGATTCCCAGCAAAGAGAGGGACATTTACCATGATCTAGCAAGAGACAGCACACGTAGGTAGGGTCAGAGGGTTGCTGCCACTGGCTGTTAAACCCTATGCAACTAAGCCAATGAAGAACAAGTCAGTCATGCCCCTGACTCCCTCCCTGGCTTTCAAAATGTTCCCCTGCTAACGGGGACTGAAAGAGGACAGCTCAATTCCTGGCAGCAGCGTTGAAGAGGGCCCACTTGGCCATGGGCAAAGAGAAGGGCCACTCCCATGTCCCTTGGAAAGCCACCTTGTTAGGGGCTCTGCTCAGACACGGGCTTCAGTACTGGGACTGCCTTCAAGCTATCGAGCAATACAACAAATCTGTCTATATTCACTCAGCTCTCTAGTTTCTGCAAGAGGAACCGCTCCAGCTACAGAAGCAGACTGGTCTCACAAGCGTTGTGCTCACGGCCTGCCTGACAATAGAAGACAACTGCAACGCTTTTACCTGTGCTGCAAAGTCCGGGTTCTGGGCAAGAGTTTGCATCATGCTCCGCATATAAGGGGCGGAGATCATGTTCTGCATCAGCTGAGGGTTTTCAGAAATCTGCTGCAGGAGTCCTTGCATCTCTGGGCTGTTAAACATGCCTGCAAGGGGAAAGGGAAGATGATGGAAAACCCTTTACAAGCCTGAGCGCTGCTGCAATGCCTGAAATACAACATGACATATAACAGCAACGCCTTTACTTCATCCCCTGGCCAACAGTGAATATCGCTGTGGACAGCCATGGCGGTGCTTTGCTTGCCACTCTGCCACACTCTCGAGGCCTGCAGGGACATCAGAGTTCCCAAGGTAACCCTCCAACTGGCACACAAGAAAGAACCCATTTGTGCTGGCAACTGGGCTGGAATCAATCATCTGGAGAGCAGCCACGGACAGGCACTAGAATGCCAGAGGGAACCACCCTCCAAGGAAGCCCGGGTGACCTGTTCAGTCAGTAGCACCCTCTGGTATCCTCTCTCGCTTACGTACCAGCCCCAATGCTAGCAGCATTCAGCCCAAAGGGGTTGGATACAGTCGGTGTGCTTTGGGTGGTCGCCGAGCCAGTGCTCCCTTCACTGCTGGGCGCCTGGCTCTGGGAAGCAGGGGGCGTGGGGCTCCAGGGGTTCGGTAACGGCTCTCTGTTCTCCGTCCGCAAAGGCTGAGAGCTTGAGCTATCAGAATTCCCCGTCAAGGAAGAGAAAGGATTGTTGCCAAACTAGGGAAAAAGAAAAAAAAAAAAGAAATAGCCATAATCAGTTAGGCCCAGCAGAGAACGTGGGACTAACCCCACCACTGTACGAGCTAGGGAACAGCCGATCGTATTCATCCAGGTCCAGAATTTGCTAAACACATGCCATAATTTGCCTCCTGAGAAATCTGTAATCCACAACACACCTCGCTCAGAAAAAAAGACCCGGCTCAAGAAGTGGCCACAGCCCTTAGATTTGGCTCCCAAATGCAGGGCTTCCAAACATCCATGTAAAATCAGCACCCGGACATACCAGTAGGTAATGCTAGACTGGAGTACGTCTGCACAGCCTTTTGCAGACAGACCTGCGCTCACTCCTCCTGTGCTTCAAGCCAGCTGGATCTCAGCCAGCTCCAATCCAAAGGCGTCAGGCTTGAGCTAATACAGTAAGCCGGGCTGAGAGCAGAGGGCTGCGCTAACGAAGCTATGGGGCCTTCAGAGCGGCGATGGCTGGCATCCAGCCTGCCTGGAGACCAAAGGAGCGAGGGCAGGTCTCTGCTCGGATACACCAAACCATGTAATAAAAGCAGATGACAGGCACGGCGCAACGCTCTCCTGCTGGTGGCTACGTTCATCATCCAGAGTGGGAGGGGACGAACGGCCACGCTTTGGGAAGGCTGCCCCGTTAGCACGGGGGTCAGGGAAAGACCCCTTTCCCATTCTCAGCACACGACACCCCACTTACAGGAAGGCAGCCAATACCTGCTCCCTGGCTGCACTAAACATGGGCTCCTGGATGTCCGTGTACATCCGGCGCAGGGCGTTGTATCCTCCTGGAATGCTTTCGAGGTTACTCAAAGCACGGTCCTGGTTCCGCATCATCTCCTGCATCATGGCAGGGTTACGAGCCAATTCCATTGTCTGGGAGAAGGAGAAAAACGTGGAAAGCTCAGGCCCATGGGCACCATGGAAGACCGGAGTGGATCAAGAGACTGGTTAGGAGCCCAGTGGTATTCTGCTGCTCTACCAGCCAAGCACTGAAAGAGTTAAATCTCAGCTCCCAGAAGAAAGAGTATAATTAAACCCGGTTTCACAGCCAGAGAGCAGAGAGATCATTTATCCAAGCAAAGAGAGCCCAGGGATCCTGGCTCCTCCCATCCTCGCTCAGCTCTCTTCCTTCTCAACCTCAATTCAGCTGGATGAGATTGTTTTGTTTCTAAGCAGTATCAGGACATCCAAACATTTAACACCCATATGTTCCCACTCAAAGTAGATGGACTGCATTCAAAAACTGAGAAGGTGGAAGAGATTGGATCCTTCCCATTTCAAGAAAACCAAGACATTCACCCCCTCCAGACTTCTGATGGGTCTGCCCTGCCCAAGGAACATCCAGATCTCATTTGGGGTGCTGTTTAGGTACGATCGCTCACAATGTAGTCCTGCAGCTCTGGAATTTCATGTATGGCTGACACAAGCGGAAGAAAAGATAACCAAGAAGCAGATGGGAACTAGGCTCATTCAGCAACAACCCAGAAAGACCTCCTGACAAGTCTTCTTGGGGGAACAACAGAATCCTGTCAAGGGCTATTTAACACTCAGGCTCTCATTCATCCTTTATGCTTCCCTTCCGATGAAGCTTCGCTCTTCCAGATTGCCACTCCTCTAGGGCATGGATCCTCTCTGCTCTGGGACTGTACAGAAAATCAAGACCTCTAGGATCCCGGCCTACAACTAGTGCTCTTTGCTGATACAGGGAGTAAAACACTGACTGTACAGCTCTGTGGTCTGTACTTCATCTATCAAGAGAAAGAGAGAAACAAAAAGCTTTTGCAGTAGCTTCACTTCTCCAGGACTGCTTTGACTCCCATTCCTGAATCAGAAACACAGCAGCTTTGTATGCAGTGTGCTAGGATGATCCCAGCATCCTGGCGTTGTATCCTCCTGGAATGCTTTCGAGGTTACTCAAAGCACGGTCCTGGTTCCGCATCATCTCCTGCATCATGGCAGGGTTACGAGCCAATTCCATTGTCTGGGAGAAGGAGAAAAACGTGGAAAGCTCAGGCCCATGGGCACCATGGAAGACCGGAGTGGATCAAGAGACTGGTTAGGAGCCCAGTGGTATTCTGCTGCTCTACCAGCCAAGCACTGAAAGAGTTAAATCTCAGCTCCCAGAAGAAAGAGTATAATTAAACCCGGTTTCACAGCCAGAGAGCAGAGAGATCATTTATCCAAGCAAAGAGAGCCCAGGGATCCTGGCTCCTCCCATCCTCGCTCAGCTCTCTTCCTTCTCAACCTCAATTCAGCTGGATGAGATTGTTTTGTTTCTAAGCAGTATCAGGACATCCAAACATTTAACACCCATATGTTCCCACTCAAAGTAGATGGACTGCATTCAAAAACTGAGAAGGTGGAAGAGATTGGATCCTTCCCATTTCAAGAAAACCAAGACATTCACCCCCTCCAGACTTCTGATGGGTCTGCCCTGCCCAAGGAACATCCAGATCTCATTTGGGGTGCTGTTTAGGTACGATCGCTCACAATGTAGTCCTGCAGCTCTGGAATTTCATGTATGGCTGACACAAGCGGAAGAAAAGATAACCAAGAAGCAGATGGGAACTAGGCTCATTCAGCAACAACCCAGAAAGACCTCCTGACAAGTCTTCTTGGGGGAACAACAGAATCCTGTCAAGGGCTATTTAACACTCAGGCTCTCATTCAGCCTTTATGCTTCCCTTCCGATGAAGCTTCGCTCTTCCAGATTGCCACTCCTCTAGGGCATGGATCCTCTCTGCTCTGGGACTGTACAGAAAATCAAGACCTCTAGGATCCCGGCCTACAACTAGTGCTCTTTGCTGATACAGGGAGTAAAACACTGACTGTACAGCTCTGTGGTCTGTACTTCATCTATCAAGAGAAAGAGAGAAACAAAAAGCTTTTGCAGTAGCTTCACTTCTCCAGGACTGCTTTGACTCCCATTCCTGAATCAGAAACACAGCAGCTTTGTATGCAGTGTGCTAGGATGATCCCAGCATCCTTTTTTTTTTGCCCAACACATGATGGATCCAATAGCCCTGAGAGGGAGATAAGAGTTGCAAGTATGTGGGTTGAGTAATCAGCATTCACATAACACAAGACCACCATCTGTTTGTGGGGAGCTTACAGCAGGAAGGAAGAGATCTCTAAAATCACTGATCTGGCATTCACACACTCCCTTTGGAGAGCAGACACTGAAGCTGGTCCACAAAGATGCTCCTGAACACGCTTTAACGAGGCCCCGGCGTGCTGACTCACCTGCCTCATGAGCTCCGGGTTATTCAGCATGTGGCTTATCTCCGGATTTCGCTCCATGAGCTGCTGCATCTGGGGATTGGCCATGATCATCTGTCTCATGAGGTCAGGGTTAGACATCATGTTCTGCACCAAGGGATTCTCCATGATCTGAGAAAGCATCTCTGGGTTGGACATCAGCTGCCGCTGCATCTGCTGCTGGAGCTCCATGAAGTTGGCAGAGCCCATCCCAAGGTTGCCCAGCCCAGTGATGCCGCCAAAGCCAGCTGGAGAGGGAACAACACACGGGGGGAGAGAGGCGTGAGTCAGTAACTGTCGGCAGCTGCAAAAAGAGGACAAGCACATCAGCTGAACTGCACCCCCGCTAATCTAGGGGTATCCTATATTCCTACGGCAGCCAGCTCCGAGGGAGAACACCCCCTACACACGCTTCCCTAAAGGCTCTGGCATTATACTGAGCAGGGAAACCGAGCTACGCTGGAGGAAGCAGCTCATGCAAAGCCCACAGCAAGCAGAGACAACCACAGGGGTCAAAAACCCCAACTCCTTGGTCTAATCCTAAGAAATCCTTCTTTCATGTCACACCTCCTCGCAGCCGTCACTTACACAGGATGGATGTAGCACTGTTAGGGCCTCCATCTCCAGGACCTCCCATGGTCCCTGACCCACTGCTCCGTCTGCTGCCGCTCCCTGCGCCAGAACGG
>NW_009258278.1:139582-141352 GCF_000687185.1 Egretta garzetta | reverse complement strand
GGCATTATACTGAGCAGGGAAACCGAGCTACGCTGGAGGAAGCAGCTCATGCAAAGCCCACAGCAAGCAGAGACAACCACAGGGGTCAAAAACCCCAACTCCTTGGTCTAATCCTAAGAAATCCTTCTTTCATGTCACACCTCCTCACAGCCGTCACTTACACAGGATGGATGTAGCACTGTTAGGGCCTCCATCTCCAGGACCTCCCATGGTCCCTGACCCACTGCTCCGTCTGCTGCCGCTCCCTGCGTCAGAAACGGCGCTGCTGGATGTGGAAGGCTGAGATGGGGCAGCAGGAGAAGAAGGGGTGGCAGTGGGGGCAGAAGCAGCATTGGGGGCAGAAGCAGCAGACGTCGAATCTTGGACCCTGAAAAGAAGCAAAAGAAGGCATTAAACTCCTGAGATTCCGGAACGGTGAGCAGAATCCTCTGTGGGGGACACAGGACGGCGCACCCCACACTGACCGAGCCTCCCTTCGCGCCTGTCGTCCCCACAGCAGCCAGCCCTGCCTGCTTCCATTCCCGCCTGCACATCCGTGCTCCCAGATGCCTTCCATCTGCTGGAATCTGCCTCCCATCCTGATGCATAACAGCCCCTGACATTTTATCCTGGCCCACACGAAGCGGCTTGACTGGTCGTGGCCCGAGTTGTACCTAACTCTTCCTTGAATCACACTGAACTATTTACCTCAGCTATATCCTTAAGCAATGAGTTTGCTCCAAACAGGAAAATCCTCCTGCTGCTCCCGCAGAAACCACAGGAGGTTATAGCAGGGCTAGTGCACGGGGTAAACAAGAATCTGCTTTTCTGCAAATCCTTCCATGCACTGAATATTCCTATCAGTGCTCCCAGGGGCAAAAATAAGTATCAGCATTGCTCTACCGATAGGGAAACTGAGGCACGAGGCAGCTAGCATCTGTCCCACTGAGCTACGGAACGTTTCTGGCCAGCTTGGCTATGAATTCACATCTCTGCCACCGACTGCACCTTGCACACAAGGCTTCTCCATCCAACACAAGTTGACTAGAGCTTCTTTTAATACACACACACGCAGATCCTGTGCCATAAGCCACAGCGTAGCAGATGCTGGACATCAGTTCCTCCTCAGGATTTTTATAGGAATTTGAAAGAGATAATATAAAATTCTCTGAAGCATCTGCAGTCAGGACAGTGAGTCCTGGACTAGTGCTGGAGAGCTTTCACATGAAATTAGACCCCAAAATTCACTTTACTCACCTTGAGTATGAAATGCTATCATGCCACTGACAAATAAATAAGAAAGACAACTTCTTGATCTTTTTTTTTTTCCCCAAACCAAGAATGATTCCTTTCTCCAACTCCCTTTCCTTTTTCACTCTTATTCTAGGACTTTAAAAATCAATCCTGAAGGTCCCTGTCCACCTTCCAGACTCACCTGACTGCTGCTGAAAACCAGCAGCTGCTGAGAGGGAGGCAGAGAGTGGGGAGACAAAGCAAATAGGAAGCTGAACAAAAAAGGAAGAAGGGAGCTGGAGAAAGGTCACTTGGTTTCTCTCAGCACAGGAAGAGGCTGTAATGTCTTCAGTAAGCACTTATCCGTGACTATTAGCGGGGAAAAAAAAAAAAAATAAATGAGCAACCCAGGACAGCTCTCTCGTTTACCCTTTGAAATGGTTCACAAGTACCGCAGTTTGCCGTGGAGACAGTGGTAAACGACATCAGACTATCAGGCTACCTGGAGATGCAGAATCCAGAGAGAGGCCTCCTGCAGAAGCTGACAATACACACACT
>NW_009258278.1:136785-139563 GCF_000687185.1 Egretta garzetta | reverse complement strand
AAGGAAGGCGGGGGGGGGGGGGGGGGGGGAAAAGCACTAATCTTGACTAAGCCAGGAAGGCAGCTCTCCCAGGGGACAGCGGAACTGCACAAAGAGATGCGGCCCCGTTAGTTCACCAGGAGCCTGATCAGACTGCAGCAGGGAGCCCAAGAAATGGTTGCGAAGGAGGTTTCGAGATCAACAAGACGCGGTTGTGCCTGAAGTGCAGCAACTGTTCCCAAGAACCTTCTGTGCCCACCACTCCGCTGGATAGCACTGGGAAAAGCCTAACCCTGCAGGACCTTGCGGTCAATCCTGCGCCCCTTTCTCAGGCTGATGGTGCAGACGGACACAAGTGAGCAGTGTCCAAAGTGGGAGCTACCACAGGGTGTGCCTACGGTACTGCACTTGAGCTAACAACCACACCGCTGCGTACACGTGGTCATACAGCCCGAGCCTCCACGCACTCCCACCAAGGTGGAGCACCCACCTGCCTGCACCCGCCCATAGGTACCACACGGATACCCTGTTCTGCCCTAAAGATAGGGCTCTGCACGCACAGCGTGCCTCCCACGGCACCAGAGAGAGTGACGGGCACAGGCTTAGAGCAGAGTATATGATAGGAAGTGAAAGAAAAACTGGGTATTAGTTTTAACTTCAAAGCAGATTCATTGGGAAAGTAATCTCTGTTAACAGCAACTTATCTTTGTTCGAACTAGCATCAAGTTCCAATGGGTTCTTTCAAGATCAGTGCATTATAAAGGCTCAAAATTCACAAAGCAACATACTTGAGGTGTGTTAAAGAAGAGTCAACCCCCTCAGGTACTTGCCACAAACTTACACAGCTGTGTAAAAGACGGGCCAAGCGATAAACCCCACAGCTGCATGGCAAAGCCGTGGCAGGGAGACAGCCTGGGAGAGCTCTCCTGCCCGATCACCGCTGCCAGACTCACACCCACCCCAAAACCAGCATTCAGGCCTCGCACAAGTACTCTGCTTCAGTCACCTACAGGGCAGGAACGCTCCACCATCACTTATTCACATCATCCATTTACCATCAGCCCCCCAAGAAGGAACACTTTCTTACTTCTGCGGAGTCTTAATGACCAAGTGTACAGTCAGCCCATCCTTGATCCCATGTTGATTCAACGTGTCTGCATCCTTCAGGATCTTCCCAGCAAAGATCAGAACCAGCTGATCCTGTTTGGCTTTAAACCGCCTGGAAATCTCTTCTTTGAACTGAAAAACAAACAAAGCATTTTTCAGGCAAAGGACCAAGACCAGAAATTTGAAGCTAATACTCCAGATATCATATCCACGATGCAAACAGCATAAAGGAACGGACAGTCCTTCAGTACCTCACCCAAAAGGAGCCCATGCAGGTACCAATTCAGTCACCAGTTGCTGAGGATGTCCGAGGAGTTAAGAAAAAACCCAAAAACCAAAGACAAGCTCTGCACTTACAAAATGTGGAGTAAATTTCAGAAAGAATAGAGCAATTACCTCAAGAAGAGCTGAAGGCTTCCAAAGCAAGATCAAGTGTGTCTCTTAGGTCTAATCCAAATAGACCATTTATCCTCTGAATGACTGAACTGTTTTTGTCTCTGCTCATTTGATTTTTTTCCTAAGGAAAGCCCAACTCTGATTTAATACAGGACAGAGCTCTATGGAAAAGGGAACAATCCTTTATCAGCCAATGGAAATAAACTAGGTCTTCTCCAATTCCTATTTCTGCAACTGAATTCCCTACGAGCATGCCACACCACAGAACACGGACACCTCTTCTTTACTGTGTGATGGGGTGGGATTAACGCCCGCCACTAAGATTGTCATCTCTAGCCCAGCCAGGGCATTCCCATGTTGATCTGCGAGGAAAAAAAAGCTTTGCATGTGGAAGCCACAAACTATAGGGAATCCAGAGGGAAAGCAAAGGCCAGGATGGAAAGAGAGGCACGCACCTGCCCCGGAGGAGCTCAAAGCCTTTGCACCAGAACCCTCAAAAACAACGCCCAGGAGAGCACGCAGCCCTGAGCCCCAGGTCACCCTGGTCAAAGCTTCGCGCTTTCCTCTGCACAAAGCCATCACTCAACATCCCACTTATAGCGACGGACTCTCAGGAGCTGACCAGGAAGGAGCAGGAGGGCCACACATCCTACAGCCCCTGCCTGTCCCACCACTCTGCTCCCCAGAGCTCTCTGCCAGGTCCTTCACACCACAACCTCGTGCCCTACGTCCCGGATCAAAGCGCGCAGCAAGCCAAGAGTCATGCTGATCACACCTTGCCCCAGTGGGCACAGAGACTTCAACAGTGCTTGAGCCAGTCCTTGCAAATTCCAGCCCCCTCCGGCTCACCCCATGCCACCGTGCCCTGTGAAGATCCCTTGCAGGAACAACCCCCAGCGGCAGCCCGCACGTGGGCTGATGTTCCCTTTCCTCCGCTCCATCCAACCTTCACCCCAAAGGCTTGCCCAGTCTCTCCTCTCACCCGAGGGATCCACTTCCCTGTGTCCAGACCCCACAACACCCAGCCCCATATGCACTCATCCGGCTCTGCCCCCAAAACCGCTTCTCCCCATCGCGGCACCCTTCCCATGCCAACCGCTCAAGGAACGCCTTCCCTTCTGCTCCCTGCGTGGCCCAGCCCCCAGACCCCCACCCCAATCCTTGACACCCCTCTCCCCACAGCCACCATCCACCCCAAAGCTGCCATCCCCACGACCACTCCCCACAAAGCCACTCTCCAAGCCTCTCACAACTCCCCCCCAAATCCCCCTCATTTTCCACACCCACACACCCTCC
>NW_009258278.1:134219-134873 GCF_000687185.1 Egretta garzetta | reverse complement strand
TAGCCAGAGCCATCCTGCACCCCCTCATTAACTGGATCCATCCTGCACCCCCTCATTAGCCAGATCCATCCTGCACCCCCTCATTGCTGGATCCATCCTGCACCCCCTCATTATTTGGATCCATCCTGCACCCCCGATTAGCTGGCTCCAGGCTGAATCCCCTTGGTTATATGGATCTGTCCTGCACCCCCTCATTAGCCGGATCTATCCTGCACCCCCAATTAGCTGGCTTGGCTATCTGGATCCATCCTGCACCCCCCCTTACCCAGGTCCACCATTTGTACCCCCTCTGCTAACGCCGCTCTTATGGGTCCATTTTTGCTGGGCACCCCAGTGGGGGCTGGACCCCCACCCCTTTCTTTGGGCTCCTTGTGGGGACCCAGCCTCCCGCCGCCACGCCGTCGCCTTTTCGCCGGGACTGATCCAGACCTGGGAGTGCAGAGCTGGGTGCTAATGTCTGCACTTGGCTGGCCGAGGGGTAGAGTTTGGGGGTGCAGCATGGATGCAGATAACCAAGGGAATCCAGCCTGGAGCCAGCTAATCGGGGGTGCAGGATGGATCCGCCTAATGAGGGGGTGCAGGATGGATCCAGCTAATGAGGGGGTGCAGGGTGGATCTGGCTAATGAGGGGGGGTGCAGGATGGATCCAGCAAT
>NW_009258278.1:128866-129601 GCF_000687185.1 Egretta garzetta | reverse complement strand
CCCCCACCCCCCCACACACCTCATTTCCAGGCTCCTGAACAACGAGGGGTCCTTGCTTGCCTACTCGGGCTACGGGGACACGGACGCCAGGGTCACCGCGGCCATCGCCAGCAACATCTGGGTGGCCTACGACAAGAACGGCCACCAGGCATTCAATGAGGACAACCTCAAATTCATCCTCATGGACTGCATGGTACGTGGGGCTGGGGGCTGCCCTCCCCTCCCCGGAGACCCGGGCACATTGCCGTGACCCTGGGGACCCTGCCGAGCCCGGGGGTGCCCACGGGTGCTGTTTGTCCCTGGGCAGGAGGGGCGAGTGGCCATCACCCGGGTGGCAAACCTGCTGCTCTGCATGTACGCGAAGGAGACGGTTGGATTTGGGATGCTGAAGGCCAAGGTAACGCTGGTGGGGAGGGGACTGCGGGGGCCCCAGGGCCGTGCATGGTGCCAGGACTGTGCATGGTGCTGGAGAGGTGGGGTCATGGGAACCTTGTGAGGTTCTACAAGGCCAAGGGCAAGGTCCTGCCCCTGGGTCGGGGTAACCCCCGGGATCCATACAGCCTGGGGGGTGAAGGGATGGAGAGCAGCCCTGCCCAGAGGGACCTGGGGGCACTGATGGATGAAAAGCTGGCCATGAGCCGGCCATGGGCACTGGCAGCCCAGAAGCCAACCCTACCCTGGGCTGCATCAAGAGAAGCGTGGCCAGCGTCGAGGGAGGGGATTCTGCCCCTCTGC
>NW_009258278.1:123919-124517 GCF_000687185.1 Egretta garzetta | reverse complement strand
GAGCAGCCCTCTCCCCCCCTCTGCAGCTCCCGTGGGCTTTCTTCCCTTCCTTCCGCAGTCGTCCTGATCGGGGAATCCGGGGTGGGCAAAACCAACCTGCTCTCCCGCTTCACCCGCAACGAGTTCAACCACGACAGCCGGACCACCATCGGCGTGGAGTTCTCCACCCGCACCATCCAGGTGGGAGACGCCGTGGTGAAGGCTCAGATCTGGGACACGGCCGGGCTGGAGCGGTACCGCGCCATCACCTCGGCGTAAGGATGGGATGCCCGAAATCAGGGCTGCCCCTCATCCCTGAGTGGTGATGCCCTCGCAGTTGAGCCCCACGGGGGGGGGGGCTGGGGGGGGGGGGGGGAGAACAAACGGGCAGGAGTCTCCAGCCATGCTGCACAAAGTCTTTAATGCGAAGGAGCAAACGCAGTGGCACAGGAGAGAGACCCAGGAACCCGTGTGCAGGGCGCAGGGAGGCCCAGGGAATGGCCCGTTTCCCAAGAAGAAGCCCCAGAGAAGGCGCTTGCCTTTCCCCGTTCTGCTCAACCTGCTGGCAAGCCCAGCCCAGCCAGAGCAGCCCCGAGCTGCGGCAGCCCCCCCCCCCCCG
>NW_009258278.1:121707-122044 GCF_000687185.1 Egretta garzetta | reverse complement strand
TGCCCCGGTCCCCCTAGAATCGTAGAATCGATCACTTTGGTTGGAAAAGCCCTTTAAGATCATCGAGCCCAACCTTTAAGCTGACCCTGCCATCCCACCACTAAACCCTGTCCCCTGCGCCCCCGCCCCACGCAGCCTTTCCCAGTCCACGTCCCCGCACCCTCGATGGTTTATAGGGGACAGCTGGCAGTTTATCGGTCCAAACCGTGCCTTGGCCTCAGCCAGTTACCCGAAACCCCCCGGAAATGGGAGAATTGCTGCTGGATTCTCCGTATCTCCCGCGGGCACTCGCTTTCCCTCCGTCCCGTGCGAGACGCGCCAGCCCAGCTCCCATTTC
>NW_009258278.1:118816-121608 GCF_000687185.1 Egretta garzetta | reverse complement strand
CGCCAATGGGGGGGGAGGGGGAGGGGCGGTGGCCACCAATGGGTGCGCAGGGGACAGCCCCTGCCAGGGCTGGATAAGGCCCGGAAATCCCAGTTAGCCCAGCGGGAGCGGGGCTGTGGTGCTGGGCAGGATGCGGGGCAAGGACGATGAGTACGACTACCTCTTCAAAGGTGGGTGGCCTGCCCTGCCTGCGCTGCTCCGGCCATGCCTGCAATGAGCTGTGCGTGGTCTCAGCCCACTGCCGGCGGTGCTGGCTCCACGCAGCACCCTCGGGATGGAGCTGGAAGCCGGGGGCTTTGGCTTTTGTACTGGGATATAACATGCAGCTCCCGGTGCTGGGGGGCCTGGGGGATTTTATTGGGGTGCTCCCCCTGTGCTTGGGCAGAGCGGGTGGTGCTGGGGTCTCAGGGCAGAGGCTGAAATGCTGCTGGGGTCCGAGGGTTTGCATAGAGCTGGTCTGTAGCTGTTTGTGGCCCTAGCGCTAATTAAAGCAGCTCGTTAGTGCTGCGGGAGGAGCCTGGGGACCCTCCCCTGGGTGCAGGAGCCTGGGGACCCTCACCCAGGTGCAGCACCCAGAGGAGGGGTGGCTGTGCCGGTGGCTGGGTGCTGGTCCCTGGGGGCAGCCCAAGGAGGCAGGGGCGGTGGGCAAAGCCGGTCTGTGTGGCACCGTGGGTGCTGTGCCGGCCCCTGAGCCCCTCCGAGCGGGTTTGGGTGCCCCCCTCTGCCTGTTTGGGGTGGGGGGAGCAGCCCTGGGGGCTGAGCGAGGAACCCCAAACCGCGCTGCTCGCCTGGCTGCGGTTAAGGGAAAGGATCTGGGGTTGTCCTTCCCGGTGCTGGTCACCCTGTGACCTCTCCGGTGTGCAAGGGGGGGGACAGGATTGGGCCCTTGGAGGCTCCTTTGCTTCTCCCCCAGCGCCGCGCCAGCAGCGTGGCTCTGCGGTGGCCCCGGCGCGTTGTCCGGTGGTGCCCGTCCCTTTTCCCGTGATCCTGCAGGAGCTCAGCGGCTCAGCACCGGGCTCTGCGTTCCCCTCCTCGGGCTCGTTGGTGATCTCCGGAGTCTTTAAAAAAAAAAAAAAAAAAAATTAAGAGAACTTGCAGAAACGCAAGGTTTGCTCCCTGTTGGTGGAGCAGGAGCAAAGCCCAGGGGAGATGCGATGTTGGGGGGCAGGGAGCTGGGGTTGGGGGGGCTCTGCTGAGGTCAGCTTCTCCCCCCCTTGAGACATGGGAGATGGTCACCGCTCGGCGCAGCGTTATCCCGATCGCCGCCGAGATGGGAGCTGCCTTTGGTCGCGAAGCACGGTGCAAATTCCCGCTGCGCTCCCGGGAAGGCCCTCGACGCTGCGGGAGGGGGTCGGGATGGGTGAGAAGGGGCCCTGGGCATGGCTGCTCCTTGGACCCTTCCTCGGGGCCCCTGTGCGGAGCTCGGGGCTGTTCCTATCCCCGCCGTTGGGGTGGGATGTGACGCGTTAGGGGTGTTTCACCGCGCGGGGTGCACGCTCTCTCTGCTTTAAGCAGCTCACGCTGCGTGTTCAGGGGCAGCAAGGACCGAGGGGGTCAAAAATGGTTTTGTGCGTGGGGTGGAGGATGCTGCTCCAGCCCCTCTTGCCCTTCAGGGGGACAGGGCTGAGCACATACCCCTCTCTGCACCGAGGTGACCCCTGGGGTGCTGGATCCCAGCCCCATCCAGCCCCTTCCCTGCATCCCTGGCGTGGTGCAAAGCCCGCAGGAGCGTGCCAGGGCCACGGGGGTTCTGTGCAAGGTCAGCGTGAGCCCGGCACGGGCTGGCTCTGCTCCCTCCACCCTCCCCCAGCCCAGGTTCCTAAGGCTTTCCTATGCCAATATTGGGGTTTTTTCCTGGTTGGAGAGGTGACGCGGCCCGGCACGCTCATGCCTCAGTTTCCCCTGGCTGTACTTGGTGCCGTCTCCTGTCCCCCCGGGGCCACGGAGGTGCCTGGGGCCGGAGGCGCTGCCGGGATAGGGGATGCGGCGGTTGAGCCGGGGGAAGTGGCAACTTCCCGTTGATTAAACACCAAGCCCGGATCAAAGCGACGAGGCTCAGTAAGCGTTAACGAACCTGGCTCATCACCAGCCTGCATTTTTCTACCGGTTTGTCCAGGGTAGCCCAGGCTGTCACGGGTCCTCCCGGGCCTCCAGGTAGCCCACGGTGGCTTTCAGCGCTGCATGGAAGAGCCACCCTTCCCTCTGTCACCAACGTGGCGATCGCCAGCAAGGCTCCGGTGCCTTCCAGCTGCCCTCGGTGACCGCGGGGAGCTGCTCCGGGTGCTGTTGGGCTTTGGGGAGCCGTGCTATTTGCTGGCTGCCCCAGGCTGTCACGGGTCCTCCCGGGCCTCCAGGTAGCCCACGGTGGCTTTCAGCGCTGCATGGAAGAGCCACCCTTCCCTCTGTCACCAACGTGGCGATCGCCAGCAAGGCTCCGGTGCCTTCCAGCTGCCCTCGGTGACCGCGGGGAGCTGCTCCGGGTGCTGTTGGGCTTTGGGGAGCCGTGCTATTTGCTGGCTGCCCCGCAAGGAGGGTTTTGGCAGGGGGGTGGCTCCCTTCTTGGAGGCTTTGCAGCCCAACCCATGTGAGGGAGCCACGTCCCTACGACCCGGGACTGGTGGGGAAGGGGTTATGCGGGACACGGAGCAACGTCCTTGGCGGATGGTGGCTGCTGAGCCTTGGGTGAGCGTAGATGTGTCTTGCCACGGATCCTGCCGCGTGCTCTGCAGCCCTGGTGACAACCTGGTGACAAGCGCCGCGGCGTGGGGGGCCCGGTGGTCCTTCCCTGGTGG
>NW_009258278.1:116565-118490 GCF_000687185.1 Egretta garzetta | reverse complement strand
TTTAAAAATAAAAAAAAAATTAAAAAAATTCCAAACCTGTTGAGTCATAAACTCAACCAACTGGACAGGGGAGCTGCGTGATAAAGCCTCCCCAGAGCCTGTTGAGCCAGGTTTGACAGGAACCAGCCAGATCTGGGACAGGCAGACCCACACCCAGGGACTCTCCTGGGCTGGACCAGTAGCAGCCGAGGAGGAGGAGGAGGAGGAAGAAGATGCTTCCTTTCAGACCAGGTCATTAAGTCCTCTTGTATGGCCTCAGGGCTGGAGCTCGGGCTGGAAAGAGGAGACCCAGTCTCCGCGCAGGTCCTGGCTCTGGGTTTCTGCCTGTTTTGTGTCCAGAGGTGCATACGGCACCATCCTGCCCCCGGTGCTGGGAAGGAAAAACCCCTGGTGACTCCCAGGCGAGGGGCAGGAACTTTCCTAAGGGGTATTTACTGGTAGCTGTGGTGCTGCTGGGATGAGTGGAGGGCGCTGGTCCCGCTCCCCGCAGTTGCACCCCCCTCACCCGGCAGCTTCTCCCTGGATGAAATGGAGCTGGGATCTGGGGTGGGGTCAGATGGGGACATCCCCCCCTCCCATCCCCATCCCTGCCTGCTGGGTTTGCTGGGGTGGTTGGCATCTTTGCGGGGTGTCCAGGGGGGCTGACGCTGTGTTTGTGCCCCTCCCCAGTTGTGCTCATTGGAGACTCTGGGGTGGGGAAGAGCAACCTCCTCTCGCGCTTCACCCGCAATGAGTTCAACCTGGAGAGCAAGAGCACCATCGGGGTGGAGTTTGCCACGCGGAGCATCCAGGTGGACAACAAGACCGTGAAGGCTCAGATCTGGGACACGGCCGGGCAGGAGCGGTACCGGGCCATCACCTCGGCGTGAGTTTCCTTGCTCCCCCCCTGTGTCCCCCCCGCCCCCACTTGGGGGGGCCCTGCTGTGACCCTGTCCCCCTCCCTGTGTCGTGTGTCCCCCCCCCCAGGTACTACCGGGGGGCGGGGGGAGCTCTGCTCGTCTACGACATCGCCAAGTACCTGACGTATGAGAACGCCGAGCGCTGGCTGAAGGAGCTGCAGGACCACGCCGACGCCAACATCGTCATCATGTTGGTGGGCAACAAGAGCGCCCTGAGGCACCTGCGGGCCGTGCCCACCGATGAGGCCAGGAGCTTTGCAGGTATCTCCCCCCCCCATCCTGCCCCGTCCTGTCCCATCCACGGGGCAGGCGTGGCTGGTGGCACCCGCCTGAGCTCACCCTGTCCTTGCAGAGAAGAACGGGCTCTCCTTCCTCGAGACGTCTGCTCTCGACTCCACCAACGTGGAGACGGCTTTCCACAACATCCTCTCGGGTAAGGGGCAGCCCGGGAAGGCGGCGGGGGGGAACAGAGGCGGTTTCGGACATTGTCTTCTCCCACAACCCCACTGGGGACCCTGGCTGGATGTTCTGGGGTGGGATCCTGCTCCCCTGGATGGGGAGATGCAGGCATTTGCACCCCTTGAGCTTTGGGGGGGGGGGGAGGGGGGGCAGGTCCCCCACTGAATTAATACTTATATTTTTGTTTTTCCTTTCTCTCTCTGCTGGCAGAGATCTACCGCATCGTGTCGCAGAGGCAGATCAGTGGGCAGCCGGAGTCAGAGTTCGGCCCCACCACGACCATCGAGCCCATCCGGGTGCTGCCCACGCAGCAGGAGGGCAGGCAGGCACCCTGCTGCCAAAATATCTGAGCCCCCCCCCGGGGTGCCCCTGCCCTGACACCCACCGCCACCACCCAGCACATGCTGGCATCGCGTCTCTCGCCCTCTACCTCTGCTCCCTGCAGCCCCCCAGAACAGGACGGGCCGGTGGCTGCTTCTGCACAGCCACCCTTGTGCGCCCCATCACGCTGCCTGTGTGCTGCTCTCCCTCTGGTTTTTGTAGGACCTACATAAATAGGGGAGGGGG
>NW_009258278.1:112611-115720 GCF_000687185.1 Egretta garzetta | reverse complement strand
GGGGGGGTCTCTGCCTCTCCACGGCAGCCCCGGCTCACCCCATCCCACTTAGGAGCTGTGCCGACAGGAGCTGTGCCGGGGTCTTGCCTTGGGACGTGATTTATCGATGAACGAGGAATTGGGGCAAAATCCCCAAATAAAGCCGCTGCTGCAGGCTCTTTCGCTCCCTGCCAGGATCCTTCCTTGAGTTCCCAGGAGCTGCGCCAGCTCCGGCCCCGCGCCCCTGCCCGCTTGGGTGAGGAGCAGCCGGGCAGCAGCCCCAATGGTTGATGATGAAGGGGATGAAGGGCGTGAGAGGCGAGGAAGAGGAGAGGCAGGGAGGAAGGTGTTGTCTTGCTGGGAGGCTGGAGGGGAGAGCTTGGCATCCAAGCTCCGAGGGGCGGCTGAAAATTAAAATACATTTGCAGAACAGCCAATTAGATTTTAAATTACCAAAATCCTTGACAGTGCAGTCTTTTTGGACCTTAGGCAGACTGGATCTAAGGCAGAAATTCTTTGCAGTGAGGGTGGTGAATCCCTGGCAGGGGTTGCCCCGAGAGGGGGTGGAGGCCCCATCCCTGGGACCATTCCAGGCCAGGTTGGCCGGGGCTGTGAGCAACCTGATGTGGTTCAAGGTGTCCCTGCTCCTGCAGGGGGTTGGGCTGGGTGACCTCTGGGGGTCCCTTCCCACCCAAACCATTCTGTGGTTCTATGAACTGGGAGCAGGAACTGCCGCGGGGGTCCCAGCCCCGTTTGGGATGAGGTTGCCCCCCTGTCCCAGGGGCAGCCTCATCCCTGAGCCGGCCAAACCCATCCTTGGCCGCATCCTCTCGGTGTCCGCCCACGGCTGGCTGCTGTCCCCAG
Organism: Egretta garzetta; assembly: GCF_000687185.1. Taxonomy (NCBI): domain Eukaryota; kingdom Metazoa; phylum Chordata; class Aves; order Pelecaniformes; family Ardeidae; genus Egretta; species Egretta garzetta. The sequence goes on along the minus strand of NW_009258278.1, from coordinate 114,877 downwards.
GGGAGTGACGGTGACACTTTCCCCACGCTGCCCCGCGCCCACGCCGGCTGGGAGAGGCACGGCTATCTGCAGACCAGCCGGATCGCTGCCAAAAAGCACCGTCCCCTCCCGCACTGCCATCTGCCCGCACCGAAACCTGGTGCCAAGAGGTGATGTCAACCCCGCTCGTGGGAAAGGGGGGGTGGCGTGGGGGGAAGGACACTGCCCCCCCGGCTCCACAAAGGGACCGGGGTTGAGCCAAGCGTCCCATGGGGCTCGCTGCCACCAGACGTGCCACCCAGCCAGGCGCCGGCACGGGTACCCGGGATGAGGAGCTCGTTTGGGCTCACGGAGACACCGTCAGGTTCGGCAGCTCAGTTTTGCTCCAGGTTTTCCAGCTTTTACGCGATTTTTGCTGGGATGAAGCAGCGGGAAGGGTGAAGCGAGGGGTTGCACACAAGGCTCACGGACGCGGGACCTTGCTGCCACCGGGACCGGGACCAGCAGCTGGTGCCGGGGAGCCAAGGGGCTTGCAAATCAAACTCTTTTGCTCTAATTAACTCCGAGAAGAGTTGCTAAAGGCGCGAGAGCCCCAGGAGGGGTAGCAGGAGGCTACGGCCCCACCGCCCCTGGAGCTGAGCCCCGGCCGGGGGCCCCGTTCCCAACCACCGCTCCCGGCCCCCCTCCTAAAGCGGGACCAGACAGAAACCAAGAGCAGACACCAAGTTTCTTAAGTAATAATACTTTAATAAAATTAAGTTCTTAATGTAATTTAGCACATTTAATACATTAACCCTTTCCCTTCTTTGTTTTCTACAAGTTGTGCAACATCATTATTTTAATTTTTTATTATTTTAATTTTTTTCCTTCTCCCCTTATACTATATGCCTCAAAACTCAGACAACGAGCCTAACTCTACTTCTATGTTCGGTTATATCTCTCTCTCAGGCCTTTATTTTTGCGTAACGCCGGAGAGATGAAAATACCTGGATGGAACATGTGATCGGTTTCCAATAGTAACGATCCCGACTACAGGTTTCCTATGACGTTAAAAGAGGTAAAAAAAAAAAAAAAAAAAGAAAAAGAAAAAAGCAAACACAAGATAATAGGGAATGGGCTTTAAATGGAAGGGCCACACCGTCAGGACGGCCGGGCTAACACCGGGCAACTCTGTGGCTGGCTGGCTCAGCGCGAGGTGGGCAGTACCGTGGAGCCGGACGGTGCGGTAGCACCCGGATCCGGGGGGAAAGCGGATACACACGAACTTGTACGGCGTTTTCGAGCGAGGACGAGAGAAAGCTGACGTGGTACTGGTCAAGCAAAAGCCACGAAGGGCTGGCGGGAGGGCTGCGCTCCCCTGGAAGCCAACTCTGTGGCTGGCTGGCTCAGCGCGAGGTGGGCAGTACCGTGGAGCCGGACGGTGCGGTAGCACCCGGATCCGGGGGGAAAGCGGATACACACGAACTTGTACGGCGTTTTCGAGCGAGGACGAGAGAAAGCTGACGTGGTACTGGTCAAGCAAAAGCCACGAAGGGCTGGCGGGAGGGCTGCGCTCCCCTGGACCCCCCCGCCGCTGCCTGGGTATCGCCGAGATCGGCTGCTGATGGTCCCCGCTGGCTTGGGTTTCGGTTTAACTCCCGTCTGATGGGAAATCCCACCGGAGCTGCTTTGCCGGAGTCCCACCGGCAGCAAGCTGGAGCCTGGATCTCTTTGATACCGAGGCAGAGCCGGAGGAAATCCTCTGCAGCCCCAAAGGCTCCCGACCGCGCAGCCGGGTGCCCGGGGGCTGCTCTGGGCAGCCCTGGGGATCCCCCTGGCTCGCCTGGGGCTGGGATTGGAGTCGGCTCCGCGGCACGGCACGAACAGGTCTGCCAGTTTGGGATTCACCAGCACTCACGCCCGCTGCCTTTCACGTTTGCTTTTAACCCAGGAGCAAATCCGCAATTTGCAAACCAGGATCTGGCCCCTGATTTTTTTTATTTTTTTTTTCCCCCTTTTTTTTGCAATGATCTTGAGCAGATTTCATAAGGAAAAAAGGGAAAAAAAAAAGAAACCCCACTATCAGGATACAAGTTACTATAAAGTGCATCCACTCTCCAGTCCAGGGCATCACTGTACAATGTCAATCACCGACGACTCTTCAAGTATCGAAACCAAAAAAAAAAAAATAAAAAAATGAGGTAAAACAAAAAGGAAAGAGCAAACAGGCCGCCGCGCCGCCCCCGCCGGGAAGGCCCAGGCGCTTGATTCCCACCAAGCACGACCAACCCTTCCGAAGGCGCGGGGG
>NW_009258278.1:101330-102304 GCF_000687185.1 Egretta garzetta | reverse complement strand
AAGAGAAAAAAAAAAGAAAAAAGTGCTGATTGCTTCACAGACGAGCAAAGCGGCCCGCGACCGCGACTCCCCGTCCCAGCTCCGGGGAGCCGAGGGCTCCGCAGCCGCGAAGCGCTGCCCCGTCTCGCCGCCCCGCTTCGCTGCAAGTCGTTTCGGAAGCATCAGCGCAAGGACCAGAGAACACATTCTGCCGTCAGCTGCCCGGCAAACCGGTGCCGCCGCCTCGGAGGGTGACTTCATTTTTTATCCCTGCACACCCACCGGTGGAACAACTCCAGGTTTTACATTAGCGTCACTTTACCGGGGGGGTGACTTTCAATTTGCTCCATTAGCAGCCCTGAAGCGGTGCTGGAGCGGATCCAGCGGGAACGCCGCAGCCTGCCAGGGCTGAAGCGACTTCAGATTCCAGTAGAGTAACCCCGTTGAAACGGGTGAGTTACAGGGGAGCAAAGGCAGGAGCTGCCCGACCTCCACCGTCTCCAACCATCGCGGCACGGATAAAACTGAAGTCAGCCCGGCGCACAATTAGGGCTGAATTTTCCACCGACAGCAGAACGTGACTTGGGAGTTTCTACAGAATGTGAAAACCCACACTAAAATACAGAGATTGCTCCCTAACATCCTAGAAAGGTTGGTTTGTTTTCTTTTTTTTGGGAAGACCCAGCCCATCCTGGCTCTGCTCCCGCCGGTGCTGCCAGCAAGGGAAGGGTTGCTGGGGGCTGGGCAGAGGCAGGATGGGACCCCACTATCAGGATACAAGTTACTATAAAGTGCATCCACTCTCCAGTCCAGGGCATCACTGTACAATGTCAATCACCGACGACTCTTCAAGTATCGAAACCAAAAAAAAAAAAATAAAAAAATGAGGTAAAACAAAAAGGAAAGAGCAAACAGGCCGCCGCGCCGCCCCCGCCGGGAAGGCCCAGGCGCTTGATTCCCACCAAGCACGACCAACCCTTCCGAAGGCGCGGGGG
>NW_009258278.1:100857-101176 GCF_000687185.1 Egretta garzetta | reverse complement strand
TCCTGGGCTGCAGGAGATCCCTGGGTTCGCTACGGCTGAGCCACGGGGCAGAGGAGAGGAGCAGAAGCCAAACCCAGAGGCAACCACCTTGCAAGGGTGTTTTCTTTGCGACGCCCTGCTTCGCTAAGAGTAACGGAGTCGACGCCGGGTCATTTCTTTTCGAGTTATCTCGTGTAAACGGGGATTTCGGTGCAGCACAAAGCAGCCACCAACGCTCCGGGGCAAAGCGCTGGCCGGGCTCTGAAACGGAAGGACCGGGGTTTAACCAGCTGGTTGGGTGCAACGGGGCTCATCCTGCCCCACCGCCGGCGCCGGGGCC
>NW_009258278.1:99955-100666 GCF_000687185.1 Egretta garzetta | reverse complement strand
GCAAAGAGCACAAGGAAAGCGACTTTTAACGTTTCGCCTTCTGAAATGCTCACGCCCCGAGCCCGGAGGCCGGAATAAGGCAAAACCAACGGCCGAAAACGTTCTTATTTTTGCTCAGTGACTCGCCAAATCTTTTCTATTGTCAGTAAAAAAGCAACGTAAAAACCCAAACGTACCTTTTTAAAAAAATACATATTATTAGATCCCTTTGTTTTGTTTTTTTTTTCTTTTTTTCCCCCCCTCTATAAAAATAACTTCAGGACTTTGATTGACAGAAGGTACCCATCGGGGGGGAGGGGTCTGGTATTTCGTTAGGCTTTCGCTCGTTTTATTCGTTTGCTTCAGCAAAAAATAGCACCAACGCAAGATGGAATTTCTGGGGAAGTTAAAAAAAAAAAAAAGAACGATCGCTGATCTTGTGTATGAGTTTTATTTTACATTCTGCTCTGTCTGGGATCACTCGGATCTACTATAGATTAAACAATATGGATAGCATCTACTATTTGAACTAGTTAATTTTATTTTAATCTTTACTCTAGGATTATATGAAATAAATTTGAGTGTTTATTATTATTATTATTATTAATTATTATTATTAACTTTTTTTTAATACCCATCAACTCAAAATTTTTTTTTCTTTTTTTTTTTTTTTTTTTTTTTTTTTTTCCTTTTTGGTTAAAAACAAACAAACAAAAAGGAAAAAACAAATTT
>NW_009258278.1:98565-99860 GCF_000687185.1 Egretta garzetta | reverse complement strand
CGCCCCCCCCGCCGCTCCCCAGCCCAACGGGGAGGTTGAGGGCGCTCAACCCATCTGCAAAGCAGCTCCTTGGGCCAAGCCCCTCCAAAAACACCCCGGGATGCGGTTAAAGCGCAGGCTTAAGTGCTTTCCTTGGATTAAAGCACGGGCTTCGCAAGCTCGGAGCCTTGCCGGCTTAAAAAAAGGGGGGCGCGCCGCTCGCCCCAGGCTGGCCTTGGGCTAGTTGTCTCGCACGGGACGTGCCCACGCTGGCTCGGGGGGAGCGGGACGGGTGGCATTTACCTATCTAGGATGGGTGGGAGCGGGCCGGGGGCTCTGCACGGTCTCAGAGCACCGGGTCCAAGCCCAACGCGGCTGCAATAGGGGCACCGGGGTCCGGCAGAAGCCCCGAGGTCCCAACCGATGATGGTGGATGTTTGCATGATCAGACCTAGCCTGAACGCTGGGACGAGGTACGCCCGTCCTCGCAGCCCACCCGGCTGCGGAGAGGAACGGAGCCAAGGCCTGAAGGGGGGCAATGGATGGAGACCCCCAGCCTCACCCCCCCAGAGCCGCCCTGCGAGCACGCTGCCGGCCCCGGGAGCTCCAAAGCTGGCCGTGGCTGCCGGTCCCTCCCGTCGAGGCTGCGGGGGGGGAAAGACCATAAATCCTCTCTCGCCTCCGAGAAGAAGTTTGATCCAGGGCTCTCCCGATACCCTGCTGCGAGCCGAATGGATGGCAAAACTCTCCACCGGCTCCCCGGGATGGGATCGGGCTCGTTGGTAGGAAAACGAGGAGGAGGAGGAGGGCTGAAGAGGTCACGCAAGCTTTGCCCTCCGAGAGCATCCAGCCTCCTCCCAAGCCCTCGCCCTCCCCCAAAAAACCCCAAACCCCACTTCGAGAGCAAACCCAGCGCCTGCACAATATTAACAGTCCGAGCCTTCGTAGTATGGAGATTATTATTATTATTATTATTAATTTTTTTAAGAAAGAAAGAAAAGAGAAAAAAATAATAGATATCCCTCCAGCTGAAAAATACTTTTGCAAATGGGAGCTAGGACAAGATATTTTTATAGTATCTCCTCATTAAATATAAATCCAATTTTGGTTCCTTTTTTTTTTTTTTTCTTCCGTTCTGCATTATAATACACACTATTCTCTATATCATTTATGTTGATGAGGATGACATCACAGCATGATATTACTTTTTCCCTCCTTTTCCCTTCGTTATGTTTGGTCACCCTCTCCCCCCGCATCGTCCCTTCGCCCGAAGTCCCTGGCCGCCGCAGAGGCGGCCGGTTTTGGGGGACCCGGCA
>NW_009258278.1:96391-97872 GCF_000687185.1 Egretta garzetta | reverse complement strand
AACACTCCGTCCCCCTGCCTGGCCAACAGCACGTGGGAAGGGGCAACCAGCAGCACCCGTTTGCCCCGGGCCACCCGCGAGGTCCCATCCTGCGAGCACGGACGCTTCGCTTTGCCGCTGCCGGCAGCCAGCCCGATTTCGGCGAGCTCGCCGTAAAGTCGAGCCCCCGTGTGATTTGCAGGATGGGGGGGTCTTGAGGACCAGGTTCCCTGCCAAGGGTTTTGCTGCTCCTAAACCCGAGGGAGAACCGGGCGGCTCGGCGAGACCCGGCTTCGTGCGCCGGATCCCAGCACCGCGTGCGCAAGTAGGGTGCCCCCGTATCGATCTAGCACCCGGAATGGGTTATCCGCCCGCCCCGCCGAGTCCTGGGTGGGATGTTTAGGGCGGCTGAAGCCAGGCCAAAAGCAGGGCGGGAGGGAAGGGGGAAAACAGATCCCGGGGGAACTGAAAACAGATCCCAAGGGAACTGAAAACAGATCCCGGGGGAACTGAAAACAGATCCCAGGGGGACCGAAAACAGATCCTCAGGGAAGGATCCCAGCACCGCGTGCGCAAGTAGGGTGCCCCCGTATCGATCTAGCACCCGGAATGGGTTATCCGCCCGCCCCGCCGAGTCCTGGGTGGGATGTTTAGGGCGGCTGAAGCCAGGCCAAAAGCAGGGCGGGAGGGAAGGGGGAAAACAGATCCCGGGGGAACTGAAAACAGATCCCAAGGGAACTGAAAACAGATCCCGGGGGAACTGAAAACAGATCCCAGGGGGACCGAAAACAGATCCCGGGGGGACCGAAAACAGATCCCAGGGGAACCGAAAACAGATCCCACGGGGAACTGAAAACAGATCCCGGGGGGACCGAAAACAGATCCCAGGGGAACCGAAAACAGATCCCACGGGGAACTGAAAACAGATCCAAGGGGGACTGAAAACAGATCCCGAGGGAACTGAAAACAGATCCCAGGGGGACCGAAAACAGATCCCACAGGGAACTGAAAACAGATCCCAGGGGGACCGAAAACAGATCCCAGGAGAACTGAAAACAGATCCTGGGGGGAACTGAAAACAGATCCCGAGGGAACCGAAAACAGATCCCAGGGGAACCGAAAACAGATCCTTGGGGGACCCTGCTTGGACCTGGCCGCAGAGAAGGGCAGGGTGCGGGGAGGAGGGGTCTGTCTTTAGTTAATTAGTTTATTGCTGGTGAATTAGACCAACAAGCCATTTTGAGTCACCTATCAAGGAAGATACAAGTCAGAGCAAATAGTTAAGGTCATGGGCATTTTTCTTGTTTTTTGTTTTTATTTTTTTTTTTTTTTAAGATTTTTATATATATACATATATTTAAAAAGAGAGAAAAAAAAGAAGAAAAAAAAAAAAAAAATTACGCAAATTTGTTGTTTTAAGCCCCGCAACCGGGCTCCCCATGGATGCTAACGGGCAGGGCCCTGGGTGCCCCGGAGGGGCCGGGGAGCGGCGGGGGGGGCGC
>NW_009258278.1:90509-94869 GCF_000687185.1 Egretta garzetta | reverse complement strand
GAAGCGCTCGCATCCCGACCCGGTCCGGGTGCGCACACCACAGGGCCGGGAGAACCAAGCGGACGAAGGTTTCTTAAAGCTTTGGGGAGGAGGTTGAGCACGAATTTGACCTGACAGTGTCCCTTTAGCACAGCATATTTTCTGTTTGTTTTTTTTTTTCTTTTTTCCAAAACATCAGCATCCACTACAGAGCCCGGGAACGCCGTCCACCCCTCTTGCCCCTACGCCATATTTCACTGTCGATGCAAAATGGTGGAGGGCCATCGATCTGCCACCCTTCCACCCGCTATCTGAGGACCGAAAGTGGATCTTTATCGACGCAGAGCCCCGGAGCAGCCTGCCCCACGAGCGGCGAGCTCAGCCTCCCGGCGACCGAGGACGGCTCGAGCAAACCACGCCGGGGTGGAAACGGCAAACCGGGAGCAAGCGGCAGCAAACTGAGCAGAAGAGGGGATGTTCCCAGAAACATTATTACGATGAAAATAAAGTCTCCTGTAACTGAAGGGGACAAAAAAAAAAAAAAAAAAAAAAAATCTCAGGCGATTTTTTTTTTTTCTCCTTTTTTTTTGTTTTTTTTTTTCTTTTTGCTGGAGAACTGTCCCTGCGAAGCTTGCGGGTTCAGTTCTAAATCAGGGTCCAGGATCTGTGAGCAGAAGCCGAGGGGTAGGAAACAGGGAAGCGGTGGTGGTGGTGGGAGAAAAACTATATATATAATTTTATATACATATATATATATATAGGTGCGTGATGAGTTAAGTGCCTCTATATATATATATACACATATATTTATAGACAGGTATATGGTACTTGATAGGTCAATCCAACACACATCTTTACCATCACAGCATTTTGGCATCCAGAGCCCGGTTGAACAAACCTGATGATGTGAAGATGCTGGCTCGCATCTTGCGTGCATTGGCACAGAAGCCAGGTTTCGAAGCCCCATCCTCTCCCACTTCCCAATGGTTTAAAAAGTATCTGAGTTAACAAAACCAGGAGTCTTGAAATGATTAAAGGATGTTCAACAAGGCAATTTTTTTTTGTTTGTTTTTTTTTTTTTGTTTTGTTTCGTTCTGAAAAAAATATAATATATAAAAGTGGCCAACCTCAGGAAGATCCAGGTAAAGGACAGCTGAAGAGGTTTTGGTCCATAAAGAAATACTTTTTCTTCTTTTTTTTTTTTTTTTTTTTTTTTTTTCTCCCTCTCCTTTGTGTTGCTTTAGTGCATATATATATATATATACACATATATTTATAGACAGGTATATGGTACTTGATAGGTCAATCCAACACACATCTTTACCATCACAGCATTTTGGCATCCAGAGCCCGGTTGAACAAACCTGATGATGTGAAGATGCTGGCTCGCATCTTGCGTGCATTGGCACAGAAGCCAGGTTTCGAAGCCCCATCCTCTCCCACTTCCCAATGGTTTAAAAAGTATCTGAGTTAACAAAACCAGGAGTCTTGAAATGATTAAAGGATGTTCAACAAGGCAATTTTTTTTTGTTTGTTTTTTTTTTTTTGTTTTGTTTCGTTCTGAAAAAAATATAATATATAAAAGTGGCCAACCTCAGGAAGATCCAGGTAAAGGACAGCTGAAGAGGTTTTGGTCCATAAAGAAATACTTTTTCTTCTTTTTTTTTTTTTTTTTTTTTTTTTTTCGTTTTTTTCCCCCACTCGGTTTTGGGTAACAAAAGTTTTGGTCCAGTTTAAAAACAACGACAACAAAATTATATCTATAAACTTGGGGTTTGGGTGTGTTTTTTTGTTTTTTTTTTTTTGCTTTCTGTTGGGATGCACGTTGGTTTCGTATGGGCTCATTGCCTGTATTGCATGATCGTCTCTCTTAGGTTTTGGTGCGATAGATATATTTTTTTTTTTTACGAAAAGAAAAGCACAAGGTTATGGTGTGTGTGCGCGCGTGCGTGTGTGGCTGCAGCTGGCATCGCTTGGAGAAAAGGATGAAGAGTGGACTACGGAAACGCGGAAGTCAATACACTCCCCCCATGGATGGGAACTCAGGACTGCTTTTGAAATACCCTGTTAGTGACTCCTGATTCGTCTGATGAACAAATCCCTGCTCGGATAAGGAAAAAAAGAACAAAGTTCCAGACTCCACGGTGGCTCAGAATAATAAAATAAATGCTAATCGCCCAGCGTGATTCCAATAGGTTCTTCCAAACCTTCTTCAGTTTCACCGGCGTCGTTTTTATTTCTTCATCTTCTTTTTTTGATTTTATTTTTTTTTTTGTGGTTTTTTGTTTTTGTTTTTGTTTTTTTAGAAAAAAAGGAAAACAATAAAAGTTCTTTAGCTGCTGTGGTTTTTTTTTTTTTTTTGTTTAAATCTTTGAGGTAATACAGTTGTGCCCTCGTTCTAACAGGTTCCCAGAGGTTGATGGTTTCTTTTTTGTTTTTCTAAATCCCCGTTCATCCGTTTTCCTTTCTTTCTGTTTGTTTCTTTCTGAGCTCCCAGTTGGGCTGACATCCCTCGGGGGGAGGAGAGTGGGGGCTTCAGACCAAGGTGAAGATTGAACGTGGCTGGAGAAGAAAAGCTGGCAGGGCCCTCCCCGCGTCCCTGCTCCCTTCCCCGTCCGATCGAGATGGCCTGGCTTGGTCAATGCGGAGAAGTCCCAATCTCACCACCAAAAAAAACTGAACTAAACCGCTTTGCTTGCGAGATCCGAGTGTGCGTTCAGAGTACTTGTTTTACAAAAGACATTGCAGGCTGGAGCATCGTTCGCCCTTCAAAATTTCTGGCTTTGCTATTCATTTTAATTTTATTATTCACTTTTTTTTTTTAAAAAATAACATACATTGCTTGTAAAATAATTTCTTTTTTTTTTCTTCTTCTTCTTCTTTAAATTAATTTATTCTTTCATTCATTTGTTTGTTCTTCAGATGTCATTATTATTATTATCATTATCATCATTATTATTATTATTATTATCATCATTTTTCTTTCCTGGTTCCTCTGTCATCACCATGAAATATAGTTTTGATGCCTGTTCATGCTGAGAAAATAAGTAATTTTATCCTCTCCTTGAGGGCATCAAAATCCAATTTGGTATACACTGCTAAGAAGGGCACCAGAGCTGCCGTAACTTCGCTTTCGAAACACACCATGCACTCGCGGCTGCTGGAGACAGATGTCCGGGCAGCGGTGGTCGTCCCCAGCTTGGAAAACCCTTGGAGCGGTTCCCCCTGCGACCGCCGGGGGAGACCAGAGAGATTGGGCTCTTGGATGGAAGAGGACGGGGAGCGATGTGAATTTGGGTGGATGGCGCCAGTACTGCTGGACCGCTGCTGCTTCGAGAAAAGCACCGAGACGGGGTTGGTGTTCTCCTGCCCAGCCCACATCGGGGCACCCGACTCCGGCACCCCGTAATACAGATCTTGCTTGTTCACGCCATAGTTGGGGAAGAGGTAACCGTAATTGAAGTCGTTTTGGTCATTCAGCCGGGGGGTCTCGTAGACGGGGTCAACGGAGCAGTCGCCGATGCACCCCAGGCTGTTCTGCCGGAAGGTGGAGAGGGGCTTGCAGCCCGGCGCCGGCGTATGGACCCGCCAGGCCTCCGAGTAGCGGTTCTCCATGCCAGAGTCGGGGCTGCTGGAGAGGAAGTCGTTCTCGTTGTTGTACTCCAGGATCTTGCCCGTCCTCACCGCGATGTGGGTCTCGATCTCCTCCCGGGCGCGTTCAACATTGCCCGGCGCGCCGGTGATTTCGAAGACGGGGTCCCGGTCCCGGCTGGGCGTGATGATGTAGGTGTTGGTCTGCTGCTGGATCCGCTTGATGGTGGCTCCTTTGGGGCCCACCACCAAGCCCACCACGCGGTAGGGCACGCGCACCCGGATGGTGACTTGCCCCGGCAAGGTGGGAGCGCTGCCAAAAGTGGTGCCAGCCTTGTTGCGGGAGGCCCTGATCATGGAGAAGTGCTCGGCAGCGGAGATGATCTCCCGCCGGGCCATGGCCACATCCTCCCGCCGTCCCGTCACCATGAAGACCGGCTCCTCACCCCGCACTGGCGTCTTGATGTAGGTGTTGGTCTTTGCCCGCAGGGCTTTGATCTTGCAGCCTTGGGGAAGAGAGAGAAAACAAGGCAGGGAGGTTAGAGAGGCTGTCCCGCCGCCCTCCCCTCGCCTCAGGAAACCAGGCTGAGCTGCCATGTTTTCAGCAGGCCCTGCACCACGCAGCAGCCACTGCCCGGGGACCTAAAATGAGGGAAAGGCCCTTTTTCTCCCCTAAGCCTGACAGAAAAAATGGCAGAGGAAGGTTTCCCGCTCACCGCCCCTCTGAGAGCTCCTCCCTCAGGAGCCCCCCGCTCCCTCACCCTCAGGCGGGGGTCGCCCTTTTTGGCGC
>NW_009258278.1:84507-90301 GCF_000687185.1 Egretta garzetta | reverse complement strand
GAGAGGCTGGGGATGACAGGAGAAAAGAGGGGGAGGTTGAGTCCACGGCCAGGCATGGAGGATGTGGAGCCCCTTTGCCCACCCTGCGCCAGCTCACGGGGAGCATGAGGGGAGAGACGTCTGCCATAACTCAAGAGCCCTCCATGGGGACTCCTGTGGAGCTTTTGGGGTGAATCCGGTGTGACCTGGGTCACTTTTGGGGGGGCCAAGATTGGGGGGAGGTTGCAGTGATTCACCAATTTGGGCTCCCCACTGCCAGAAGGCCAGAGGGGAGCAGGATGCCAGTATTTGCTTTGGGGCCAAAACAGCAAGAAATGGGGCAGGGCTGCGCTCCCACGTCCACCCGGAGCCCCACCGCGGGCTGTGCACAGACACCTGCTCCTGGCCCTCACCAGGAGCCGCAACGAAGGCGGCAGCCCGGGCAGGGGAGGCCATGAAGCCAAGGGCTGCGCTTTCCCCTTGACTCTCCATCTGCTGTACCGAACGCCGATGGCCACCCGCCTCCCCGCCCCACCGGGGGCCGCTTGGACCCTTTCCTGAGGTCTTTTGTCATGCCAGTGCTGTTGTGTACCAGTATCCACCTCTCTGGAGCCCACCAAACCCATTCCCCCTGCTCCTGACAGCTCAGAAAACATCTTTCTGCTCTTCCAAAAAAGGCAAGAGACTTTTCAGTGTGTTTTGGCTTCCAAATCGTATTTTGGAGGGGTTTAGAGCCAGCTGTGTGACTCCAGGTTCCTAGATGACACTAGGATGCCATCAAGCAACTAAATGTCTTTACAGATGTGGCACGGCTTTCGAAACTACTTCTGGAAACCCTCCCCACTGCTGTCCCTCCGACCCCTCTCTCCAAAAGCCTTACTTGGTGCCTGAAGGCATTTTCAAAGCCCAGCACAAAGTCCCCATGCGGACCGGGGCTTCCTCTGCAGGGAGGTTTGCTCTAGGCTCGGGTCTCTTAAGAAAAGTTTAAAAATGCCATTCTCCAGGGCACCGCATTTCTACTACTGCAGATGGAGTAAGGCGAGCATTTTGCTCTGGTTTCCCAAGGATTCAGGCGTCTGACTCAGGGCCTGTGGAACAAGAGGATCACGATACGGCATTGAAACCTCGGTGAGATCCCCCACCCCATCTTCTCGCCCCAGGAGCCCGTCTCTTGTCCTTTCCTCTGACCATCTGACACCAGCAAGTTCTTCTCAACGTACTACACCGACGTCATACTTTAACACAAGACGACCTGCGAACGATGCTTCTGCAACTAAGAAACTTAAGATTCCTCAGCTCGTGGGCCGGAATATTATTATTTATACAGATCCTAATAAATAACAACATCTGTCCCAGCTGGGAGTTCAGGGCTGCCGTTCACTCAGTGCTGCCACTTATCTGCAGCTCGTCTCATGAGACACAGACTTGTGACATCGGGGTATTTACAGGAACGTAACGATCCCACCACCACGTATCATTAGCAAGAATCGAACCCCGCACCTTTCGAGACAAAAAGCGAGCCTCGTGCCACTACAGCCGACAAGAATAATTCCCCGCGCTCGCAGCGGCGGCAGGCGCCGCGCACGGTACAACCAATAGTTACAGCTGCACAAAGCATGCTCAGCCTGACAGGTCACACTCGCATCTCGCAACATCACATGGGCACCGGGGTGCAGCCTCGTCAAACTGCGGGAGACTGCGCGAACACGAAACCTCCCGGCATAGCTTTGAAACCCCACCGCCTGTCAGAGGGTCTTGGCGTTGGTGGAGGACACGTGCCGGTAAATCCTGACTTTGCTGTCAACTCTCGGTGCAACTTTTAACTCCTCAGAGCTACCTCGGCTCCCTGAGCCTCAGTCGCCCATCTGCGGAGCGGGAAAGAATAGCTGTCTCTCGCTCTTGTGTTACTGCAAAACTTCCTATAATACTTAGCATTGCAATGCTGCTGCACTAAACCCATCTCTAAGCCACTAATTTCATGTTCCCGGCGAATGGAAATGTTAGATCTGACCCAGAGAAGGAGCTGGGCAAATCCCCAAAATCCAAACCAAATCCCCCCCCTGCCAAGTCCAATGTAGCTCACATGTTACTCCCCGCTGAGCTTGCACCCTGAAGTATATTCGCAGTGCTTTGTTTAGTAAAGTTTCTAAACAGTTGACGCGGACCGATGGTCATCTGCAGTCTTGTGTTATTAGTACTTAGGAAACTCAAAGAACAAGGACTTCCCAGCGCTAGGTGTGACACAACTGTGGAATAAAACCACGCGGACAAAAATCACGGAAGAAAGGTCTGTCCCAGGGCGCCCGTGGAGGGCAGGATAAAACCCTAAGGGGTCACCCATGCCCTCCCGCAGCCCCAGGGCGGGCTCGGCTCAACCTGACCCATCCCTGGCAGACATTTCCCTGCTCCGCTCCTATGCTGCTCGCTCCAAAGATGGAGATTCCATCTTAGGAAGATTAACCGAGATGCCACCATTTCCCCAGGGATATCACCGGAGCGTCGCATGGAATGAAAGGGGGTGTGAGCGGCAAGCATCCGCACCAAAAATGACTCCCGTGTGTCACCCCAGACTGAAGTAGCGTTTGCCGAATTCCTCGGTGACCCGCGTTCTGCCTCCCAGGAGCGCGAGGCTTGCTCTCGTTTGCAAAAGGACCTCAGGTAGGCGTTTTGTCAGGGCTGGGCTTGGGTTCGGCGTTTTTCTAAGCCGCGGGACAATGACTGCATGTGGGGGGAGAGGGATCTGAGCCCAGCACGACAGGGAACAATCAAGGAGGGGACGCGGAGGGTCAGGCAAGCAGAGCGGTGACAAAGGACGGGGGCTTCATGCTGGGGACAGATGGAAGGAAACGGTGGCAAGGAATACACATGAATGAGGGCAAACGTAAGCGAGTTCCATGAGCTGGAGAGGGTGGGAGCGAGTTAGAGATGGAGGAAAGGTGATGGAAATTGAGGGAGAGGCACGCCGTGATCCCTCCGAGGGAGGAGGAGAATTAGGGGGGTGGAGGCAAAGGAGAGGACACCCCCCCTCCAAAACGGCAAAAGGGAGACGGGCAAGGAGAGAGCGTGGCGAGAGGGGGAGGGAGGATCTAGAAACGGACAAAAGGACGCATGGTGCAGTCGATGGTGTGAGAAGCAGGGGGAGGAGGAGGGAGGGTCTCCGTGCAGGCCTGCAGACAGGAAAGCCAGCTTTGCAGAGACAGACAGATGGGGGATCCTGCGCTTAAAAACTGGAGAAAATAACCCCACAGGAAATTAGACCAACTCCATCAAGACCAGCAGCCCAGCAGGTTCAGTGGCCCAGATCTCTAGCAGCTCTAAATCGGCGCAGACAACAGGCCAAGCCGTCAGCAGGATAAACCCAGAGAACTCCACCACCAACTTCCAAGAGAGCTGCACTGATTTACATCAGCTAAAATCAGGCCGGGCTGAAGTCTGATTTACCCACTTCGTGCCAAGGCTCCCAGCCCATCTCAACCCCAACCCAGACCTTGCTTCACGCAACTAAACAGGGGCTGTGCGTTCTTTGACGCCGCCCCGTTTCTGACGGAGCACAGCCAGAGCAGGATATGGCCCTTTATATCCTGGCCAGATGAATAGCACGGTCCTATGTGCTTTTTTTTTTTTTCCCCCAAATGAAATTTCTCCTGTGTGCTTTCTTTTTTTTTTTTTAAATGAAAGGCTTTCTTCGTGCCTAACTGGAATTTGAAAACAACGTGCAACAAACCGCTTGACTCGGTGGGTTATGAAAAGGGGAGAGAACTGCTTAGTGGGTGGCGTTAAAAATGTAAAACTAAGAGGAGAAAAGGACCTGTAGAAACTATAATAACATATAACTTTGCTGTAGCGTTCTACTCGTTAAGGCAGTGTGCAGACATCAGCTAATTGATCCCTGGCAGACTCCTGCCAGTTAGATTTTTGTATTAGAGGGAGAATTACGCCCTTTCTTGTTGTGTTTCCACTACCTAGCTTCTATTATTCTGCTTTTTGCCAATAACACAGATCCCAAAGCATTCTGCAAAGGAGGCTCGTATGAGTATTTCCTCCCCCCACCCCTTTTTCTTTTTAACTTCAGTTAACTGATTGCCAATTGACTCCAAGTAAATGTGTTTGCAAATTACCCGAGTAAGCCACAAATGTTAACATACAGGAACAAACCCTTGAGGACTGTCGAGCCTCCAGCACCCAGACCAGTTATCTAACTGGAATTAATCCGCAGAGCAGCTAGCTCTGCCTAAAAACAAATAAATACATCGAGTCTAGACATTGGCAAAGTGGGGAGGGGTGAGGTGGGGGAATCGGGGGGAAGATTTGGATGCACAGCCCCATCCTCCTCTCCGCTCACCCCTCCATTTAGGGGGGGTCAAAACTAACAGAGAAGGCTCCAAGAGCTTGGTCCGCTTGTCCAGCTAAGGCTCACGAGGGCAACGGGGGCGTGGGATGCATCCCATCTGACCGCCGTTTACTTTGCACGACCCCATCCCCAATCTTTTCGTGCTCAGAGTGAGAGGTGTAAACCCAACGTGCTTCGGTGGGACCTCTCGGCGGTTCGCACCGAGGCTCCCATGCGTTGCTCTGGCGGGGCTGGATGTGCCCCACCGCACCCGTGCACGGCGTAAATGCCAGCAGAAGGAGAGTGCAGTGGAAGATGCAGCCATGCCCATGGAGTAGTTCCATCAGGTTATTTGACGTCGGTGTAAATTCGGAGTTAAACCCGCTGACAACCTTCCCCATACGGCTGCTAGACGGCCAGATCCTGCACAGGGACGTACCTGCTGGTGCAGTCTGGAGGGTCTCACCTGGCACAAACCAGCACATCTCCAGCCAGTTTATGCCCAGAAGTGTGGGCTTCACCTGAAAAGCATCAGCGGTGCTGTACCAGCTCACAGCTCAGGATCCAGCCCTGAGGTGGGGGGGGTTTTTGTTTGCTTGCTTTTTTGGTGTTTTATGTTTTAAAAAAACCAACGCACCACACAAATCACTCCAGGTCCTTCTATTTCTTCTTTTCATCAGATACAAAATTATCTCTACAGACAAAAGATTTCTAGCTCTCTTCTCATTTATACTACGGCACCTTTACACTGCACTGGTATAAATTACACCTGTAAACACCCCACTTAGGACATTTTGACATTGCCGGTGCGGTAGAAGAGAGCCTAAGGGCAAATTAGGACTTGGGTCTTTTTTCTGTTCTAGTCATAAAATTAAAGAGGACCGTAAAATAAACAACCCTCAAATATCTCTGGTAAGGTGGGGCATTCTTTTTCCCATTTAAGATGAAAGCCACGTTAAAAGCCAAGCACACAAAGAACACCACAAATAAACCCCTCCTGAATATCTGTGGGGTAAGATTTTGCTGCATCGAAAAAACCTGATGAAAGTGGTGTCAAAAAACACAAATGCACACAAAAGGACCACAACCAACCAACCAAATCCCTTTGCATTGGGGTTTTATTGTACTGATGATGCAAGTTGTGTTTACAAGGGGAAAAAAAAAACAACCCCACACCACCACGCCACGAAAATAAGCAACCACCTCGTTTCAGCGCAGCGATTTTAAGCGTTCTCATGCAGCCATCAAAGTTGTTTATTAAAAAAAAAAAAAAACCAAAAAAGGCAAAAAAAAAACAAAACAAAAAAACCCCAAGAAAAAGCAAGGCGACCCAAAAGCAACAACAACCCAGATGCCACGGACAATCGCCGCCTTGTTGTACGGCGGAGGAAAGTTGGGAACTCGGGCTGGAAGCCCCCGGCCCCGAGCAGCCGCTCTCTGCCAGCAATGCATCACATCGGGGTGGGTGGGAACGCGGGCCCGTGT
>NW_009258278.1:83401-84485 GCF_000687185.1 Egretta garzetta | reverse complement strand
GCTTTCCCACTGCCCTAGATTCCGGCCGGCTGCTCTGCGGTGCGGTTCACTCGGTCAGCGCGGCATCCAGCAGCCGGACCCGATGCGCGGAGCGTGCATCTCTCCCTAGAAAATTCCCTTTGTCTCTCTCCCAGACCCGTTTTTCTCCTCCCACCTCCAGTTCAAACCGCACAAAGTCGATCCCATTCTGCACTTTTCCCTGGTGTAAATTCAGATGGATTCTCATTAACACTTTCTAACAATCCGCCACCGACCGGCAATTTCTCCCTCCCTTTAAGGCCCATCTCAAGCTCCTAGAAGCGGCGTAAGGAGGTTGGCTTTCGGGCCCCACCAGACCCGGGTGCCTTTAGCTCCCAAGATTTACGCGAAGCAAGCAGACAACAGGATCTGACCCCCTCGCTGCTTCTCGGATGCTGTACATCCACCTCCACATGGTGGGTGGGGGAGCTGCAATCATCAGACTTCCTCAATGAAAAAGGCTTCCTTGGACTATTTTTAAATGCTGAAAGCGTTGGAGCATGTTTGGAGCTACACAAAGAGCCCAATCACCTGGGGTTAGTGGGGCCTCTTGTTATTTGACTTCACCTTGCCAAGAAAGAGCAATTTATGTTAAGCTCCTCTGGCGCATAATCTCATTCCTGTTGACAACAGGCCAGTCAGAGCAGGCTGGGAGATGCTTCACCAAAGGGTGTCTCTTGGTCCAGGTGACAATGGACGCTACTATCGATGAGGAGAGCAAACCCACTCTTCTAGGGAAGGTACCTGCCGTTGTGCTCCACGCAGCAGGAAGCCAACCTGACCCCTGATGTTCTCCCCACGCCTGCACACACCAAGCGCACAAAGAACCACGACCGCGTCTCCCGAACGACAAGATCCAGCCTTAAACGTGACCCACTTCAGAGTCCATCCTCCCTGGCTCCAGCAGCCCAGGTTTGTCAGTGGGAGCTGATTTAACGCTGGCAGAAAAGTCAGATAGGTGTCTTCACCGGTCTGATCTACGCCCGCCTCGGGTGACTTCTAGGGAAGAACCTGGACATCTCGGTGGCCGAGGATTTCTGCACCCTTCTAAGTTCGCCGTCTGAAC
>NW_009258278.1:82239-83339 GCF_000687185.1 Egretta garzetta | reverse complement strand
GTTGCAAGAACCTCCTCCGTTGCGACTCCCTTGGTGCTCCACCAACGCCTCAAAAAATCACCTGCAAACCACTTTGGTGCTTTGTCTTTACACCCTAGCAAATCTATCGGCGTAGCTCCGAGAACACGCGCAGCCCCGGAAAGGGTGTTGCAGGGAAGATGCCCACAACAAGAGTTGGCAGGCGAAATACGAGAGCCACCAAGCACCCCGACGCACCGCGCAGGCCCGGACCGGCGCCAGAACCGGGGAGCACCGTGCATGCCACGGCCAAGGCACATGCCAGGAGGTTCAGCCACCCAAGCGCAGCGCGGCTGGAGCTCACACTCTTCCCGCGCACCAAGGGAAGGATCTGCAGGGAAGGAGGGAACGATCTGCAGGAGCCACGACACGGGCAGAGCCATCCCTGCTCCTCGCCCTAGCAGCAACAGGAGGGCGTGCATGGAGGTCATGGCTCCTCTTCCAGCCAGGGAAGGGAAGTCATTGTCAACCATGGCCAGGGGCAGAGTGGAAGAGGTCATAAACATCAGTCAAAGGGATTGTTATGACTTTATCCCCTCATCCTTCCTTTTCCAGTTCCCTCTCCTTCACTCCAATTTGCAAAGCACTCCTTGGCACAACCCACCAGCCACCCAGTTCCCCACCGCGCACCCCGGGGCAGCACGGCGGAGGAGCAGCTCTCAGCACCCGGCCGGCCAATTCCCGTAACGTCCCCCCTTCCCGCAGCCCACGATCTCATCCCGGTGAGCCCCCCATCCCGCCCGGCTGGCGGTCGCGCCGCTGAAGAAGCGCTGCTCGAATTCAGCGCACAAACCGGCACCACCGCAAAAACTCGAGCGCCGTTTCCAGCACGCGATTGGCTCCGCAAGGGCACGTTAACACTTCCCGGGGAACGCGTGGAGCCGCCAAGCACAGGTTCAGCTCCTGCAGCATCTCTCGTTCGAAGCGGAGCTGCTCCCCCCCCTCCCCCCCACAATTAAACCTCTTCGCAAATCACACTTACAAACGTTCCCATAAAAATATATGGGGCTTGAGCCTTATTTATACTCAAGCGCCTGTACGCTCTCCTGGCAAAGGAAAGGGCGGTCTTACGGCAGAGGTGT
>NW_009258278.1:81664-82093 GCF_000687185.1 Egretta garzetta | reverse complement strand
TTTATTTCCCTTTTTCTTTTTTTTTTTTCCCCCCCTCTCTTTTCCCAGATGTTCATCACCCTATTCCCAGGTACCCAGAAAACACTCATTTCCTTCGAAAACCACCAAGCCCCGCGAGCAGCATTACCAAGGGGGTGACAATCTGCAGTTCCCAGGTTCCCCCCCGGGGATTCCTGGTCAGCCATCCACGAGAGCGCAGGATTTGGCCCCCCCCAGGGTGCCCTGCACCCAGCTCCATCCGAGAGCAGCCCCTCGTAATCCAGCCTTCCCCACAAAAAAACAAGACCCAGGAGACATTCCTAGAGGCCTTTAAAAATAAAGCGCGGGCCACGGTCTTTGCTGGAGTAAAGAGCCGTGGCTGCGGGGACTCTGCTTGAAGCCATCCTGGTTTTTAGCGGCACAGGATCCGGGCCCCCCCCCGGCTCCTCA
>NW_009258278.1:81370-81621 GCF_000687185.1 Egretta garzetta | reverse complement strand
GAGCGCAAAGGGGATGTTGAGACCCGAGAAAGGTCTGCAACAGACCAGATGAGAGAGAGAGAGAGAGAGAGAGAGAGAGAGAGAGAGAGAGAGACACAAAAAAATGGTGGAAAAAATCCAGGTCTCCACGTTCCTTCTCCATCACTCCGGCCACGCCGCTGCAGACCGTACACATCGAAACACACCCCCTTCTCGGGAGTTTGGGGCAGCAGTGAGATCCAGGAAGAAAATAACCCGGGCACCTCCCGCAT
>NW_009258278.1:74602-74915 GCF_000687185.1 Egretta garzetta | reverse complement strand
GGGGCGGTGTAGGGACTGGTGCCATGAGTGGAGGGGGCTGTGTAGGGACTGGTGACACGGGTGGAGGGGGCTGTGTGGGGACTGGTGACACGGGTGGAAGGGGCTGTGTGGGGACTGGTGACACGGGTGGAGGGGGCTGTGCGGGGATTGGTGACACAGGTGGAGGGGGCTGCAGGGGGACACGCAGTGACATGGGTAGAGGGGCTGCATGAGGGCTGGTGACACGGGTGGAAGGGGCTGCGTGGGGACCAGTGACACGGGTGGAAAGGGGCTGTGTAGGGACTGGTGACACGGGTGGAAGGGGCTGCGTGGG
>NW_009258278.1:71890-73684 GCF_000687185.1 Egretta garzetta | reverse complement strand
ACGGAAAGAGAGGAGAAGGGGGAACCCCCGGCACCCCAAGGCCTTGCGGTGGCTCCGGGCTCAGCCCCCTTGGCTGCTTGCCCCAGCAAAGCCCCCCCTCTCTGCAAACTGGGGATGCTGGGGGGGAGCCATGGGACAGCCCTGCTGCCTGGGCTAGCTTTTCTCATTGAAATGAGGAGTGATTTAGCGCAGAGGGGAAGCATTGAAAATAGCTTTCCAGCTCCCCGCCAGCAAGGCTGGGCTCTGGGTGTGCGTGTGTGCGGAGTTTCTCCCCTCTTCCCCTTTCTTCCCTCTGAATCAAACCAGATGTCTCTCCCATGAAATGCGATTGCATGAGCTTTACGCTGGAGAGAGACAATGCGGGGAGATGCGAGGAGGCTCCCATCCAGCCACATCGCGCCGCAGCCCTGGCAAGAGGCGACGGCTGCGGCGACGACGGCTGGGGCCAGAGCGGGAGCGAGAGGGGGCCACCTGATGCCTTGGCACCGGGGGGGGGTCACCCCCCCTCCCCTCCCCGCCTCCCCTTTCTGGGTGTACAAGCAGAAGAGCTCAGCTTGCAGATGAACTAAGCAGATGGGGCACCCAGCACAAGGAAATGTCTCATCCACTGACTCAGACGGTAAGGTGCTGCTGTACAGCAAACCCTGCAAGTTTGCCCAGGCGCTTCGGGAATGGGAATTTCGCGTTCGTTTTCTTGCGGCGCCCAGGTTTCCCAAACCGTAGCCTAAAAGTCGGGGAGATGCTGGGACGCGGGGCCGGCAGGGCTGGGGGTGGCAGGACCCGGAGCAGAGCCGCTGTGGGGTTGGAGGGTTTGATGTTGGGGGGGTGAGTGCTCAAAAGAAAAAAAGTGTGGCTAGGAACAGCAGAACCCCCCTCGCGCCGGCGCGCTCCACGTGGCTCGCGTCGGTCGCGAGCGTGGAACAGCGTCTGGAATGACTCCTGTATTTTTATTTTTTTTTTATTTTTAAACCGTTTGCACGGCGATGGGACTTGTCAAAGTCTGGCCGCTGGCGCTGTTTTGCTTCGCCTACGACGCGGCGTCCGTATCGCGATACGACGGATAGCGGCTCCGTATGCGTGCGCGTCCCGCGGAGCGTTTAACGCAGGCACGCTCGGTCCCGCGCGCTGCGGCGGAGGTCACACGGACAAAACCCGAGCGCGTTTAATCCACGCGGATGCTCACATGCACGCTGCCCGTGACCCTGGCACGCGCCTGCCGAATACGCTTAAAATGACGTAAAAAGGTCACGCGTCCGCGTGGAAGCACCGGTGTTAGAGGCGCCCGCGTGCCAAACGCCAACGCGGAAAGCGAGCGGGCAAGCGGCGAGCGTTTCCTTGGAATAAGCCCATAAACCACCAAGGTGGATTTATACGAAGTGGTTTGCGTCTCCGTAGGGCTACGCGCGGGCGTGCGCATGATGCGGGTCCGGATTCGCGCCTGCGCCTGAACAGGGGGGCGTGGGGCACAGCGGGGTGTGCTGGGGTTGGAACTGGTGTCATTTAGCCCGTGACTTAACAGAGCGACGTTTTCCACGGCCCAAGTTTGATCTGGTTCCTGAAGACCTTTCGGTGCCGGGTGTCGGGAGGTGGCGCGTCAGTTTAGGGGCACAGTTTTGCTCCCAACCTCCATTTTCAGTTCTGTCCTTGGAGCTTTCAGGAGAAGAAGGTGCCCGGCGAAATCATAAAGTGAAAGGGAATCAAAAGAAGAAGAAAAAATAAGAAAAAGATGGGCCCCTCCCTCCCCGAAGGACCTGGGGGGGCTGGAGCGTGTCCAGAGAAGGGCAGCGGAGCTGG
>NW_009258278.1:69351-71693 GCF_000687185.1 Egretta garzetta | reverse complement strand
GGGGTTTGGGGGTGGGATGGCAGGGGTAGGGGAGCGGTTGGGCTGGGGGAGCTGAAAGGGCTTTGCCAACCCAAACGATTCCATGATTCGATGAACTGCAGAGCTCCAACTCAAAGCTTTTCAAACAGGCCCAGGAATCACAGCACTCACTCCAAAGTTTGCGTTGACTCCACAAAAATAACGAACGCGGGGTTTCTTGGTCTTCGCCTTCTCCTGGGACTTTCAGATTTCACTCGAGTTGCATCACCTCGCTTCCCCCCACAGCCACAATGTCTAGAAACTTACTTTGGGAATTTAAAAAAAAAGGAAAATTCCTACTCGCACGTATTCACGTGACTCACGGAGCCGGGAATTTCAGGCAAACGTGAACGCTTGATAGAAAAATGGCAAGAGTCGGCAACCTGGCCGATGACTCGTGATGAGCGTCTTGCCAAAAATACGCCGGGGTTTTGGGGAAGAGGAGGCTCCAGGGAGACCTTATAGCAGCCTTCGGTACCTGCGGGGGGCCTGCAAGTGAGCTGGGGGGGGATTTTTTCCAAGTGCGTGTAGTGATGGGACAAGGGGCAATGCCTTGAAACTGGAAGAGGGGAGGTCTGGTTTAGGTCGAAGGAAGAAATTCTTCACATCGCGGCACGGGCACAGGTTGCCCGGAGAAGTTGTGGATGCTCCAGGCCTGGAAGCGTTGAAGGCCAGGTTGGACAGGGCTTTGAGCAGCCTGGGGTGGTGGAAGGTGTCCCTGCCCATGGAAGGGGGGTTGGAACGGGATGATCTTTAAGGTCCATTCCCACCCAAACCACTCTGATTCATCCCGATAGGTGCCTGATAGCAACGTTTCTCCGTTCATACGATATTTGGGGGGCGTTGCTGGGCTCCAGCCAAGGCTTTGATCCTCCTCCCGCTGATAGCAACTGCTTAGGAATGATCCTACCTCCCGTCTGGCACTGCTGCCCTCCGGGGAAGCTGGGTTTCAGTAGGGATTCAGGTGACCGCTGGTGCTGCCAGGTGGCTTGAATTGACTTGATGAGCTGGAAGAGATCGCTGGGGCTCACGTCCCGGAGGCTTTGACTGTTTGCAGCGCCCCAGATGTGGGAGTAAAAGGTTATTTTTCTTTTTTTTTTTTGGGTTTGGTTGCAGGTAGCGGTGTTGGGTTGTGAGCCGAGTCGGTCGCTGCAGGCGTAGAACGGCGCACGGCTACGTCCGCTCTGCAAAACCCTACCACGGTTTTTGGCAGAAAATCAGTGTTGCCGGTGAAAAAGTTGGTTATTTCCAAAGGCTTTAAAAATCCGCATCCCTGAATTACGGTCAGGGGGGAAAAAAAAAAAAAAGTATTAATTAAAACCAGGGACAACGGAAGACGCCGCCAAGGAGAGAGGTCGGGATCATATAGCAGCGTCACGTGCTCCTCGCCCCTTTCCTAGGTTGCAGAACGATGGAAGAAAAGGGAGAAAAACTGCAAACTGCAAGTGCTGCCGATGCCAGGGCCAGCGGGGAGAGGAGCCCGGGGACCACGGTTTGTAAGAGAAAGCCCCGTTGACGGCGTCTTCATTTCACGGAGCTGGGGTGGTGTCACCGCGAGAGCTCTGGGACGTCGTCCCCGGGCAGCTCGTTTCAATAACCGCTCAGCCGCGTGCGGAATGGGAGCATCCCAAGCGCTGGAAAGCTGGAAGGGATCCCTCACACCTTGTGGGTACGTGGAGCTTTGAGCCCCCCGATCTCATCCGGCAGCTCCGTCTCCTGGCTGTTTCATGCGGCACGAGGTTCAGGAATGAATCTGCCCGCCGCGGCAGCCAACCCACCCCAGGGTCCATCACTGCGGCGCCGTCCGCGGCTGCCACTGCCCTCGCGATTCCTTTGCCGTGCGTTGATTTTAAACCCCGTTGCTTTCTAGACGGGTCCGACAGCCCCTCGCTCTCTGTGCAGGGATCCTAAAGTGCTTCGCAAACATTTGTTAATTAAGCTCTTCTACGAGATAAGTAAATTACCGCAAAGCTTTGATCCAAAGCTCCTTGAAGTCCGTTGGGTTTGGTGAGCCCAGGTCCAGGGGATCAGGCCCAGGACACGGGATTTTAAACCCCAATTTTGTTAAGAGCTCAGCATATTGGCTGCAGATGGAGTGCTAAGCTACCGGGACAATCTGGCGGTGGGACGGCTGGTGCCGAGCCGTTCGCAGACGTGATCGCGACGGTAAGCCTGGAGGTTTCGGACTTGTGGTCCTGAGGGGTTTTTTTTTGGAAAAACTTCCCTAAGGTTGCTGAAGAAATTCCTGCAGCTTGAAAGCTGGGTGATTTTCAGTCTGGGATCAAAAGGGGGGGTCGGTTTCAGGGTCACGCTCCTTATTCCTG
>NW_009258278.1:68077-69338 GCF_000687185.1 Egretta garzetta | reverse complement strand
TCGTTCGGTTGCCAAGGAATTCTTTTTCTTCCCGTTGCAATCCCATCTTCCACAAGCAGATGATTCCCAATTCCAGTTTATAGACTGTCAGGATTACCACGTGTTTCCTTGGACGTGTCCTCTTCCAAATTTCCTCGGGTAGGGGGGGGGTTGTTAGGGTTTTGGCCACTTATCTGCCATTTCTGAATCTATGTCAGCCCAGAAATCCCGGCGTAGCTGCGCCGGCGCACGTGTGGATCGG
The DNA here is from genome assembly GCF_000687185.1 of Egretta garzetta. Classification (NCBI taxonomy): domain Eukaryota; kingdom Metazoa; phylum Chordata; class Aves; order Pelecaniformes; family Ardeidae; genus Egretta; species Egretta garzetta. Next base: position 69,097 of record NW_009258278.1, on the reverse strand, counting down.
CAATTTGGGCATCGCACCCACCTGCCGCCGCAATGCCAGCGGAGCGGATTTCCCCCGCGTGCACGCGTGATCCCACCGGCTGCCCGGTGCATCCGCGGTCACTCAGATGCTTCCCGGACATGTGGAACCCAAAGCCCACGTGCCAGCCGGCCGGTCCGCGTGTGCCCAGCGCATCCACCGGGATGCGTCGGATTCAGCTCATTACCCAGCTGCTCAGCGCACGTGTGGATATTTCTGCCCGGGAAATCTTGTACGGAAATACGGCAGCGCCGTCCAAAGGACCCACCTGGCTCCTATTCCCCTAACGAATGAGCGCTGTCATGACGGGGCCACCGAGGAGAGGGGGGTTGTGCCCTAATTCCTGTTCCGAGACGAGGATCCGAGTCGTGGAGTCAAACCGACTTGCGTTGGGGTGCAACCAGAGGGGCAGATCTATTTTCCTGAGCTATCAGCAAGTGTTCTTGGCACGGTAAATGACATTTTCCTGCTTGGCGGCGCAGTGGTCCCCCAGGTTTAACGCTTTTTCCAATTATGGGTGATTTTAAATGAAAACAGGGAAGGTTTGTAGCTACGGGGGAGGTCCAGTGAAATCCCGTTGCTTCTCAGGAACGTGGATGTGGGTGATGGGATGGGCTGCAGTCATATTTTTGGCCAAACAAGGCCAACGAAGAGCTCAAACGTATGGATTTCCCACAGCATTCTCCTAGAGAAGCTGGTGGTTCATGGCTTGGACAGGCGCACTCTTCACTGGGTAAAAAACCGTCTGGATGGGCGAGCCCAGAGAGTTGTGGTCAAGAGAGTTAAATCCAGTTGGCTGCCGGGCACAAGTGGTGTCCCCTGGGGCTCAGTTTTGGGGCCAGTTCTGTTTAACGTCTTTATCAATGACCTGGGCGAGGGGATCGAGGGCACCCCCAGTCAGTTTGCAGATGACACCGAGCTGGGTGGGAGTGTGGATCTGCTGGGGGGAGGGGGCTCTGCAGAGGGACCTGGCCAGGCTGGAGCCATGGGCCCAGCCCAGTT
>NW_009258278.1:63277-67557 GCF_000687185.1 Egretta garzetta | reverse complement strand
TCGCGGGAGGGTTTAAAAGCCGGGCAGAGGCGGTGCTTAGGGACAGGGTTTAGTGGTGGGATGGCAGGGGTAGGGGAACGGTTGGGCTGGAGGAGCTTAAAAGGCTTTTCCAACCCAAACGATTCCGTGATTCTATGATTCTGTGACTTGGGTGTCCCTGCGTGGAGTGGAAGATCAATGCCTCATCCCCGCTGCCTGCGCCGCGGAACGGTGCCACTGCTTCTTCACCCCGCGCTCTCAACACACAAAGTTCAATAGGTGTAAAAGGCAATATTTTTTTCCCTTTTTGTTGTAACCAAAGCCTTTTATAAATCCCAGGCAGCAGTTGCGGGCACGATCCTTAAGTTTTTCACGTCTTTATAAGCAGTTTGACCAAAATCCTACAGCGTGGCACGGTCCGGCAGAGCAAAGGTCCTGGTTTTTCTCCTCCGGACGAGCGCTATCACCCTAATTTTGCACAGGAGCACCTTTCTCTTTCTCCCTCCCTTGCTTTTCCCCATCACATTCTGCAAGGGGTTGCTCTACGTTGGTGCCGGGGGTGAGGGAAGTCATTACCTTGCACGTGAAGTCATTACGTTGCACGTGATGCCTCCTTTCCAGGGATGCTTTAATCATCCCATCGTACACCGGCGCTCTTCCTCTCTCGCTACTAATTTTAGTCGCCTGGGGGAAGCGGCAGCCCGGCGCTGGCGGGGCGGGACGGAGGCTGAGCCGTGCGGATCCGTTGCCATCACTGCGACGCACCTCGCTCCTCCGCGACGCCGCTCCGGCATCCGGCATGGCGCAGCAGCCTGGATACCAGGCCTGGATGGGGAAAAGCCCAAAGACCCTATCTTGGGTGGCTTTTTTAGATGATTTGAAGTGGGTCCTGCAAGCCCCGGGATGGACGAGGCCTCTCCAGAGGCTCAGCGCTGGCGGTGGGGACCTGCTTTTCCAAAAAGCTCAGCTCTCAGGCAAGCACCTAAAGCAAGGCCAAGGTTTTCCCGGAGCGTTTGCAGAATCCTGCGGGAGCGCTGAGCAATTTTGAGCGAGCTGGTCCTCGCTACTGCCGTGCAAAGAAGCCCTTGCCAGCCAGCTGCCGTCAGCAAAGGGTCCTCTCGGCACAAACGAGCAGGCGGCGCTGCCGGGTCTTTGCATTTATTTGCTCTCTGCCATTCCGGATCCTTTTGGAAGCATCTCACAGCTTGGAGAGGGGGCATTTTTCGCAGGGCTTCTGGAGCCAGGCAAAGCCATGCCTGATCCCAGGGCTTGCGTCTTGGTCTGAACCTGTTGACCAGCCTCAACCAAGCCTGGCAGAAGGATGGGGGCCTCGGGGACACCAAATTCCTCGAGTTTTGTGCAAAGCGATGGCTCTGCTTTGGAGACAGCCCCGTCAGGCCAGGCTGCTCCACTGGGTAGGGGATCCACGTGGGATTCCTGCTCCACCTCCAGCTCCAGGAGCAGCTCTGTTGCACATACAACTGATTCGGTTGGACTTGATGATCTTAAAGGTCTTTTCCAACCAAAGCGATTCCATGATTCTATGATTCTTCGCCACCGCCAAGTCCCTCAGGGCTCAGCCTTGCACCGCTTCGCTCTGGATGCTGCTCTCCGTGATGGAGGTTCAGGAGCGGGACACAAAGGGCTGGGAGTGGGACATGAAGGGCTGGGAGTGAGACATGAAGGGCCGGGAATGGGACACGAAGGGCCGGGAATGGGACACGAAGGGCCGGGAGTGGGACACAAAGCGTTGGGAGTGGGACATGAAGGGCTGGGAGTGGGACACGAAGGGCGGGGAATGGGACACGAAGGGCCGGGAATGGGACACGAAGGGCCGGGAGTGGGACACAAAGCGTTGGGAGTGGGACATGAAGGGCTGGGACGAAGGGCGGGGAGTGGGACACGAAGGGCCGGGAATGGGACACGAAGGGCCGGGAGTGGGACACAAAGCGTTGGGAGTGGGACACGAAGGGCTGGGAATGGGACACGAAGGGCCGGGAGTGGGACACAAAGGGCTGTGAGTGGGACACAAAGGGTTGGGAGTGGGACACGAAGGGCCGGGAGTGGGACGCGAAGGGCTGGGAATGGGACATGAAGGGCTGGGAATGGGACACGAAGGACCAGGAGCGGGACACGAAGGACCAGGAGCGGGACACAAAGCGTTGGGAGTGGGACATGAAGGGCTGGGAATGGGACATGAAAGGCCGGGAGAGGGACATGGAGGGCTGGGAATGGGACACGAAGGGCTGGGAGCGGGACACAAAGGGTTGGGAGCAGGATGTGAAGGGCTGGGAGCGGAGCACGAAGGGCTGGGAGCGGGACATGAAGGGCTGGGAGCAGGACATAAAGGTCTGGGAGCGGGACACGAAGGTCTGGGAGTGGGACACGAAGGGCTGGGAGCAGGACACGAAGGGCTGGGAATGGACACGAAGGGCCGGCGCGTGCGAGGCAGAGCAGAGCCATCCTGGCCTGGCTGGGGAGCGGGGGGGAGAACCACAGAGCTGCAGGGACCTGTGGATCCTTGGGATTTTCAAGATCTTTTCCAACTGGAACGATTCAATGGTTCTATGGTGTCACAAGTGGCCGTGCCCCCGTCTGTGGGGTTTGCTCCCTGGAGAGTGGGGAGACGGCGAGGGCATCGCTAAGACGGGGAAAAATAAGAGCTCAGAGGAGCGAATTTGAGGACATTCATGGTTTCTTGGGTTCCACTCGCCTCCATCTTCCAGGGGTTAAGGATCCTGACAATACCTCTGGAAGAATTGGAAGAACAAGGGCTGTGTCCAGCCGGGCTGCGGGCACCCGGCCTCGACCCATCTCGCTTTTGCCCACAGGTTATTCCCAAGGGCGCTGGAGCCTGCCGGGGCGGGGGGCAAACCGTGCGGCGCAGCAGAATCCGGCCCTGAGCCAATTTAACCCTTCTTCTTATCAGTCTAGACATCCTCATTATCCAGATAAATGTCTGATCCCTCGCTGAATCCCGCTAAGCTCCCGCCTTGACGGCGCTGAACGCGGAGGGCACTCGCCCTAACCCGGGACTCGGCTTCGGGTGAGAGATCCTGCCCCCGGCCCCGGATCCTGCGCTGGGAGCAGGTCGCGGAGCCAGCATCTATTATTAAGAGCGCTTTACCAATTACAAGTCATTACTAACGCCTTTATTACTATTATTTAATAGAGGGTGTTAATTATTATTATTATTCATTTGCTTTAAAAGAAGCGTTGCCGTAGCAACGGGGAGACGTGCGCTGCTTTTCAGGCACGTCAAGTGGACACGTTCCCAAACCTCCTCCAAAATGGGCTGGCAGCCTGCCGCGGGGCAGGGTGGCCTGGGAGGGAGCTGGGACCCCGTCGTCGCTGCGCTGAGATCCCCGGGCGGGCTGGGACCGGCTGGGACATGCGGAGAAGGCGGCGGCATCGTCTCTGTCACGGGAAGGTCCCTTGTGCCGTTAAAAAGTTCCTGCTGGACGCAGACTTTGCGCCTCGACGTCGAGGATCCTCTGGGAGAGCAGAGTCGGCGCGGTGACGTTGGTGTGACACCCGGGAATGAAGGCGCCCGCTGTTAATGATTGCGCTGCTGCGTGCCCCGGACTCCAGGGCTTCCTGAGAAAGCGCCTTGTCTCCTTTTCTATTTTCCAACCAGCTGCAGAAAGGACCGGGGCTTTGAAGTTAGGCAGAAATCCAGCCGATCTGGCGTTACCCGGCTGCGGGATGCCGAATCCCCCGGCTGATGCTGGAGAGGTCTGCGGCGAGGGGAGGAGGCTCGGAGCCGCGATGGTTCCTGGGGGCGAAGGGCCGTGCACGCTGCCCCGACGCCACCTCCCCGGTGGCAGGCGGTAGACGGGCTCCTCGAGGGGTGGATTCAAGGCATCGCACGTTTGCCGAGGCTGGGAAGGGAACCCAGGCACAGCAGCTTCCTCCTGGCTTTGCAGATGAGGTTTAAACGCCGCCGCCGTGGTTCAAGTCCCTTGTCCAAGTCCTGCTCCCGCCGTAGCCAGCTTTTGTTCATCTCGTGTGGAGCGAGGCCATCCCAGGATGGATGTCCCTGGGGCTGGAGCTGTGAGCGGGGTCAACAGGACCACGGACGCCAGCGGTGGTGGAGATATCGGTGTGGTGGGGCTGGAGCTGCCCTGGTGGCCAAGAAGGCCAAGGGCATCCTGGGGTACATCAAGAGGAGCGTGGCCAGCAGGGCCAGGGAGGTTCTCCTCCCCCTCTGCTCTGCCCCAGTCAGACCCCACCTGGAGCACTGGGTCCAGTTCTGGGCTCCCCAGTTCAAGAAAGATGAGGAACTCCTGGAGAGAGTCCAG
>NW_009258278.1:62591-63154 GCF_000687185.1 Egretta garzetta | reverse complement strand
AGGAAGAACTTGTTGACTGTGAGGGTGCCCGAGCCCTGGCCCAGGCTGCCCAGGGGGGCTGTGGAGTCTCCTTCTCTGGAGATCTTCAACCCCCGCCTGGACGCTGTCCTGTGCCCCCTGCTCTGGGTGAGCCTGCTTGGGCAGGGGGGTGGCACTGGGTGATCTCCCAAGGTCCCTTCCAACCCCGGCCATCCTGGGATTCCATGCCCTGAGCCCCCAGCGCCATTGGGCAAAATCCCATGCCTGGCGATAGCTCCAAAACGAGCTGCTGCACTAATTGGCGCCTTTGCTGGCAGCCCGAGCGCAGGGCTCAGCAGTGGGGGAGCCCATGGGGACCAAAGCTCCCCTCTGCCCAACCTCGGGGGGGTCCCTGCGGGGCTGGAGCGAGACACGCCGACGCCTCGGCCCTGCCGGGGAGGGGTGACTACGGCGGATGGGCGTCTGCTGGCCCCCAGGGTGGCACCGGGAGCAAAAGTGCTTCCCCGCGCCGGCTGGGTCCCCGGCCTCCGTGTCGTGCTGGAGCTCATCCGCCATCGCGTTTCCCCGCCCCTTTCGGTGTTGTC
>NW_009258278.1:62115-62366 GCF_000687185.1 Egretta garzetta | reverse complement strand
TGAAAACCCACGGCCGTAAGGGAAAGCAGCGGTGACGGCCCCGGCAAGCGGCATGTCCCAGCTGGCTCTGATCTGCCCCGGTGCCTGCCTGCGCTCCACGGGGACGGTGGCTTCCCCGGGGCTGGGGGGGGGGGTGACCCTGCTCAGCCCCGCGCGTCCCCTGGGACAAGCAGCTCCCGGCATCGCTTCGGTTCCAGCTGCTCAGGGTGAGAAATGGGAATGGCAGGTAGCTGGGGCAAAGAACCCTGTCA
>NW_009258278.1:59715-60284 GCF_000687185.1 Egretta garzetta | reverse complement strand
CGACGCCTGAGGTTTGCGTGGGTCCCGGCTGCCATGTCGCACCCTCGGGTCGGGCTCAGACCTCTCCGTGGGGTGGCCAGCGAGGGGGCAGCCCCTCACTTTTGGGAAACCTGAGAGACCCCCCCCTGCATCCCATGATGGCTGCAGCCTCCCTGTTCTCTGTGGGGTGGTCAGCAAGGGGGCAGCCCCTCACTTTTGGGAAACCTGAGAGACCCCCCCCTGCATCCCACGATGGCTGCAGCCTCCCCACTCTCCGTGGGGTGGCCAGCGAGGGGGAAGCCCCTCACTTTTGGGAAGCCCAAGAGAGCCCCCCTGCATCCCACGATGGTTGCAGCCTCCCCACTCCTCGCTTTCACCACCTCGGAGGCAAGGCGGTGGCTCAGGGGGGTGTCACCCCGTCCCCAGGACGCACCAGGGGAGGAGGCGGTGGGGCAGGTGGAGGAGCAGCACCAGCGATGCCCACGCCAGATTTTAGGGTAAAATCTAAATTTAGGGTAATTAGGATAAAATGCTCCCGCCTCAAATCCCACCCTGGCTTTGCCTTGCCGGGGGGGGGGGGGGCTGGCCAG
>NW_009258278.1:56693-57373 GCF_000687185.1 Egretta garzetta | reverse complement strand
TCCCGGCTGCCTCACCGGGACTGTCTGCCCCCCGGGGAGCCTTCCTCCCCTCCCTCCTCCCTTTGCAGCATGCCGTTGGCAAACATCCTGGAGGCCCAAATGGCCACCAGCGTTGGGTGCTCGGTGCCACCGCCAGGGTTGGGACGTGGTTGTTTCTCCCCACCCCAGCATCAAGTTGGAAAGAAGGGCAGCCCAAAGCGGTGCTGGGGGCGGGGGGACGAGGGGTGCAGACCCCGGGGAGGGATGTCTCCTCTCCCCGTCCCTTCGGTAGGATGCCAGCCCCTTATGGGAGCTCAGCACCATTTGTTACCGAGCTCTGCTCTTGGAACGAGCAGCAGCTCCTCCGCCCTGGCACCGTGCCTATAAAACCGAAATCTGCGCCTGGGCTTTCGGCGCCACGAAAGCGAGAGCGGGGATCTGCGGAGCGGGGCAGGGAAGGGGATGGGTGAGCACCCCCAGATTGTTGGGAGCCCGAAAGCTGCTGGACGGCAGCCGGGTGATCCCTGCGCCACCCTGGATGTCCACGCTGGTGACATCCCCGAGCCAAGTGACAGCGGACAGTGTTGTCCCAGGACGGGACTGGCCTCCTCTGTACTGCGCACCTCCGACACGAGATGGTGCTGCCGCTCGCTCCAGTTCCCCGCCTGGGCAACCGGGATGCGCGGAGCTCAGCTTTGGAC
>NW_009258278.1:54735-55912 GCF_000687185.1 Egretta garzetta | reverse complement strand
CTTCAACCCCCACCTGGACACTGTCCTGTGCCCCCTGCTCTGGGTGAGCCTGCTTGGGCAGGGGGTGGCACTGGGTGAGCTCCGGAGGGACCTTCCCACCCCTGCCAGGCTGGGATTCTGGGATTCTGTGGGTTTGTGCCGTGTCTTTCCTGATGCAGAACCCCATGGGGATGGGCTGGCTGTGCTGGCCTCTCGCCACCAGGAACGGGGATGGACCCGGCCATGCCTCTGACTGGTCAGACTGGGGCGTTGGCACTTGCTGGGCAGAGCTGAGGACTGGGCGGAGCTCATGACGTAGATGATGGTGTATAATCATTAAGAATACAGGGCTTGATGGGAGTTCCCAGCATCCTCGGACGACAGCGGGGCTTGGCCTTGCGGGGGGGCCATCCATATCTGTCCTACCAGAGGGGATGGGCTACTGGACCTGCTGGTCACCAGTACAAGTGAGCTAATGGGAGGCAGCCTGGGCTGCAGGGATCGTGCGCTGGTGGAGTTCGCAGTCCTGAGGGATGTGGGGCGGGCAAAGAGTAAAGCCAGGGCTCTCAAGAGGAGGCTTCGGTGAGACCTTGTGGTGGCTTTTCAATATTTAAAGGGGGCTGATAAGATGGGGACAGACTTTTTAGCAGGGCCTGTAGCGGTAGGACAAGGGGCGATGATTTTAAGCTAAAAGAGGGGAGATTCAGGCAAGATATAAGCAAGAAATATAACTTCATCAAGATATCTTCATCAATACATCTTCATCAAGAAATTTGTTCCACTGAAGGCGGCGAGGCACGGGCCCAGGTTGCCCAGCGAGGTGGTGGATGCCCCATCCCTGGGGACGTCCCAGGTCAGGTTGGATGGGGCGGGGAGCAGCCTGATCCGGTGGAAGATGGCCCTGCCCTTGGTCTGGATGAGCTTCAAAGGTCCCTTCCAACCTGAACCAGTCCCTGATTCTGTGATTCTGTACGCTTAAAAAGACCATCCCTATCCAGAGAAACTCCCAGGTGAAGAGCTAAGATGGGAAAAGGCTGGAAGAAGGCGCTTACCCCAGTGTGGCAAGTGGAGAAACTGAGGCACGGACCTGTGCTCGTGGATAGATGAGCTTTGAGGACTCCACGGCTCGCTGGAAGGTGGAGGGGGTGTTTTATGGGGGGAGCTGAGCCCTGCGGACCAGGCATGACAGATCTGAAAG
>NW_009258278.1:52660-54336 GCF_000687185.1 Egretta garzetta | reverse complement strand
GGGATGGCAGGGGTAGGTTAACGGTTGGACTTGATGATCTTAAAGGGCTTTTCCAACCTAAACAATTCTATGATTCTGTCTTTGTTGCCGGAGCCAAGGGTGTCCGTGAGTCATTCCCGGTGGAGTCTGTCCTCCAGCCCCTCTCGTGCTGTAGCTTTTGGGGTTTGTGTCACCCTGCGCTCCTCCTGGGAGGAGGAGCCTCCATCCTCGTGGTTCTCTACAGCAATTGGGGTCTCCACCAGTGCCGGCACAGCCAGCACAGCCCCCTTTCCCAGTACCACAGGTTCCATCCTGCCCAGTCCAACCCAACCCTGTAGTTCCATCAGACCAAAGGCAGGGATCTCCCCGGCTTCCCAAACCCCGAACCCCCTCCGTGACTTCAAAGCAGCGGCTGAACCTCAGGGCTTGCAAAGCTCAACCCGCAACCACGGGGCTCTTGGCAACAGCCAAACAAACAGCCCGGCGCTGCGCTGGGCTCCGTCATGCTGGGCTCCGTCACGCCACGGCCCGTAATTAAGAGCGAGGACGGAAAGGCTCGTTTGGCTGCTTGGCCTCTCCCGCCTGCGACAAAACCGAGACGCAGCGCTTCGACACGGCGTTTTTCCTTTGATGTCCATCTATTCCTTTCCAGCCTCCGCTGCCTTTGACGTCCAAACCCCATTAAGAAAATTCCCATCGCGCCTCCGCCCCCGCACCCAGCCATGCTGCAGGATCAGCCCAGGGTGCTCCGGCTTTACCCCACGTTGCCGGCCCGCGGCTCCGCTTGCAAACCACAGCCCCGGCCCCCCCCGCTGCCATTTCGGGGGTCCCTCCAGTCCCCGTGTTTGCCCTGCTTTGGGGGGGAACGGCTTTTTTTCACCCGGAGCGTTGATGAGAGCGGCCTCGGGGGTGCTCTCGAACGCCTCAGGGTGCGGGGGCTGGAGCAAGCGGGCAGTAAATCCTTCACCCCCCTCTCTCAGACGGTCCGTGCCGTGCTCCGACCATGGCTTCGTGCAACGCCCCGCTCTCCTTTCTGCAGCTGAGCCCGTTTCTTTCTCTCCTTTAGTCTGCGGGACTACCCCAGCGCTTCCGTTTTGCGCTATTTTGGGTGCAATTATTTATTTTTTTAATTTTTTTTTTTCCGCTTTTTGCAGCGTTGAAGTGTGGTAAGGCCCGCCAGCCCACATCCCTCTCCTCGCCCGCCCCAGCAGAAAAGCTGGGGGGGGGGGGGGGGGGGGGGGGGGTGGTAAAGAGCTGGGAAACACCCCTGTTTGCAGAAAGCTCTGCAAAGGGAAATGAATGAAAAGCAGCCGCTGACGCACCCGTCTGGGCTCACGGGGTTTGGCTTCCCCCATCGATGGGTTGCGGGGAGCGATGGTTCGTCTCCAGGAAATACAGAGGGGTGCGGAGGAGGGACGGTGCTCGGCTGCCGTCCCAGTGCCCAGTGAGCAGCCTGGGCCAGGGCTCAGGCACCCTACCAGGCAAGAAGTTCTTCCTCCCGTTCAACTGGAACCTCTTCTGCTTCAGGTTGTGCCCATGGCCCCTTGGCAGCGCTGGGGGCACCACTGGGAAGAGTCTGGCTCCGTCCTCGTGACCCCCACCCTTGAGATATTTGTAGGGGGTGATGAGATCCCCTCTCAGTCTTCCATCAGGGAGCAGGGACACCTTGAACCACACGAGGTTGCGCACAGCCCCGG
>NW_009258278.1:51663-52333 GCF_000687185.1 Egretta garzetta | reverse complement strand
GCCCCCTCGGGGCAGAGCTCCTCCCCAGCAGGCCAGCCCCCAGCCTGTCCTGGTGCATGGGGTTCCACCTCCCCAGGGGCAGCACCCAACACTTGCCCGTGTTGAACTTCACCAGGTTCCTCTCTGCCCAACTCTCCAGCCTGGCCAGGTCCCACTGGATGGCAGCGCAGCCTCCGGTGGATCAACCGCTCCTCTCAGTTTGGTGTCACCAGCGAACTTGCTGAGGGTCCACTCTGTCCCCTCGGCCAGGTCATGGATGACAAAACCAAGGAGCTCATTGCTGTAGGATCCTGGGTGGCCAAAAGCACAAACAGGCTCAAGAAAGGGCTGAGGTGGTGGCTTTGGAGGATTGGTGAGTTTATGAAGCCTCACCGGCATAAGAAGCCCTCGAGCTGCTGTAGCTGGACGTGCTGGGTGCAGATTTCCTTCTGCCAGCGTGTGAGATGGGCCATCTGCTCTGCTCCCGGGTGGACACGGATGCCGGCATCTGGAGACGTGACCCTTTCTCCAAGGAGCCATCCCAGCTGTGAGACGGTGGCACCCACCCAAGGCGATAGAGCCGCGTGGGGCCGGCCGGGGAGGTGGGGATGCTGTCTGCAAACCCGGGGTCCATCCGCTCCGTCCCCCCTGCGCCGAGGACACCAGGAGGGACGCGCTGTGGCCGGGGGGG
>NW_009258278.1:48413-51537 GCF_000687185.1 Egretta garzetta | reverse complement strand
GGGGGGCGGCGCTGGGCCCGGCGGGTGCCGACGCTCACGGGCCATCCCTGGCCTCTCCCTGCTTCTCCCTTTTCAAGGCAGCAGAAAGGGATGTGACAACCTGCACGGGGGGTGTGGGGCTCCGGGTGTTCGTCCTGGCACCGTCCCAGCTCATGCACTGTGTCCCTGTCCCCATCCTTGTCCCCATCCCTTCCCCGGGGCTGCAGGCTTGCGCGAGCGATGCCCGGGGGCTGCTCTCCGGTGCAGGGCAGCCCGGCCCTGAACAGCCCCCAATAAAATGTGGGGGTTTTATCCCTGTAGCTGCCCCCAGAGCGCGAGCAAAGATGCTGGGCTGGGCGTTGTGTGCATGGGCAAAGTGTAAAAGTGGGAGAGGTCACCTTAGGGGCAGGATTAGTTCATCCTGAAACCATCCCTGGAGATGTTTGGGATCCTAAAAGCCCCGAGCAATAGAGACCTCTGAGCATGTGGTTGCTTTAGCGTCGGAGCAGCAACAGCGCCCGGCTGCAACATCTTGCACCCGCAGCCGTCCACCCCATCGGGGCTTCCCTGGGGTGGAAGGAAAGGCACGGGGAGCACTGCCAACCTGGGGCCATTTGCCCTGAGGCCACATTTGGGGCTGGGCTGCAGTGGTGGAGGATGCCAGGGACGCTCGGCAGGGTTGTGGTGAGCCCTGGAGGCAGAACGGCTTTTATCCACCTTTCCTGCGGGCCTGGCAGCCAGGGAAGGCTGAGCACCGGGAACGTCCTGGATCTTCTCCAGCTCCATCCTGCACAAACATCCCCTTTCGGCACCTCCACTGCCCTGTGAGGAAGCCGGTGAGCTGACGCCCTGTTGACACAGCCGGGGATTTCTCTGGCTTGGGATGAGGGCAGGCAGATCCGCATCCTGCCCGCCAGGTTGGCTGCCGGACCTACCGGGGCGCGGAGGCTCTGGGCATTTCGCGTGCCAGGGCGAGCTGGCACGGAGACCGGGTGGGAGGCAAACCTCCACCAAACCCTGCAGATCGCATCCCTGCCCGTGCCGCAGGTTGCCCGTGGCGGGGCAAGAGGCAACAGCACGGGAATATCCTCAGCCCAGCCCTGGGCTAGTTGTGGCCAGGGGGGAGGGGGTCAGGAGGGAGCCCCCAGCCCCATGCATGGACACCACAGCCTGGTTGCAACCAACCCATCCCTGCCTGGCACTGTCGTAAGGGACATGGCTGCTTTAGCCCTTTTCAGGCTGCTTTAGACCTTTTCAGGCTGTTTTGGACCTTTTTTAGGCTGGTTTGGACCTTTTTTAGGCTATTTTAGACCTTTTTAGACTGCTTTAGACCTTTTTAGGCTGCTTTAGAGCTTTTTAGGCTGCTTTAGACCTTTTCAGGCTGTTTTGGACCTTTTTTAGGCTGGTTTGGACCTTTTTTAGGCTATTTTAGACCTTTTTAGACTGCTTTAGACCTTTTTAGGCTGCTTTAGAGCTTTTTAGGCTGCTTTAGACCTTTTCAGGCTGTTTTAGACCTTTTTAGGCTGTTTTGGACCTTTTTTAGGCTGCATTAGACTTTTTTAGGCTGCTTCAGACCTTTTTTTAGGCTGCTTTAGCCCTTTTCAGGCTGCTTTAGACCTTTTTAGGCTGCTTTAGACCTTTTAAGGGTGTTTTAGACCTTTTTAGGCTGTTTTGGACCTTTTTTAGGCTGCATTAGACCTTTTTAGGCTGCTTTAGACCTTTTTTTAGGCTGCTTTAGCCCTTTTCAGGCTGCTTTAGACCTTTTTAGGCTGCTTTAGACCTTTTAAGGGTGTTTTAGACCTTTTTAGGCTATTTTAGACCTTTTTAGACTGCTTTAGACCTTTTTAGGCTGCTTTAGCCCTTTTTAGGCTGTTTTAGCCCTTTTTAGGCTGCTTTAGACCTTTTTAGGTTGCTTTAGACCTTTTCAGGCTGCTTTAGACCTTTTTAGGCTGCTTGTGGCCGAGACGACTCCGCTGCTGCCCGTGCGGGAAGCTGAGATTAATTTCCAGCGGTGGCAAGGTTCTCCTCATTTGCCCAAGGCGTCTGGGCAAAGCCCAAAGGGATTTTTAACTCCTTCGAGCCCCCCTTCCACATCGATGGGGGCGAGCCAGGCTCCCGCCGGTCAGCTGCAGGTATGGGTGACCTTGAGGTGGCTTTTTTCGGGGGCCATCCCAGGCCGGTGCGTGTGTGCCTGCGTCCCTCCTCTACCCCACCCTGGTTTTGCTTTTCCAAGCTCGCTGCTTGGGGGGAATGGTCATTAAAATGGGAAGATGACCCCAATCCAGCGGCGCCGGGGTGGGGGGGAGCAGAAAACTGGCTGGCTCGGGATTTTACACTTAAAAACTTGCTCCTTTGGGTGAAATGGGATATTTCGGGTGGATGTATGCGTGGTCTATTGATTTTACGGAAAATAGGCTGATCCTGCTCTATAGGAACGATCCTCAGCGAAGCTGGGAAGGGGGCAGGAGGGCTCAGCACCCCATCCACCCCGACACCCAGCGTTCTTAACGTGGGGGTTGGATAACGGGGCCACGAAGCAACGTGAGACCAAACCAGCTTTTCCTTTCAAGCCCTCCCCTCGTGGGGAAGCCATGAGATGCATTTTCCATCGGGCAGCCTGGAGCGGCTACCTCTTGGGTTGGGTGAGATTTTGGGGTGCTGCAAAGCCCCGGGGCATGCTCCCCTCTGCCCCCGCACTTGGGGTGTGCTTCTGTCTCTGCTGCTGCACCCATGGGTTCCTGCACCCATGGGTTCCTGCACCCTTGGGTCCCTGCTGTCTTGCTAAACAGGGATTCAGAGGCTGGATTTTAGGGATGCTGTTGCTCCCAAGAGTGGAGCGTGGGACTTGGCGGGGACGCAGGCGTCCCCTTGGTCATTGCTGCGGGGCGGACGTCCCAGCCCCGGCAAACAGAGTCGGTCCCATCTCAGGAGCTCAAGCAGAGCGGAGGGGACTTGTTCCAGCATCCCAGAGGGACACGGCAGGGACCCCACCAGGCTGAGTCTCCCCCCGTGGAGCCCCGTCCTCACGTGTGGCACGTCGGTCTGCCCCTCTGCTCTGCTTTCACACCTTGGCTGCCGCTCACAGGGGGGTTTGTAGATGCTCGTGGTCCCCAGGCTGTCTTGGGCAGAGGGGTTTGGACAGGGT
>NW_009258278.1:46656-46872 GCF_000687185.1 Egretta garzetta | reverse complement strand
TGTTCCACCATCCCAGAGGGACACGGCAGGGACCCCCCCAGGCTGAGTCTGCCCCCGTGGAGCCCCGTCCTCACGTGTGGCACGTCGGTCTGTCCCTCTGCTCTGCTTTCACACCTTGGCTGCCGCTCACAGGGGGGTTTGTAGATGCTCGTGGTCCCCAGGCTGTCTTGGGCAGAGGGGTTTGGACAGGGTTCGTGGCAGCGTGGCTCCGCAGCC
>NW_009258278.1:44286-46607 GCF_000687185.1 Egretta garzetta | reverse complement strand
GCTTCTTCAATAAATACAACTGGTAAATCTATTAATTTTACAGCTCTAATTGATGTATTGCTGTAATTACCTTTTATAACAAGGCAATTAAACCCTATTAAAGATTATTAGCTAATTAAAACTCCTTCATACACACCCCCCAACCCCCTTATGCGCACAGATGGTTGGGGGGGGGGGGCGCTGGGAGCCCAGCACAGCCAGGGCCTTGCGGGTCCTTGCAGGTCAGAACGATGGGATAGGTTGGGATGCTGGATGGGGAGATCCAGGTCCTATCCCTGCCTCCACCACCACATCCCTCTCCCCCCTTGGGCACGGCACTTATAGCCAGAGGTGTAAGGGAGGGGGACTGCTGCGTATGCCCAACCCGGCGATTTTCAGCGGGCTGGGATCAGGTGGGAAAAAACTCGGAGGCCGGGATCTTCTCCTCCTGGTAATAGGGTGGTTGGGGACATAGGGTTAATGGTGCTCTGTCTTGTTGGCCAGAAGAGAGGGCTGGAAAGGGAAAAGCCCCACTTGGAGATGGGGTGTGTCGGCTTTGGAAAGGAAATAGCTGGAAAAAGAGCCCCATGCGGGGGCCGGGAGCAAGGGGAGCGTGGCTGGGGAGCGCACTTGGAAGGCGTCTGCCAGGATCGGGGTGGCTCAGGATGGGGGTGGCTCAGCCCCGGGTTGCTCTGTGCCTACAAAAGCAGGTGACCAAAGCTGTGCACGGCCTGGGAAGTGACCCCAGGGTCCTCAGAAAGAGCCAACAAGAGCTGAAAAGCCAGCTGAAAAACGGTCACGGGGCATTGCCTGGCCTGATGGCACATCCCCTTCCCGCATCGCTCCGTACTGGAGCAGCCATGTGGTGTGGGGGTCTCTGGACCTGCAGCTCCTCTTGCTGCAGGGGGGGTCCCCGACCCCCAGAGCAGCTGCGCTTCATCGCTGCCCACGTCTGCACATTTAAGTTTGCATTGCAGCATTTGCAGGCATCCAGTGTTTCCAGGGTTTTTTGCAGGCCCGAGGAGCTTTGGAGGCTGAAAGGGCTTTGAAATTCCAGGGATGTGAGAGCTTTCTGCCTTCTGAATCACGCCGAGGAAGATACAGCCCATGATGAGAGCCTCCCCTCAAGCCACCCAGCCTCCCCATCCCTCTGTCCATCGCCCCTTGCCCGTCCCCCTGGCGCTGCGGCAGCGCCGTGCACGCGGCTCCGGCTCCCTGAGCGCTTGTGGAAACCACAGGAATTCACATTTGTGAGCTGAATCATGGAATCACAGAATCGTTTGGGTTGGAAAAGTCCTTCAAGCTCCCCCAGCCCAGCCGTTCCCCTACCCCTGCCATCCCACCCCCAAACCCTGGCCCTCAGCACCGCCTCTGCCCGGCTGTTAAATCCCCCCAGGGCTGGGGACTCGACCCCTTCCCTGGGCAGCCCCTTCCAGCCCCTGACAGCCCCAAGGGGAAGGAATTGTTCCCCATGCCCAACCTCACCCTGCCCTGGCACAACTTGAGGCTGAAGAAGCATCGTGCCCAGCCTGCGCCGTGCCACAGTGGGGAAGGGAGGTGCAGAGCGGAGCCCCGCCTCTCTGCTGGTCCTGAGCCAGCCAGAGCCAGGGACAGATTCAATCTCCCCGCACGCATGCCGGGTCGGGATCCTCCTGCCCTGCTCCATCCTTGGGGCTGGTGGGGAAGATGGAGCAGCGCGGGGCTGTCTGCACCAAGGAGAAGGAGGGGTTTGCAGGGGTGCAGCGTGTGGGGGGGATCACCATCCTGTCCCAGAGGGGCTCTGCACGGAGCAATGGGTGCAAAGGAGCCAGAGTCCGACCCTCCCCGGCGCCTCTTTGCCCCAGGCTGCCGATGCCACCAAGGATTGCGAGAGCCCTGCGGGCCCCCCAACCAGCAGACTCCCTCCAGCCCCCCCGTGTCATCCTGCTGCCCCCCAGCCCAGGGGAACCCCTCAAACTCAGTCCCCCAGGGCAGCCAAGCATGGGACCAAGCGCCAGGGTCGGGAGCTCTGCGGGGAGCGCGCGGAGCCGGGACGTGCCGGGGGCTGCCGGCGCGGGGACAGGCTGTGCCCATGACCCTTCGCTGTCATTTTTAGCTGTTGCCCAAGCTGCTCCCTCCCTGGCTGTGGTTCCCACATGAAGGCAAGGAAGCTTTAACCCCTCTGTCCCTGTCCCCGGGGGATACCCTGGCCCCCGGCGACCATCGCCTGCTCGGGGAGCGCCCAGAGGCGAAGGGTCCAAAGCGCTTTTCCTTCCTACCCCAGGGTTATTTTTTAAACCAAAACAAAGCTGCGGAATGGAAGGAGGCCCTTGGCGTCCCACAGTGCCCCGCGGCTTGGCAGC
>NW_009258278.1:43032-44154 GCF_000687185.1 Egretta garzetta | reverse complement strand
ACCTGGGGACCTGCATGCTCCCCCCTCCCTCGGGGATGTGACATGCATGGGGGTCCCTAGGGCGGCAGTGTTGTGTGTCCCCCCCGCCAGGAAGGGGATAAGTGCCTGGGGGAAGGTGGCAGGGGGGGAGGCAGCCTGGGACAGGCAAGGGGGCAGAAGGTGGGAGGAAAAGGGGAATTTGGCTGCAAATGCAAAGGAGGAGAAGGATTGAGCAAAGGAAAAAGAGAGCAGACCCCCCCCAGGGCCGGCAGGGAAACCAGCGCTGGGTGGGTGGCGGCACAGCCACCCCCTGCACACAGCACCCAAGGGTGCCTCTGGGTGCAGAGAGGGACCCCCCAGCGAGCAGGGATGGGGAAAGGGGTGCAACAAGGCCGGGGGAGCCGAGCACCCCAAACACCCCCCCGAAGCTCTCCCCATTGCAGCGCCCAGGGGGCCGTGCCCAGGCTGCCCCCCCTCCCCCCCACCCCCCACCAGTGGCTGGGGGCAGCTTCCCGGCATGGGGGGGCTGTTGGAGTTTAAAAGTTGGCCCCTAGATTTTGTGCTGCGGTCCCTCTCCCCACCCCGCTCCCATGCGCTGGGCGCCGTGACTCATCGGCGCTGGGAGAGGAGCGGGGATTCATCATTTCGTAAAGCGCGCATGCACGCGCGCGTGCGTGGCCGTGGCCGTGTTTGCGTGTGTTGCTCCGGTTGCTGCGTGAGTCATTCCCGGTCCGCCCGGGGCTCCGCTCGCACTTCCATTAGCTGGGAAGCGAATCCAGCTCGATCACAGCGAGGGCAGGACAAACCGGGGCCGGCCGGGGCTCGGGAAAGGGGCGCTTTCGCCGTGCTTTTGGCCTTGCCCCCCCGGCCCCCTCCGTCTGCTTTGGGGTGGGCATCGCTGCCCAGGCTCTCGCCGGCCCCCCCAGCTGCGGGGTGCAGCTCCCTTCCCAGCTTTCCTCGCTGCAGAGCCCAATTTTGCCAGCAGGAGCTCAGAAAGGAGGAAGCCGGACCCCCCAAGACCACCACCCGGCTCAGCCCCTCGTTCCTGGGGTGCAGAGGGGGTGCTCCCCCGTTCCCCTTGCCGTTCCCAGTTTTCCCTCTCCCGTAGTGCAAAGCACAGGGGGAACGAAGCCCAAGGAGGGG
>NW_009258278.1:42470-42828 GCF_000687185.1 Egretta garzetta | reverse complement strand
CTGCACCCCACTGCCGCAGCCCCCCTCAGGGAGGGCTTTGCCCTCACCCAAGACCAAGCTTGGGGGACCAAGCTGAAAGCCCAGCCTCAGCTGGGGGAGCTGCACCAGCAAAGGGGGGGCAGGGGGTGTCTGCAAAGGGGTCACCCTTCGCGCACCCCAAAGCCGCCCTCCCAAGGCCCCTTTTTCCCTTTTCCCCCCCATCCCTTTTCCCAGGGATGCTTTCCCAGCCTTTCCCAAGCAAGGGCCTGGACTGATGCAAGTGGGTTGTCTCCACCCAGGTTTCAGATAACTCCACCCGCCTCTTCCTCCTCCTCCTCCTCCTCGCAGCTGCTCCTCCCCGTGCACAGCCCAGCTGGGA
>NW_009258278.1:39940-41350 GCF_000687185.1 Egretta garzetta | reverse complement strand
GGGGCTGTGTGACGCCCGCGCGGGGTTGGCGGCCCCTGCGCCTTCGTCATCCTGGAGCTATTCCTAACCACGCTCCGGCGCAGACCGGGAAGCGGTGCCAGCCAGCTGGCTCTGTCCTGCCCACAGATCTCGCCTGCTCGTCCTATTTTCCTCTGCTGTCTTTTGGCACTGGTTAGAGAACCTGCTTGGGTTTTGTTTGCCTTAACCCTCCCCGTGCCGACCCGTTCCCACTCAGCGGCGTCCCCGGCTTCGGGGCAAGCGACGCTCGGGCAACGCCTGCGTCCCCTTCCCATCGCCTGGCTCTGGGGAACGTGCTCCGGGTCTGCTTTGAGGCTCAAATCCCCCCCAGCCCCTTCCCGTCAGGTTTATATCATTTTTTTCCCTTCCCGACGTTGGAAATTCCCAGCTCCCTGCTGCTGTCGGGTGGCTCTGTCCTTCCCAGGACCATGGCAGATGCCCAGCGTGGGTCCCCCGGTGTCACCGCTGGCCAGGCAGGGACCGGCTGCTGGGCTTCCCCGGGGCTCGGCCAGCCCGTGCGGCGTTGGGACCGCGGCGTTGGGACCGCGGCGTTGGGACCGCAGCCCTGTCCCGTTCCGCTCCCCGAGTCCCACTCCAGGGAAGGAGGGAGCGGGTTCCCCTTTCCGTCACCACCTTTGGCTCGGGGCAGGATCCAGGCTGGGTGGCGGTGGGACAACCCCCTCTTCTTCCATTTCATCTTTTGCATCTTATTCCGGGCGCCTTGTTTTGAGTCTCTAGCGAATGAGGCTAAAATTAACTTCATCAGAAGATGCCATAAATATTCTACCTACTGGGAAGGGGGTGAATGCGCAGCCTTTTACAGCTGTCTTTGAAAGCAGGGCCGTGTTTTATATTTAGCTTTCGGTTTCCCGTGCGCTGCGGCGGCTCCGTCCCGAGATAAGGCGGCTTTGCTCGTCCCGCTCGCTGCGGGGCAGATCCCCCACCCCGTTCGGCAGATCTCAAGGATCTGGGAGCTGAGCTGTCTAAAGGCTTTTGCTGCCTTATGCAAAACCCAGAACTATCTTGGCCGTCATCTTTCGAGGGTTGGAAAAAAAAAAAAAAATGCCCGGCCTGCAGCCGTCCCTGGCTGAGAGCGGCGTGCTCAGCCCGGAGCTGGCTGCGCTGCAGAGCAGGAAAAAAAAAAATATAAATTAAATAAATTAAAATACGCATTAAGGTTTTTCCTGGGATGGGCTGTGCTCCTGACGCTCTCCGGGCTTGCTCCCTAATACTGACAGATCCCCCCCTGACACACACCCCGAAAAAGTGCTTTGACTGGTGGGGATTCCCGAGGAGGAGCCCTCGGTTTGGGGGTGGCTTTCAGTGGGGTTTCGGGCTGCCGTTTTTGGAGGAGGGATGGCGAGCGTGGTTTCGGAAGGAGAGGGGCGTCTC
>NW_009258278.1:38424-38685 GCF_000687185.1 Egretta garzetta | reverse complement strand
GTGGGCGGGCATGTTTGGGGGGGGGGGCACGGACTCCAGCATGGCACTGGGCTGCTGCGGAGAGGTGCTCTGCACCCCGGTCCTGCCCATCACCCCCTCTCCATGAGCTGGCTCTCGGGGTGAAAAGAGGAGCCCCAGCCCTCGCCTCGCTCCCCTGCGGATTCGTCTCATCCCAGATCCTCCAGGCAGAGGCGTTTGTCGGTGCAAACCCCGGTTTGGGGGTGCAGGGGTGTACGGGCACAGCCCTTGGGCACCTCCATC
>NW_009258278.1:37802-38118 GCF_000687185.1 Egretta garzetta | reverse complement strand
CCGCCCCGGGGCCGGGCGCTGCCTCTGCCGCCGTCAGCAGCAATGTGCTCGTGCTGGAACATTTTGCGTGGGGGAGAAACCTCAGGCTCCTGGGCTTTTTTTCCCCCCCCTACCCCCCTTCTGTCTTATAGAAACCCTGCCAGGGAAGGAACGGTTTGGCCCGGAGGAAGCTTTGCCCTTTCGGAGCAAACAAAGAACAGTTTGTGCCGCCGGGTGATGCTTTGGGGGAGCAGGCGATGTGGAGCCGGGGCTGGTCCGGGACCCCCCATGCCCCTTGGGTATCCTCTTAAATGCTCCAGCCCTCTGGATGGATTTA
>NW_009258278.1:36518-37741 GCF_000687185.1 Egretta garzetta | reverse complement strand
ACCGGCGCCGTGGCAAAAACCCCCCCCCCCCCCCCGATGCTTCGAGGCTGAGCTTTTCGTTTGCCCCTGGCTATTGCAGTGCAGGGGGGATTTCTTATTTGTGCGAACATCCAGCCCCCCCTTTTTTTTTTTTCCTAGCTCACGGAGCAGGATGATTTCAGGCAGAGGAAAAGGCTCCAGCACTTTTGGTTTGCATCCTTGCTCCCTGCCTTCGCCGGCATTTTCCAGGCGCTGCCATTGCCCCGTCCTCGCTGTGCGCCGTGTTCCCGGGGATGAGGGCAACAAGAGGAAATCCCCTTGCCGTAACCACTTTTTTTTTTATTATTATTATCCCAATAAGATCCACCCTGGCGAACTAAGGACCTTAACCTCTGAGCTGGGAGATTAAAGAGAAGCAATGGCAAAGGGAAGCGGGGCTGGCGCTGCTTTGGGAACGCACCCATCCAGCGTGTCCCAGCCCGCCCTGGCCGCGTCCGCTGCCGCAAGTGGGTTTGGGTTTTTTGGTTTGGTGGTTTTTTTGTTGGTTTTTTTTTTTTTTAGCTTCACGCACATCGCTTCCGTTCTCTGAATCCCGTTTACAAACTTTGGAGCCCCGCAGAAGCGAGGGCCTTTCCCCGCCCGGTGCTGGGGTGTGCGAAGAGGGCAGCGTGGCCGGGGTTAATTAACAAATTTGTTAAATTTGTGCCCTTTGGGGGCAAGTTTCCTTCCCTGCTGCTGGCAGCCGGGGTAGGAGGAAACCACCAGAGCTCTCCCCCTGCTCCTGGCCAAAATTAACGCTGGCACAGAGGAGTCCCCGGGAAGCATCAGGGTTTGGGATGGGCTGCCCCGGGATAGAGCTGGGAATCGCTTCCCGCTCTCCTGCCACCGGTACTGGGGGAACTGGGCAAAGCCAGTGCTGGGGAAACTTGGGGGAGGGGGGGGAGGAGGTCTGTCTGTCTGTCTGCTGGTGCCCCAGGGCTCTATGTTGGGGTTCTGGGGTACCCTAGGCAGTGGTGTTTTGGGTGACCTGGGGCTCTGGATGTGGGTCCAGAGTTTGGGGTGCTCCAGGGTCCTGTGCAGCCTGGTGCTCCTGCATTTGGGGTACACCGGGACACACACCCCCCCCCAGCACCCTGGGGTCAGCGGCTTGGATGCCACCCACCCCGTCCCACGGGGCAGTAATGTTCCGGGGGTGCTCGGCTGCACCCCACTCCCGCAGTCCCCCCCAGGGAGCGCGTTGGCCT
>NW_009258278.1:33665-34733 GCF_000687185.1 Egretta garzetta | reverse complement strand
CTGGGGTGAGGACGCCTCCTGAGCGACGCTGAGTCAGCACCACCCGGTGCTGATCATTTCCTCCCTGCCACGAAGGTGGAGGTGCCTGTGGCCAGGGTTATCCCCCCCACGCCGTAGCCAGCCGTGCTGCCTTTCTGTGCTTGGGGCCGGGAGGTGCGATGGCAGCGGGGACAAAGTTCCTCAACAACGCGTGCGCCGTACCCTGCTTAATTACAGGGTGACACCGTTGCGGGTGCCGGCACCGTGGCCCTGCAAAGAGGTGGTGGAGCTGGGGTTAGGAGCAAGCAATGGCTTTTCTGAAGCGTTTGAATTTTTGCAGGGGGGCTGCGAGTGGCCCAGAATTGCTTCTGTAGGAGGGGGTTTCTGATGGCAGAGGTCTCTCAACCCTCTTGGACGAAAGCCACCTCCAGCCACTTGCTCTGGCTCCTGTTTTCAACAGCCGCGTCCTCCTGCCACCCGGCTTGGTGGCCCCAGCCCTGGCTGAGCTCCCCCGCCGCGCTTGGCCTCAGTAGTGCCAATTTATTGGGGTTTTATTTAATAGCAGTTTAAGGACGCGCTTTCCCCATTAAAGCCCCAGCTCTGAGTCCTGTGAACCCCAAAGAAAAATCCAAGCTCTTGACACGGACGTGTAACGCGGGGGCTTCAAAGGGGTAGGAGCACTTTGAAGGAGGACTTGGCCCTAGGGCTCACGGCCACTTTTCCAGCACTGGGGGTGGCCAGTTGCCCCATTGCACCTCCCAGTCCCCACTGGGAAGAGCTGCTTGTCCCCTTCTCCTTGCAATACGGTGGCCGAGCCGAGCTCCGGGCTTGCCAGTGGCGTTGGGGAGGGCTCTGCACCGTGCTCGCAGAGCCTTTGCAGCCCGGTGGTGAGCCAGAATGGTGCCAACAAAACCTCTGTGCCGCTCTCCGAGGGTTTTTTTAACGCCTGTCACCCTCCGTGGGGACACGGAGGGAGGTGGCAGCGGGGAAGAGGAGGAGGATGGAGGACCTGCACGAGGAGGGGGGAGATGAGTCAGGCTCAGCTGCGTGTCTTTAGGCTGGGGCAGGGTGCGGCCGCCGCCGCGGGGC
>NW_009258278.1:33339-33582 GCF_000687185.1 Egretta garzetta | reverse complement strand
CGCCCCCCCCCGCCATCTGCGGGGTGCAAGGACAGCCCCCCCCACTCGGCATCATCCCGCGCTCGCTCCCCCCCTCATCTCCCCGCAGCCCTGCAGGGAAATGAAGGGTTTTGCAAAGCCGAGCCTTCGTGCCGCGGGCTTTAGGGGGGGAAGCAGGGTGCTAGGGAGAGCAGACTTGCTCCTCGGCGTCACGCTCTCGCAGGCTGGGCTGCACCCGCGGCCCCCGTTGGCAGGGCAGAGCCG
>NW_009258278.1:30535-32307 GCF_000687185.1 Egretta garzetta | reverse complement strand
CAACAAGGATGATGGGGGGACTGGAGCATCTCCCCTAGGAGGAAAGGCTGAGGGAGCTGGGCTTGTTCAGCCTGGAGAAGAGAAGGCTGAGAGGGGATCTCATCACCACCTACAAATATCTCAAGGGTGGGGGTCACGAGGACGGAGCCAGACTCTTCCCAGTGGTGCCCAGTGCCAGGACAAGGGGCCCTGGGCACAACCTGAAGCAGAAGAGGTTCCAGTTGAACGGGAGGAAGAACTTGTTGCCTGGTAGGGTGCCCGAGCCCTGGCCCAGGCTGCCCAGGGGGGCTGTGGAGTCTCCTTCTCTGGAGATCTTCAACCCCCGCCTGGCCGCTGTCCTGTGCCCCCTGCTCTGGGTGAGCCTGCTTGGGCAGGGGGGTGGCACTGGGTGATCTCCCAGGGGTCCCTTCCAACCCTTGCAATTCTGGGATTTTGTGAGCTTGCTCCCAGTTTTCTCTCCCTTGGGTGCTCTCTGCTGTGGCCCGTCTTGCCCGGAGACCCCGTTCCCATCGGCGCTGGCCGGGGCGCCGTTTTCTCCCTGCAGCGTAGCCAGGACAGCGATGCCCCCGTAAGCAGAGCGACCCCCCCATTGCATTGCGTCGCCCCACGGAGGGCGTTGCACGGCTTTGCATTCCGAGCCCGCGCCTGTGTGCGGAGGGAAAGCAGGCGGCCGCCGCGTTTGCATGGTGGCAACGCATTTCCTTGCTCCGGGGGCTGGGATTTGCATCCCTGCTCCTTCTCTGCTGCCCCAATTCCTGGCCGCCTTGCCAGGTCCCAAGGAAACACGAGCTTACGGCTGGGGTTTTCCCCCCCCTGCCCCAACGCTCCGGGTCCCGAAGCCGTGATTAAGAGGAGTGACTCAGCTCCCTGTTTTTAACCGTGTCGGTGTCAAATCCTCCCAGGGAAATGCTGGGAATCTGCACTTTGCCTTCATCCTTTAAGGCAGGGGTTTGTATAGGCTTTGCGTTTCTCCTTCAGCAAGAGACGGGCGTATTAAAGTCAATTTAATGTTCGGGGGGTTTTCTGGAGGTGCAACGATCAGGAGTCGGGTTTAGGTGCAAAAAATAAATAAATAAATGACGTACAAAACCTTCCTGTGAAGTTCAAACCCAGTTATTGCAAAAACTGGAATTGGCTGGGTCGGAGAGAGTCAAGACTGAGCAAAATCCCTTAAATTTCATTCAGTCCAGAATGTAATTTTGATGTCAATATTTGCCCGTTACCTTAAAGCTACGAAACTGCACTTGCCACCGTCGTGAATGTCCTCGGTATTGCAGCAAATGCTTTTCAGTTCCATGTTGTCTCCTCTTCCCAAAGGCAGGAGCATACCCAAGGCAGGCTTAAGCTTTAAGCAGGATTTTATATGCTGGATTGGAAAACCAAGCTTTCTCCTTGTGCCTTGTCCTCAGAAGATGGCAAGCGAGCAGCGTGGAAGGTGTCGCGCTCACATCGTTGAGCTTTGTTGAATAAAACATAACTTCCCGGCACAATTCCAGCCCTTTTTTAGAGAGTTCCTTTTTCCTGATGAAGGATAGTATTGCATTCATCTATATTTAAGATGGTTTAAGTCCAGGCCATCAAGTGTCTTTTTGATCGAGGGTCTTTTTGACCTGGCCAAGCTGGAGAGGTGGGGTCATGGGAACCTCATGAGGTTCTACAAGGCCAAGGGCAAGGTCCTGCCCCTGGGTCGGGGTAACCCCCGGGATCCATACAGGCTGGGGGAAGAAAGGATGGAGAGCAGCCCTGCCCAGAGGGACCTGGGGGCACTGATG
>NW_009258278.1:28921-30137 GCF_000687185.1 Egretta garzetta | reverse complement strand
CCTGGCAGGGGTTGCCCAGAGAGGGGGTGGAGGCCCCATCCCTGGGAACATTCCAGGCCAGGTTGGCCGGGGCTGTGAGCAACCTGATGTGGTTCAAGGTGTCCCTGCTCCTGCAGGGGGGTTGGGCTGGGTGACCTCTGGGGGTCCCTTCCAACCCAAACCATCCCATGATTCTATGATAACATGATTCAGAATTCTATGGGAAGCCAGCAAAATGCAAGCCAGCGCGTTCATAACATACGGGTTTGGGTCGTGCTGAGCTGGGGCCAATGCGTGGGGATTGTTCGGGCTTTGATCGGGGTTTTCCCAGCAGTTGAGGTGTTCGGGGTTTTTCAAGTCTTTGGGGATTTTTTTTTTCAATGGAGAATGCAGGGTTTTTGCAAGCGAGGAACCAACCCTCCCTCTGGAAACCCCCGGATCAGCCAATCCCCTTGGGACCTGCATAGGCAAAAATATTGGCTGGATTTTTTTCCTGCACACCGTGCGGACAAATTGCCGAGCTCTGCGGTAGAGGCTCTGGGGACAAACCTGGGGCTGGACCAACTTCACTAAATCAGGTTTCAACTGGTGACCCTTTGCGTATAATCCCAGAGGCCTGGGTCTCTGCTTGTTCCAGGTAACCCAAGGGTTTGGTGGCCAAGGGAATCCATGGGGTAATTCTGCCCTTGCTTTTCCCGCTTGTCCCCGAGGCTCAGCCACGAGCAGTGCCAGAGTCCACGTGTTCCTGGCATTGGTGGCTTCCAGCAGCCGATGCTCGCTTGCTCTTTCCCACCTCTTTGCATCTTCTTTGCATCCATCTCCTGCGGCTTGCTGCACGCTGGAAAAGCCAAAGGCGGCCGTGAAAGGGGGTTTCGCCGGCAGCAAGGCACTGGCAGACCCGGTGGGAAGATGCTGGGGCACGTGCCTACAGAGAATAAATCCTGCCCCTCGTCTATGCAGACACAGATTTATGCCCGATGCAAACCTCACCTGCAGCCCCCAGAAGCGCAGCATGGGCAGTGGAAAGCCAAGTCCCATCCATTCTCCCATCGACTCCCATGAGGGAGCCGGCAAACCCCCCTTTTCCAGTTCTAAGCCCCTCTGGCGACACCATCTGCCCTTCACAGAATCCCAGCATGGCCGGGGTGGGAAGGGACCTCGGGAGCTCACCCAGTGCCACCCCCCTGCTCAAGCAGGCTCACCCAGAGCAGGGGGCACAGGACAGCGGCCAGGCAGG
>NW_009258278.1:25928-28588 GCF_000687185.1 Egretta garzetta | reverse complement strand
GCTCCTCTTGATGCACCCCAGGATGCCCTTGGCCTTCTTGGCCACCAGGGCACCCTGCTGGCTCACGGCCACCTTGTCGTCCCCCAGGACTGCCAGGTCCCTCTGGGCAGAGCTGCTTTTCAAAACCACCCTCCTCCAAACCACCGGAGCCCTTCTGTTACTAGGGGGGGAGCGGGGACGACTCAGCCCAAACAGCAACATCACTTGGTGACTCGGGATTTCCATTTTGTGCCGCTGGCGAAGGCTGGGGTGAGTCACCAGCGCTGGCGTGACCGCCCGGGACGGGGAGCGAGCGCCGCTGGGGCTCCCCAGCCAGCACGGGGGGCATGGGGCTTTTTAAAAGACTATTTATTCTCTGAAATCGGGTTTCCAGCTTTGAATTAGCGAGGAGGGGGGCCATCGGTCCGTGCATTGGTGAAGCCTGATTGCTTTTCCCCGTCACGAGAGGCGAGGCCGCGGGGAGATGGGGCGTGGGTGCGGGGTGTTTGCCCTGGAGCATCCAGAGAAAGGAGAGAAGCTCCTAAAGGCGTCGCAGGGAGCATTTGTGGCCGATTCCCAGAGGGATCGGCTGTGATCGGGTCCAGCCCTGCTGGGCTTCGCACGCACCCGCAGCTCCCAGCGAGGCTCCTGGTGATGGGGTTTGTGGAGGGACGGGAATGGCTTCGATTTTGGGAAGCCCAGAGTCCATTTGCATCCCTGGGAAACGCTCTTTTCCCGGCAAAGCAGCAGTTTGGTTCATTTTTAGGGATCCCAATTCCAGGAAGGGGGAAGCCCAGCTCTTAGGAGATGCCAGCGAGCTGGTGTGGCCCCTCTGGGGACACGTGGAGCTGAGCAAGCCCCTCTCCCCCAGGGACGAGCGTGCCAGGAGCGTGCGGCGTGGCCGGCACCAACCTTTGGCACCAGGAAAAGGCTTTGGCACGGCCAGCGCTGGAGGGTGGGGGCTGTTTCCAGGCGTCCTTGGATGGGGCCAGCCCTGCCATCCCCTGGCTGCCGTTTGGCAGGGGCTTGGTGCCTCGCAGGATGCTGACTCCGTGCAGATGTTGTCCTCGCTATACATCGCGCTGGCTATTTACGGCTCCCCTGCTAGGAGACCGGCTTGTGTTTATCCTGGTGATTTGGCAAAGGCAGAGCGGCACGGATGAGTCAGGAGCTGGGAGAAGTTGCTTTGCCACATTCCCATTGCCCCACCACAGTGGTTTTCCCAAGACCGCCTTTCCTTGTGCTGTCCCTGCTGCTGCTTGCCCTGTGGGGCCCTGCTCCTTGGGATCAGGGGAAGCGATCCCTGGGGTGGGGGGAGCGATCCCTGGGGTGGGGGAATGATCCCTGGCAGGGGGAGAGCGATCCCTGGCAGGGGGAGAGCGATCCTTGGGATGGGGAGAGCGATCCCTGGGATAGGGGGAGCAATCTCTGGGATGGGGGAATGATCCCTGGGGTGGGGGGAGTGATCCCTGGGATGGGGAAAAATCTCTGGGATAGGGGGAGCAATCCCTGGCATGGGGGAATAATCCCTGGGATAGGGAAATGATCCCTGGCAGGGGGAGAGCGATCCCTGGCAGGGGGAGAGCGATCCTTGGGATGGGGAGAGCGATCCCTGGGATAGGGGGAGCAATCTCTGGGATGGGGGAATGATCCCTGGGGTGGGGGGAGTGATCCCTGGGATGGGGAAAAATCTCTGGGATAGGGGGAGCAATCCCTGGCATGGGGGAATAATCCCTGGGATAGGGAAATGATCCCTGGCAGGGGGAGAGCGATCCCTGGCAGGGGGAGAGCGATCCTTGGGATGGGGAGAGCGATCCCTGGGATAGGGGGAGCAATCTCTGGGATGGGGGAATGATCCCTGGGGTGGGGGGAGTGATCCCTGGGATGGGGAAAAATCTCTGGGATAGGGGGAGCAATCCCTGGCATGGGGGAATAATCCCTGGGATAGGGAAATGATCCCTGGCAGGGGGAGAGCGATCCCTGGCAGGGGGAGAGCGATCCTTGGGATGGGGAGAGCGATCCCTGGGATAGGGGGAGCAATCTCTGGGATGGGGGAATGATCCCTGGGGTGGGGGGAGTGATCCCTGGGATGGGGAAAAATCTCTGGGATAGGGGGAGCAATCCCTGGCATGGGGGAATAATCCCTGGGATAGGGAAATGATCCCTGGCAGGGGGAGAGCGATCCCTGGCAGGGGGAGAGCGATCCTTGGGATGGGGAGAGCGATCCCTGGGATAGGGGGAGCAATCTCTGGGATGGGGGAATGATCCCTGGAGTGGGGGGAGCAATCCCTGGGATGGGGAAAAATCTCTGGGATAGGGGGAGCAATCCCTGGCGTGGGGGGAGCGATCCCTGGGATGGGGAAAAATCTCTGGGATAGGGGGAGCAATCCCTGGCATGGGGGAATAATCCCTGGGATAGGGAAATGATCCCTGGGGTGGGAGGAGCGATCCCTGGGAGCAATCCCAGGCAGCGCAGTGCGGAGGAGCAAGCCCAAGGTGGGGCAGAGCAACTTCTCCGGGTCCTCCCAGCAATCCCATCCATCACCAACCTCCTCGGGCACACGGTGCCTCTCCTGCCTCAGTTTCCCCACCTGTAAATATGTCGAGAAACCTTTGCTGGGGCAGCGTTTCCCCCGTCTCGTGGCAGGACTCCCCGGCAGCGAGGAGGGGGAAAGAAATCC
>NW_009258278.1:23283-24004 GCF_000687185.1 Egretta garzetta | reverse complement strand
GGGGGGGGGAAATCCCTGGGATAGGGAAATGATCCGTGGGGGGGGGGGAGCGATCCCTGGGATGGGGAAAAATCTCTGGGATAGGGGGAGCAATCCCTGGCATGGGGGAATAATCCCTGGGATAGGGAAATGATCCCTGGGGTGGGAGGAGCGATCCCTGGGAGCAATCCCAGGCAGCGCAGTGCGGAGGAGCAAGCCCAAGGTGGGGCAGAGCAACTTCTCCGGGTCCTCCCAGCAATCCCATCCATCACCAACCTCCTCGGGCACACGGTGCCTCTCCTGCCTCAGTTTCCCCACCTGTAAATATGTCGAGAAACCTTTGCTGGGGCAGCGTTTCCCCCGTCTCGTGGCAGGACTCCCCGGCAGCGAGGAGGGGGAAAGAAATCCCCAGTCCCCAGGGATTTGCAAAAAGATTTCTAGATGGGGCGCGAGCCTGCGAGCTCCCCTGATTTGGCACCTTCTCCGGGGTGGGGCGGCTGCGATTTGGAGGCAGGGAAGGAGGGGAACACCCATTGCTCCCCCTGGCTCCATCCCACCCCCTTGGTCCCTTTCCAGCGTGCGAAGCTCGGCGCCGGCGCAAGCGCGGGCGCGTTGATCGGCAGCCGGAGCGGCCTCGTGCTTCGGCAACGGCCGGTGGCGATGAGGGCGAAGCCAAAGGGGGTTTCCTAAAATGCATCCAAGTGGACTTTGGCTTCGCGGAGACGCTTTGCCCCTTTTCACC
>NW_009258278.1:22549-22915 GCF_000687185.1 Egretta garzetta | reverse complement strand
TCCTGCTTTTAAAAGCTAAAAATAAAACGCCTTGAGGCCCCTTTTCCCTCCGTCTTTTCTCTTGAGACATTTGTTTCTTGAGGATTCGCTGCCTCCGCTGCGTTTTCTCCTCTTGGCTTCGATAAACGCTCGTTTTTATGCCCGGCTCTCCTGGCACAGGGGATCGAATCCTGCGGGATGTGAGCCCCTGGGCCGCCGGCATGGAGCCCTTCGGGGTGGATCTCTGCTTCCCTTTGGGCTGGTGGAGGATTTGGGATCTTTTAGGCTCCAGCAGGCAGGATGGGGAGACCAGTGAAAGCCTCCAGGGAGGAGGAGGAGGAGGAGGAAGGTCCCCGTTCGTCCCCTTGCCGAGGGACGCGGCTGCGG
>NW_009258278.1:21867-22235 GCF_000687185.1 Egretta garzetta | reverse complement strand
GAGCGGCCTCGTGCTTCGGCAACGGCCGGTGGCGATGAGGGCGAAGCCAAAGGGGGTTTCCTAAAATGCATCCAAGTGGACTTTGGCTTCGCGGAGACGCTTGGCACCTTTTCACCCGCCTGGCGGGGTGCGTGCCCAAAGCCCAAAGGTTTGTGCTCCCACAGCTCGGGCTTGTCCCAGCTTTTCCGGAGGGATTGCCCGGATCTGCCAGGCTTTTGGGCTGGGGTTTTGGGGCAGAGCGAAGGGGAGCGATAGCAGATGCTGGGCGCTGCTCTGCAGGGCTGTCCCTAACCTTCCGCAGGCACCGGCTGCCCCGAGGGTCCCCAGCCCCTTTTGGAGCCGGCGCCTCAGCTTTTTGGGCCCGTTTC
>NW_009258278.1:19506-21191 GCF_000687185.1 Egretta garzetta | reverse complement strand
CTTCCCCCCCCCCCCCCCTCCTTCCTGCTTTTAAAAGCTAAAAATAAAACGCCTTGAGGCCCCTTTTCCCTCCGTCTTTTCTCTTGAGACATTTGTTTCTTGAGGATTCGCTGCCTCCGCTGCGTTTTCTCCTCTTGGCTTCGATAAACGCTCGTTTTTACGCCCGGCTCTCCTGGCACAGGGGATCGAATCCTGCGGGATGCTGAGCCCCTGGCCGCCGGCATGGAGCCCTTCGGGGTGGATCTCTGCTTCCCTTTGGGCTGGTGGAGGATTTGGGATCTTTTAGGCTCCAGCAGGCAGGATGGGGAGACCAGTGAAAGCCTCCAGGGAGGAGGAGGAGGAGGAGGAAGGTCCCCGTTCGTCCCCTTGCCGAGGGACGCGGCTGCCGTGGAAGTTTTTTTATTTTTAGCCCAGCACCAGCCGGAGCCTGGGAGGCTGTGGAGGAAATAAAAGCAGGACCCAACGGGAGGCGAGGGGAAAAACCCAGACCCTGGCTGGGCTGGGACGGGGATCACACGCGGACTGGTGGGCGCAGGGGTCCCCGGTGCGGGAGACTTGCGTGGGTGCTGCGATCTTGCCTGGGGGGTGCTGCGGTGGGGGTCGGGGCTGTGCTTCGAGGGAACACGGAGGGGGGGGAGATGCTGGGGTGGCAGCGAGCCGTGTCACGCAGAGCTCCGGACTCACCGGAGGGAAAGGACGGGACAGGATTCGTCTCGCCTCTCTTCTTCCTGCAAAACCGCTCCCAAATTCAGCCCCGGCCGCTGAGCTCCGAGCTCCCGTCCCTGCTCCTCCCTGGCAGAACCCAGAGCTGAGCACAGGAGGCTTTTAAGGAAAAGGGATTTGTCCTCCCGGGGCTTAGCACGGGGCGTTCAGCGCGTTTCGCCCCGCGCCCTGGATCCCTCCGGTCCCCGGGGAGGGCGAATCTGTCGCTACTGCGGAGCCACGAGAGAAACCATCCGGCCTCAGCGTTTTCCCCTCTGTATTTCACTTCTAAACGGTACCGGTGTCCCCTAAGGAGCCGAAAGCTTCGGGTTGTGCCTGGTGCTGCGCGTGCCACCGTCCCAAAGAGCCACTGTCCCCCCTCCCCCCCCCAGGTTGTACCCAAATCTCTGCAGCCGATGCGGTGAGCAAAGAGCACCGAAACGCCAAGGGCGAGCTCATCCCGCAGATAACGCGGTGGTTGACCCGATCAAGGGCAGCAGGATTAAACCCTGCCGGGGCGGCCACGCCAGCTGCAAGGGTGAGCCGTTTCCAGATGGGAAAACTCAACTTCAGATGTTGCTTGCAAGGAGCCGAGGAGGCTCCAGCTCCACTCCCAGATGGCATTTTTGTCCCGTGAGTCACTGGCATGAAAAGGAGTGGGTTGCACGGGAAGTACCCGCTGGCGTGGGGCCGCGGCGGCCGGCTCCGGCAAGAACGGGACCGCGGTTCCCCGCAAAAGGGGGCCAACGGGCTACGGCAGGGCCTCGCACGACGGGAATCTCTCGGGACAACTTCTCCGTGCTGGCTCAGGTCTGAAAGAAATGCAGGAAAATCTGCTGGCGGCCAAGCGAGGAGCTCCCCACGTCCGTGCGGGGCTGGGTCCCTGCTCGTCCCGGTTGCCGTCGAACCGCTTGCTCAGCATCTTGCTGCCGACATTCCCCGTCCTGCCCCAGGGCCAGATCCTGCAGCCGGGGCAGGCCGCG
>NW_009258278.1:11924-18333 GCF_000687185.1 Egretta garzetta | reverse complement strand
TGTCACACCGTGCTGCTCCATGCCACACCATGTCACACCGTGTTACACCGTGCTGCTCCGTGCCACACTGTGCTGCTCCGTGCCACACTGTGCCACACCATGCTACTCCGTGCCGCACCGTGCTGCTCCATGTCACGCTGTGCTACTCGTCACACCACACCACACTGCACCATGCCACACCGTGCTACACTGTGACATGCCACGCTACACCGTGTCACACCGTGCTGCACCATGTCACACCGTGCTGCTCTGTGCCACACCGTGCTGCTCCATGCCACACCGTGCCACACCGTGCTGCTCTGTGCCACACCATGCCACTCCGTGACATACCGTGTCACACCGTGCTACTCCATGTCACACCATGCTACTCCATGCCACACCGTGCTGCTCCGTGTCACACCATGCTGCTCCATGCCACTCCGTGCCACACCGTGCCACACCGTGTCACACCATGCTGCTCCGTGCCACACCATGCCACTCCGTGCCACACCGTGCCACACCATGCTGCTCCGTGTCACACCATACTGCTCCGTGTCACACCATGTCACACCATGCTGCTCCATGTCACACTGTACTGCTCCGTGCCACACCGTGCTGCACTGTGTCACACCGTGCTACACCATGTCACACCGTGCTGCTCCATGTCATACCGTGCTGCACCATGTCACACCACACTGCACTGTGCCACACCACACTGCACCATGTCACACTGTGCTACACCGTGTCACACCACCCTGTGCTGAACTGTGTCACCCTGTGCTGCACTGTCACACCACACCACACTGCACCATGCCACACCGTGCTACACTGTGACATGCCACGCTACACCGTGTCACACCGTGCTGCACCATGTCACACCGTGCTGCTCTGTGCCACACCATGCTGCACCATGACACACCGTGCTGCTCCATGCCACACTGTGCTGCACCATGACACACCACACTGCACCGTGTCACACCGCACCGTGCTGCACCATGTCACACCACACTGCACCGTGTCACACCATGCCACACCATGTCACACCGTGCTGCACCGTGACACACCGTGCTGTGCTGTGTAACATCACACCATGCTGCACCGTGTCACCCCATGCTGCACCGTGTCACACCATGCTGCACCGTGTCACACCATGATGCACCTTGTCACACCGTGCTGCACTGTCACCCCAAACCATGCTGCACTGTGTCACACCACACTGCACCGTGTCACACCATGCTTCACCGTGTCACACCATGCTGTGCCATGCCACACCGTGCTGCACCGTCACACCACACCGTGCTGCTCCGTGTCACACCACGCTTCACCGTGTCACACCATGCTTCACCGTGTCACACCATGCTGTGCCATGCCACACCGTGCTGCACCGTCACACCACACCGTGCTGCTCCATGTCACACCACGCTGCACCGTGCCACTCCGGCACCAGCCTGGTCCGCCCTGACCTGTAGGCGGGTACAGCCGCGCCGCGGGTGCGCGTGTTGCACACGGGCGTTACAGCCCCGAGATGCCTCCAGCTCACCCAGTTTTTCCCAGCCCTTCCTGCCTCCCAGTAGCTAAACCAGTGCCGGTCACACCGGGTGGCGCCCCCCTGCCGGTCCCTTTGGCGGGTGGGGGTGAGGCACAATCCTGCAACTCTTTTGGGGCAATCAGAGGGGTGCGGGCGTGATGCTTGGGGCGGGGGCGCAGGGTGCCCCGCGTGGTTTCTCCCTGCCGCGCCGCTCACCCGTGCCCCCCCCCGTGCCTTGCAGGAACGCCAAGAAGGAAGGGGACCTGCTGACCGCCCAGGCGCGCCTCAAGGATGTGGAGGCTTTGCTTAACTCCAAGGAGGCCGCGCTCTCCACGGCCCTGGGCGAGAAGAGGAATCTGGAAACCGAAGTGCGGGACCTGAGGGCGCAGGTGGCCAAGGTGAGCGGTGGTGGCCCTGTCCCCAACTCCTCCAGGGCCCCCCCCCCTAGGTCCCCTCTGTGCCAGGGGACTGTGGGGCGGAGGCGCGGCTGGGCGGTGGGTCCCGGGCAGTCCCCAGGAGCCAGCCGTGATGGTCCTTCCCAATTCCCTGCAGCTGGAAAGCGCCTTGGGAGAAGCCAAGAAGCAGCTGCAGGATGAGATGCTGCGCCGCGTGGATGCCGAGAACCGGCTCCAGACGCTGAAGGAAGAGCTCGAATTCCAGAAGAACATCTACAGCGAGGTGAGATGTGATGTGCCACTGCCCTCCCAATGTATGTGGTGTCCCCATCCCCAAGCTGATCCCACCCCGAGGTGACACCGTGTCCCCCTGACCTGTCCCCAGGAGCTGCGGGAGACCAAGCGCCGCCACGAGACCCGGCTGGTGGAGATCGACAACGGGCGGCAGCGGGAGTTTGAGAGCAAGCTCTCCGAAGCCCTGCAGGAGCTGCGGAGCCAGCATGAAGCCCAGATCAGGCTTTACAAGGAGGAACTGGAGAAGACCTACGGGGCGAAGGTGAGCAGCACCCGTGCACCGCTGTCCTCTGCCGACGCTGCCCTGCGGCGTGCCGGTGGGGTGCTGGGGGTGCTAACCCACCCGTCTCGTCCTCCAGCTGGAGAACGCCAAGCAGTCGGCCGAGAGGAACAGCAACATGGTGGGTGCTGCCCACGAGGAGCTGCAGCAAACCCGCATCCGCATCGACAACCTCTCCTCCGAAGTCAGCCAGCTGCAGAAGCAGGTGAGTTCGGGACCAAGGGATTCCTCTGGACATGTCCCCCCTGCCCCCAGCGGGAGATGGTCCCCTTTTGGGGATGGCTCCAAGTGGAGCAACCACCCTCACCTTCCCTCCCCACGCAGTTGGCCGCCAAGGAGGCGAAGTTGCACGATTTGGAGGATATTCTGGCCAGGGAACGCGAGACCAACCGGCGCCTGCTCTCCGACAAGGAGCGGGAGATGGCCGAGATGCGGGCACGCATGCAGCAGCAGCTGGATGAGTACCAGGAGCTGCTGGACATCAAGCTGGCCCTGGACATGGAGATCAACGCCTACCGCAAGCTGCTGGAGGGCGAGGAGGAGCGGTGAGCGTGGGGCACTGCGGCCGGTGGGCTATGGGGGTCCCAGCCCTTCGTGTCCTCACTGGCTCCATCTCACCTTCTCCTCCTGCCCAGGCTGAGGCTGTCCCCCAGCCCGTCCTACCACAAAGGGGCATCCCGGAGCCACTTGTCCACCCCGGGCTCCTCCAAGAAGAGGAAGCTGGAGGACAGCGAGAGTCGGACCAGCTTCTCCCACCACGCCCGGACGAGCGGCCGCGTCGGCGTGGAGGAGGTGGACTTGGAGGGCAGATTCGTCCGTCTCAGGAACAAGTCCAACGAGGTGCGTTTGCCTTCGGTGGAAGGTCCCTGGGGGGGGAGTTGAGCCCCACTTCACCCCACGAGCGTTTGCCTTCGGTGGAAGGTCCCTGGGGGGGGGAGTTGAGCCCCACTTCACCCCACGGGCAAGAAGTGAACCGGGACAAGCTGGGGAGACATGGGGGGATTTCAGGGTCGCTGCTCCCTCTCTCGCAGGACCAGTCGTTGGGCAACTGGCAGATCAAGCGGCAGAACGGGGATGATCCCCCCATCACCTACCGCTTCCCCCCGAAGTTCACCCTGAAGGCTGGCCAGGTGGTCACGGTGAGTCCCTGCCCAGCGGAGGATCCAGCCGAGACCCCAACCCCGTTGGTGCTGTGGAGCAGTTGGTGCCGGTTCCTTGCCACGGGGCTTTTTTGGGGGGGGACCGGCCCACGTCCCTGGGGTCTGGGCTCTGCAGATCTGTGACGTTGCTTTTCTCTTTGCTTTTCTCCCTAGGTCTGGGCCTCGGGGGCCGGGGCGACCCATAGCCCCCCCAGCAACGTGGTGTGGAAAGCCCAGAGCAGCTGGGGCTCCGGGGACAGCCTGCGCACTGCCCTGATCAACTCCAACGGGGAGGTGAGAGCCCGACGGCAGCACCGGGGCGCCCAGGGGCTCGGCAAACACCCAACCCCCTCAACCCTTTCCCTGTCCCCCGCAGGAGGTGGCCATGCGGAAACTGGTCCGCACGGTGATCATCAACGATGAAGATGAGGACGAGGACGACGATGAAGTTAACATCCACCACCGCCATCACCACGTGAGTACCGTGCTGGGGAAAGCGCCGGCCCCAGGGGGGCTGGGGGAGCTCGGGTCTGGTCCCAGGCAGGGCGGGAGGCAGCTCAGCATCGCACAGGATCAGGCCTTAGAGGAGAAGGCAGTTGGGAGGCTGCTGTGGGAGCAACCACATGGGAGAAGCCAACAGACCTCTGGCACCTGGAGAAGGCTACTGCATGCCAAAAGAGCTCCAGGGACCTTGCTGGAAGTCATCTCCAACCCTGAGCAACCTTGCCCTGCCGCCGAAAGGGCTGGAGGAGCCGGGAGGGGGGCTGAGCTGGTACCTCGCATCGCTTGGAGGTGGAGGTCGAGGTGGTGGGCAGCTGATGGACGACACTTCTCCGCAGCAGCTGCTCCATCCTCTCCACTTCACCAGGGTGCTGGACCAAATCCAGGGGTGACTTTGTCCTTCCTCCCCGCCCATCACTCCCCTCACAGAGCTGAAATGGGCACCCGGAAGAGGGATCTGTCTTGCACACCAGATGCCCGTGGGAGTCGTGTGTGGGGAGATGCCGTCACCGCCACGCTTGTGCCTCAGCACCGGCGAAAAATCCGCCAGAGGCCACTCCCCGGGGCTCTGGGCGACAGGAGTGGGATGGGGCGCCCATCATCCCGCTTTCCTCGGAGTTCCTGGGATCTGAAGAGCCGTGCCGAGACGGATATCGATTATCCCTGGGTGGAGGAGCCAAGCTCCTGCAGGCCAGGGCTGCCCAAAGGCTGAATCCTTTCCAAGAGCGAATTTCCCATTGGGAAACAATGCTCACCCGGGCAGCGAGGAGGAGGATGCTCGTAGCCAAGGACAAGAGAAGCACAATTAAGATGTCTCCTGCATGCTGAGGGGGCAGCAGGGACAGTTCACCCATCTGCCGTGTGCCAGCCCCAGTAATTCGGGATTCTACATATAATAATAATAATATTTTGTGACGATGGAGGGGATGGGCAGACCCTCTTTGAAGCCCAACTTTGAGCCCTCCTGGGTCACCCCGGTGCTGCCGTGGTCCTCGGGGCAGGGTGCTCCAGGAAGAAGATGTTCAGGTGGGGGCTGAAGGTCATTTTGTCTCTCCCCCCCCCATATCTAGGGTAGCTGCGGTGGCCCTGGGGACCCCGGTGAATACAACCTCCGCTCGCGCACGGTGGTCTGCGGCACGTGCGGTCAGCCGGCTGAGAAGTCAGGCAACCAGAATGCTGGCCTCAACACCATGTCCTCGGGCTCATCCACTTCCAGCGTGACCGTCACCCGCAGCTACCGCAGCATGGGTGACTCCGGCAGCATCGGCCTTGGGGACAGCCTGGTGACCAGGTCCTACCTCCTGGGGAACTCCAGCCCCCGTAGGCAGGTCAGTGCCGCTTCCAGACACTCTCCCTCTGCTGCTGGGTCTCCACGTTGTCCCTCTGCTGCTGGGTCTCCACGTTGTCCCTCTGCTGCTGGGTCTCCACATTGTCCCTCTCCTGCTGGGTCTCCACGTTGTCTCTGCGTCACCCTTCCTCAACAAGGCAACGCTGCGGGGGGGTCCCTTCCCCTCCTTCCTCTCTGCTTTTCCTCTTGCCCCCCGGCACCGTCGGGCTTGCACGAGCCTTTTTGGAAGGGGAGTGTGGAGTCTGAGCGGGATCAGAGGAGGATGTGGCCGTAGCATCTCCCCCACCCCATCCCACGCTCAGCCCCCTTGGCAGCCCCAGAGCATCCCTCATCCTCCTCGCCTCCCGTTCCGCCACCGCCACGCATTATTCCCGCTGGTCACCTGAATATTTCAGCACTCCAATGTCAATACCCCCAACGATCCCCCTCATATATTGCCTCTAACTCTCAAATTCCTGATTTCTGTGCTATAAAGCCCCCAGCCACCGGCCGGGGCGGACGAAAGCCAGGGGCACGCATGGGCCGGGGCATCCTGAGGGTCCCGCTGGGACGTCGCTGCCTCCGTGGGCAGCCAGAGCAAACGGGTAACGCTGGGTTATTTTGAATTTTCTTCTTTTTTCTTTTCTTCCAGGCTCAGGCTGTGCAAAACTGCAGCATCATGTAACTCCGTGGCACCATTCCTGTGTTTCCTGGCCGTCTTGTGCTAGTTTTTTTCCCAAAGCAAACGAAATTTTTTTTTGGTTTTTTTTCCTTTAAAAAAAAAAACTATATCAAAAACCAAGGTTGGTTTTTTTGTTTTGTTTTCTATAGCAGGAATTTTATATTATATATATATATAACAAAGTGCTAAAAGATGCTTTGATTTTTTTTTTTTTTTTGAAAAAAAAAAAAATTTTTTTTTATAAAAAAAAAACAAAAAAAAAAAAAACCTTTTAACTTTCAACA
>NW_009258278.1:10913-11487 GCF_000687185.1 Egretta garzetta | reverse complement strand
GGATTTGGTGGATGGGGTGACGGACCCAGCGGGACCCCCTTGGAGCCCCTTTTGGGGGGCTGCTGCATCCAGTGGGGTTCACCCCTGGTTTTCTCGGCTGTGGTTAGTCGGGCTCTTCCCCGGTTGGCAGGAGCTCAGGAGCCCATTTCAGGGCAGGATGAGGCCGAGGATGCTCAGTCCAGGACAGGGCTGGTTTGCCAGGAGGGCTTTTTTGTTTGAGCGAGGGGGATTTGGGGGGTCCGGCCCGGGCAGCACCCCTCTCTGCAAGTGTCCATCCAGCCGTTGACGACGGGGACTTCAGCTTTTTGCCTCGATTGGGGAACGCCCGCAGCACCCCCTGCCTCGAGTGCAGCCGGGGGGCAGGATCAGGTCCCCAGCACAAGCCCCCCCATTCCGGCGGGATCTGGTGAGACCGCGTTATGTATCTGTGCTTGCAAAGCTTCTGTATTACTGCCTGTATTTCCTTCCAGAATCAATACAGCCCAAGCCTTCCCACCCTGTGTGCTGTCATCTTTGCTGGCCTGGGGGGGCTTGGGGGGGGGGCTTTGCTGCAACCCCCAGCCTGGCCCCCGCT
>NW_009258278.1:8469-10421 GCF_000687185.1 Egretta garzetta | reverse complement strand
GGGGGCCCCCCCGCCCCCCCCCCCCCCCCCCCCCCGGGGCCGTGCCAGGCACTGGAGCGAGGCAGGGGGAGATGCTGGGGAGAAGGAGAGCGCCGTAAAGCCGGCGCGTAATCGGCTTTACCGGGCACCGCGCTGGGGAGCCGCGATGTGAGGGAGCACGGGCGGGCGGCCGGGGCGCAGGCACAACCAGGTAGGTGGCTGGGGTGCCCATCCTGGGGGTCCCCCCCCTCCCCTCAGTCACATCACCCCGGCCTTGGGTGCGAGCAGGGCTGAGCCTTGCCAGGGCAGGGGGTGCCAAGGGGTCTCGGGGGCATCGCCGTCACCTTCCAGCTTTGGGCTGGCTTGTGGGGACCCAGCGAGGTGCCCATCTCCCCTCCCAGGAGGGGAGGGTAGAGCGGGGGACCTCCTGGGTGCTCGCAGGGTGGCAGGGGTCACTCTGGCCCCAGTGCCACCCCCTCCCTGCGCCCCATGTACCCAAACCAGCGGGTTACTGAATGGCGAGGGGGAAGCCAGCTGGGACCTCGTGCTCCTGCCCAGCCCTGCTGCGGGGAGAAATTGGGTCAGGAGGCAAGGGGAAATGTCACGGGCCGTCCCCATGTCCCCGCCGGGGGACCCAGGCGTCCTGGCACGGCAGGACTGGCTCACGCTGGGGAAGGGCTGAGCTGACGGCGTTGCCCCGTGCCCCTTCACCACCCTCCATGCCCCATGGCTCGCACAACCTGTGGGGTCCTTGCACGGCCCCATGGGGACCTTGCACACCCCTATGGGGAGCTTGCACAGCCCATGGGGACCTTGCACACCCCTATGGGGACCTTGCACAGCCCTGCAGGGATCTTGCACAGCCCCATGGGGACCTTGCACAGCCCTTGGGGACCTTGGCACCCCTCTAGGGGGACATTGCACAGCTCCATGGGGAGCTTGCACACCCCTATGGGGACCTTGCAGACCCCTATGGGGACCTTGCACAGCCCCATGGGGACCTTGCATACCCCTGTGGGGACCTTGCACAGCCCATGGGGACCTTGCACCCCTCTATGGGGACCTTGCACCCCTCTGTGGGGACATTGCACCCCTCTGTGGGGACATTGCACAGCCCTATGGGGACCTTGCATACCCCTATGGGGACCTTGCACAGCCCATGGGGACCTTGCACAGCCCCGTCTAGACCTTGCATGGCCCTGTGGGGACCTTGCACCCCTCTGTGGGCACCATGCACACCCCTATGGGGACCTTGCACACCCCTGTGAGGACCTTGCACCCCTCTGTGGGGACCTTGCACAGCCCATGGGGACCTTGCACAGTCCTGTGTAGACCTTGCATGGCCCTGTGGGGACCTTACACACCCCTGTGGGGACCTTGCACTCCTCTATGGGGACCTTGCACAACCCGTGGGGACCTTGCACGGCCCTGTGGGGATCTTGCATCCCCCTGTGGGGATCTTGCACCCCCCTATGGGGACCTTGCACAGCCCCTGGGGTGCGTGTATGGCCCATGGGGACCTCACAGCCCCTGGGGACCGTGCACAAGAGCACTTGTGACAGAGCTCCAGCCCCGCTCCAGCCGAACCTCTGAGCCAGGGTTGGGTTTCTCCAGCTCCTCCTGCAGTCCCGTGGGGCTGAGCCCAGCTCTGGGCTCCCCAGGGAGGCTGGGAAGAGGGAATTGGGAGCCCAGAGCAGGGGGGCCATGACCCGGCCTTGCTCACTGGTGCACTGAGTGTTAGGGTCTCTGCAGAGGCACCTTAGGGGGCACGGCTGGGTGGGAGCACTGGGAATTGGGCACGAGGTGGGGGGGACACATGCTGGGGACCATCAGGCTTTTTGGGGGAAAAATCTAGCACAAGGGAGCCTTGGAGCAATCACTGGGATGGGGTAGAGCCAGGACTGACCCCGAGGCCCGGCAGCCTCCGGCGTTCATGGGGCGGGGGCACGGCTGAGCGGGTGCCTGGGGCCCTG
>NW_009258278.1:7842-8419 GCF_000687185.1 Egretta garzetta | reverse complement strand
CCAGGCTGCCCCCCTCCAGGCCCCTGCGTGCCCGGGGGGATTAAGGTCAGGCCGCCCCGCTAATCCCAAAGAGTGGTTTAAGATGTGAGCTTATGCCCACTGCCACCCCTCAAGGTTGCACCCCAAGGTGCCACACGCCGTGGGACACCCACAGGGCACCCTTGGGGGGGACCAGGCAAGGATGGGGGGGTTGCAGCTGAACCCTCAGGGTGGGAGGGGGCCAGGGAAGCTCTGTCTCCCCGCAGCAGGATTCGGCTAAGCCTCCGGGCCGGCAGGCACGAGGGGCAAGCTCCTTAGGGCTCCCGACCTCCCGAGCCCCGTGGGAACCGGGGCAGCAGAAAGAGGGGAGCAGGGGAGGGGATGCTCGGATCCGCTCCCCAGCCCTGGGCAGGGCAGGAACACCCCCCCACCTCCCCCAGCGTGGGGTGGAAAGGGGCTCATGGCTTTTGAGGGTGTTGGTACCGGCACCCCAGCTTGCGCAGAGCAGCGGGGCTGGCACCTTCCCCGGGTGCCTGCGGGCTGGGGACGCGGTGACTTGCCCGAGGTCGCACAGGGAAGGCGGTTGCAGAGGAGGGAA
>NW_009258278.1:4332-5797 GCF_000687185.1 Egretta garzetta | reverse complement strand
CATCTCCCCCACCCTGCTGCAGGTTTGGGGGGGATCAAAGGAGCCTCCCCCAGCCTGAGCCGGGCTGCCCCAGCCCCTGACTTTTCCGCCTGGGGGTTGGAAGCATCCCTGCCCTCCCTGTGCCACAGGGATGCTCCTGGCGGGGGGGACAGACATGGGCAGGGGGTCAAGTGGCAGAGAAGGACCCCACTCTTCCCTGCTGCAGAGGGACCCCGGTTCCCAGCTGCTCGGGAAACTGAGGCGCGGGGAAAGTCTCGGCAGCCACGAGACGCGGGGAGCCCGCTGCGCCATCGCATCTCACCTTGCTGAGCACACGGGCTGGGGCTGGCTCGCTCCCGGGGCAGGCTAAACCGCGCTTTGCGAGGAGGATGAGTGTTTATTGGCAGCATAATATTCCCCGTCTTGGAGGGAATCTGGAGAGCGGGTGGGACAGGGGACCGCTTTGGCCAGGGGACCTAGAAAGGAGGAGGGACAGGGCTGTGACGGAGCTTTGGCTCCCCGTGCCGCCGGAGCAGCCTTGAGGCCACTTCAGACCCTGTGTCAGAGCTGCCTCGCACTGGGGGAACACTCCAGGGGTTTTCCCCAGCCCCGCCACGCTCCCCCTGAGCCTTCAGCCTCACCAAGGAGCCTCCACTCCCTTCCCCATCCCTCCTCCCCCTCTGGCGGCCCCGGTGGCTCTGGCCCAGGGCAGAACAATGCGGCCGGTCCAAGCCTCCGTGCGGCCCCGTTTCTCAGCCAACCCTTGGCCAAGTGGGAAATCCGGGGCAGAGTAACCTAGTTTCTGTGCTTACAAGGAGCTTTCTGTCCTGGCCAAGCAAGGTGGTGGGGAGAG
Organism: Egretta garzetta; assembly: GCF_000687185.1. NCBI lineage: Eukaryota > Metazoa > Chordata > Aves > Pelecaniformes > Ardeidae > Egretta > Egretta garzetta. The sequence continues at coordinate 4,965 of NW_009258278.1, read as the reverse complement.
CGCTGCCCTCCCGGGGCTTGGTGTCCCAGCAGGAGGATGGTGGCACCAGGGGAGGCAGGTAAGGAGGTCCCGACAGGGCAGGATGCTCCTCAGCCTTGTCTGGAGTGGGATATTGGGGTACCTCGGATGTGGCTGTGGTGTTGGGGGGACCCCAGGGCTTTGGCTTCGGTGGGTTTCTTGCCCACAGCCATCCCAGAGCAGCCTGGGGTGGAGGATGGAGCCTGCAGGGAGCTTGGCTGCTGGGACAGGTATGGGCTGTTTGGGGGGACGATGCTCGGCACCGGGGGCTGTTTGTGGGGGTGATTCTTGGCCCTGGGGGCTGTTTGGGCTGTTTGTGGGGGCGATGCTCAGCCCTGGAGGCTTTTTGGGGGGGTGATGCTCGGCCCCACTGTCGATCCCCACAGTCAGTAGGAGAAATGACGTTGCTTTGCTCTCACCCCAAAGATTCCCCCAAAGCCAGGAAGGGATCCCAGGCAGCCAGGCACCCCATTTCCCCCCACGCCACCCCCTGGCCACCCCAGGCGGAGGAGCAGAGCGCCCCGGCTCCCATCCCGGCTCCCTCCGCCAGGCTTCGCTGCCTTCCCCACAGGGATGCAAGGCAGGCGAGGCGGGAGCAGGCGCCCGGGGCCCCCA
>NW_009258278.1:2679-3036 GCF_000687185.1 Egretta garzetta | reverse complement strand
GCAGGGCTGTGCCCCCCCAAGGCCCCTGCCACCACTTCCCCTTCCCCATGCAGCCATTCTGAGAATTGCAAAAGCTCCTTTTTCTTTTTCCCTGTTTCGGTGGCTGGTGGGGACAAACCAGAAGCCTGCGGCCCCCGGCTGTGCTTGAGGGCTCTGTGGGGGCTCGTAACCCCCGCCGAGGCCAGCACCCTGGGGCAGTGAACCCCCCAAATGGAGCATCGCCCCGTGGCCGTGACCCCCGAGCAGCACGGGCAGAGCTCGCAGCCCAAGAGGGAAAGATGCACCCATTCCTTACGGGATGGCAAAGCAGCGCCGGGGCGGGGCGGGGGGGGTGCTTGGGCTTTGGAGCTTGGGGAC
>NW_009258278.1:0-408 GCF_000687185.1 Egretta garzetta | reverse complement strand
CCCCCCCGGGCCCACCTTGCTGTCCCTGCAGGCAGGCGGGCAGAGCGGGCAGCGCAGCAGTCTGCGCCTACAGCCAGGAGGCTCTGGAAGAAGTCTTCGAGGGCAAGTACAAGGAGCTGAACAAGGAGAGCTCCCGCTGGACGGTCTACAGCGGCCCCGACATGAGTCCCCGGCCCGGCAGCGTGAGTGCTGCCCACCCGGGCATCAGGACCCTCCTGGGGGGTGCTGCTGGTCCCCACAGCGGGGGGGGTTTGTCCGTCCCAGTTTGCCCTGTGTGCTGGCACTGGGGGTCAGACGGTGGTGGTGTCGCAAGCGGGATGGGAAAAGGAAGGTCCTTTCGCACCCGACTGGTGCTGGCACGGAGCAGCCTGGTGGCGCGTGTCCCCCCTCTCCCCGTGCCTCAGTTTC
>NW_009258277.1:35726-37318 GCF_000687185.1 Egretta garzetta | reverse complement strand
TCTGGAATTGGTTCCATTTCTCTTACAAAAATAATAATAATAAACCCCCTTTGAGCTACTTCAATTTCTATTAATAAAATTAAAAAAAAACAAACCAAAAAGAAAACAACTCCGGAGTCAGTTCGCTTTTTATTAAGAAAATTAAAAAAAGAAACAACCAAACCTCGAGTCAGTTCGCTTCACATCCCAAAAATAAAACCCCCAAACCTTTGGAGTTGGTTGAATTTCTATTAAAAACATTGAAAACCAAACAACTCTGGGGTCACACCGAGCGCCTGTTGCAAAAATAGGCGCAAAAACTCCGGAGTCGGTTCACTTCCTATGAAGAAAATTGAAATTGAAGCTTGAGTCGGTTCGCTTTCTATCACAAAAATTTAAATAAAACCACCCAAAAAACCTCTGGGCCCGGTTTGCTTTCGATTAAGCACATGTTCCATGCCCTCGTTTTGCAACGCATTTGCCTCTACTGCTTTTTTTTTTTATTCCTCTATTCCCACGTCTCTCCCCCGGCCCCTTGCACGGCAAAAACCCGACATCAAATCTGGGGTGGGGGGGACACGGACCCGTTCGCTTCCTGCGTTCTAAACCACGACGGCAGGGCGGGAAAAGGCGGGAACACCTGAGGAAGGAGGGGAAAAGAAAAATTATATTAATTTTAAATTTTTTGGAGGGAGGATTGAGAGGGCGACCCGCCCCGGCCCGGCCGGCACCCCGGCTGCGGAGCGAAGCGGGGAGGTGGTACCTGCCCTGCCTGCCTGTTTTTCCCTCTCCCTGCCCCATCATCGCTGCCGATGACATCACGACCGGTTGCCATGGCGATGCCGGCTCTCCCGGCACAGGCTCAGGTGGGGATCCAGGAGCCCAGGAATCCTTCGGAAGGAGGATGCTGTGCCCCAGGCACCCCGGCGGGCAGCGGGAGACGGAGGCGCCATCGCTTCGGGATCGCTTTGGACCCTCTCGCCTCGAACCAGTGGGTCCCAGTTTGGTGCTGACGGCTGCTGGTGCGTCCTAGGGAGGAGGGGAGGAGGCGTGCGAGCCAGGCGAGCGCCGCAGGTAGCCAGAGCCACCGACGGGCGTCCAAAGGTCGCCCGGAGCCTCCTTATCATGGATTCAAATGGCACGGCCGCACCCCGCATGCCGGGGTGGCTGCGCGCCCGGCAAACGCCCCAGTTTATGGCCTCCGTCCCGGCAGACACCAACCCAAACACTCGCCCAGTGGGAGAGGCACCGCGGCGCGGGGAGGGGGCTCGTTCACGGCAGCGTGTGCCTCGAAGAGGTGGGCACTGGGCTGGGAGAACGGAAAAACCCCTTCCCAACCCTTCCCAGCCCTTCCCAGTGTCACTCCTATGGCAGGGAACACCCGCCCAGTAAAGCCACTCAGGGACAAAATCCCAGTTTTCCCACCCAGCCCCAGCAAGGAAATCGGTGGTGCCGAACCAGGGCGGTTCCTCGGATGGTTCTGGGTAAAAAAAGCCAATAAATCTGTTGGGAAATGGTTCACAGCCTCAGCTGGGCCAGTGGCTTGGGGTGCTCCCAGGGTGGCAGGGGTGTCCCCATGGGGTGTCCCCGCCCGCCGCCCCCGGCCACCAGCA
>NW_009258277.1:34587-35074 GCF_000687185.1 Egretta garzetta | reverse complement strand
CCGGCCCCGGAGAGGCGGGGGGGCATGCGGGGAGAGCGCCCATGGGGAGTGCACAGAGGGAGTGTGCAAGGGGAGTGTGCATGGGGAGTGCACAGAGTGAGTGTGCACGGGGAGTGTGCATGGAGAGTGCACAGAGTGAGTGTGCACGGGGAGTGTGCATGAGGAGTGCACAGTGAGTGTGCATGGGGAGTGTGCATGGGGAGTGTGCATGGAGCATGCACAGAGAGTGAGTGTGCACGGGGAGTGTCCATGGGGAGTGCACAGAGGCGAGTGTGCACCGAGGGTGTGCTTGGGGAGTGCACAGAGAGTGAGTGTGCATGGAGCATGCACAGAGAGTGAGTGTGCATGGGGAGTGTGAATGGGGAGTGTGCATGGGGAGTGCACAGTGAGTGTGCATGGGGAGTGGAGTGCACAGAGAGTGAGTGTGCACGGGGGGTGCACAGAGTGGCTGGGGACGGGGGGGGGGGATGGGGGGGGGACGGTGGGG
>NW_009258277.1:32109-34331 GCF_000687185.1 Egretta garzetta | reverse complement strand
AGTGTGCGCCGAGGCTGTGCTTGGGGAGTGCACAGAGAGTGAGTGTGCATGGGGAGTGGAGTGCACAGAGAGTGAGTGTGCACGGAGGGTGCACAGAGTGGCTGTGCACGGGGAGTGTGCATGGGGAGTGTACGTGGAGCATGCACAGAGAGTGAGTGTGCATGGGCAGTGTGCACGGGGAATGCACAGAGGTGAGCGTGCATGGGGAGTGTGCATGGGAAGAACTCGCACAGAGAGAGCACACGCCGAGAGCATGCATGGAGCAAGTGTGCAGGCAGCGAGCGTGCAGGCAGCGAGCGTGCAGGCAGTGAGTGTGCCCGGCTCAGGGGCACTGCTGGCGGCACGGGCTCAGGCTCCGGCACAGCCTCCCCAGGGAGACCGGAGGCTCCCGCAGCCCCGGCCCCAGCCGGGAAGCAACGCTTACACGACCCCACGCCAAGGGCACGTGTGCGCGTACGTGGCGTTCCCGAAGCCCCGGGGCAGCGGGCCGAGGCGCAGGCGCAGCGCGATGCAGCTCTGGATGCAGAAGAGGCGATGCGGGACGCGGCCCACGCTCCCCGCTCGGGCAGGGAAGGGCGGCTCTGCCTACTTTTGATGTCCCGAGCAGGGCCAGCTGCCCGAGGTATTAAATGACCCCGGGTGTCACGAGTTTCACGGGGCTCAGCTCCCACGCAGGCTCCCTCCCAGCTCCCGGGGGGGTAAGGCGGCGCCGAGCTCGCTTTCTAGCGTGGGGGGCCGCAGCCCAGCCCGCGTGCCTGGCACCCCGCTACCCGTACATCGCACCATCCCCTTCCCACACCACCGCTACGAGTGTGCTCCGGTCTCTGGGCTTCCAGCTCCCCCCCTTCATCCACCTCCCTTAAAACCTAATTTAAACCAATAATGCAATTTTCTGGGGGTGAACCCCCCCAGGTTTCCTACCTGCCGCTTTGGTATTCCTGAAATGCTTCACTCCAAAGGGCCAAGGCGAAAAAGAAGTTTTCGTACCCCGCTTTGGCAAGGGCCAGCATCACCCCCAATCCCCGCGGCTCTCCAGCAGCTCTCCGTCACCCCCCCTTCCCCCCAGCAGCCGTGGCTTCACAGCTCCTCACCGTGCACAATCACACCCTCATCAAGTGATGATCCGCGTCCCAAAATGTATTCCACAGCCACTTCATATTTAAATTACCTGAGAGATTTTATAGCGGAAGAGTAATGGGATAAAACAGAGCAAAAGAAAATTTAGGCTGAACACCAGGAAAAAGTGCTTAGCGCTGAAATCTGTTCGGCTCTGGGATGGTTCCCCCAGGGAAGCGTTTGAGTTATTTAAAACTCACCTAAATAAAAACCGATGGGGAATAAACTTCGCTCGTCCCAAAGGCACGGGCACCGTGGGACCTGCTAGATTTTCCCCCTAACTATTTTGGGATGAAACGGATGAGCTCTCGCCGGGCTGAACTCAGGCAGCACGGGGACCCCAAAGGGCTTTGCAGAGAGGGGCAGCCCCCCCTTCCCCGAGCCCAGCCTTTCCAGGGAGGCAGCCCCAAAATTCATGATTAATCCAACTCCCTTTCAAAAATAAAAAACCAGAAAAGAGCGCGGCGAATTCTGGAACGCCGGGACATGGCACGTGTGGAGGTGGCTGACAAGCCGTGTCCCTGCTAAACAGCAAACAGCCGGGCGAAACGGGTGCCAGCAAGCCAGCGTCGCGCTGCTAAATCAGGGGATGGCATTCAGGAATGAAGGTGATGTCAAGGATTTGCCTCCGCCGTGATTTATGCCATCATTCTTGCGCTCCGACTCCTGGAAACTTGCACCTTCTGCAGATGTGCCGCCTGATTAAAATGACGCAAGGTATTCGCTGGCCGTGCGATGGGAGGCAAATTAAAAAGCCCATATTCTAGCTGAAAATGTGCCGCGGCTGCCTGCAGCCCTGCCGTCGCCTCTGGTGTTTCCCACCTGCCCGGGGTGGCTGGGGAGGAGCGGGGGGAGAGGCAAAGGGGGGGCTGGAGGCGCTTGAAGCATCGGGGCAAGGACCCAGCAGGGAAATGCAGCAGCACCAGGCGATCAGGTTCCAGCAGGCCCATTTTATGGGGCTGAGAAGTCTACGGCGTAATGGTCTGGGGAAGGAAGTATTAAAATCTTTAACCAGTTTTCAGAGACGCGATAATTAAGGTGTTGTAGGCTACAATTGCCTGGAAAAAAAAAAAAAAAAAACCAAAAAAAAAAAAACCAAAAAAAAA
>NW_009258277.1:30704-32006 GCF_000687185.1 Egretta garzetta | reverse complement strand
AATCCCTGCAAGAAAAAGAAAACGTAAAAGGCGACCGGATGAGGGTCCAGGGGCTGCGGGGAAGAAGAGTGGCAGAAAGCGGGAGCTGGGTGAGCAGCCGTGGGCGCTGGGAAGTCAGGGAACCTGATTCGGGAAAGCACTTAGCTTTGTCCTGAGCCCAGCCATTCGCCGCTTTAATCAGGCTCTCTAATGGAACTTGAGCACAGGCTTAGTGCTTAAGCGTCTTCAATGGAGTCGCTCTCTTTCATCAGGGCCTCTGGGGAGGAAAGAATATTGGCTTAAATTAATGAGGCCTCAGAAATGGGTGAGAGAGATTGAACTCAACGCTTTGCTCTGCCTCCTGCGAGGAACGAGCAGAGGCAGAGCCGGCGGCGGCTGCTGGCCCCGCGCATCCCTCGCCCTCCTCCCGAGGGCCGGGCAGATCCTTTCCCCATCTCACCCCGTCGGGAGCAAATGCATTTCTTTGGCTGTGCCCTGGGCAAAGGGGGCGAGTGGGGGAGCGGAGCTGGTGGGCTGCCGAGGGCGAGAGGGCAGCCACGCCGAAAACTGCATCCCCGGCAGGCGGCTGGCATCGCCCCGAAACACGAAGGGAGGGCAAGTGGGGGGGGAAAGGTCCCGAGCATCCAGAAGTTACCGAGAGCCAAGCTGTGCACGCTAGAAGTCCCCGGCAGAAGGAGATCGCCTTACTCTTCTTGAAGAGCAATGGCAATGGGCGCGAAGCGGTGGGGAGCTATTTTTAGCAATTTGAACAATATTGTGGAAAAGGTAATGAAGATGACTTAAATTGGCTGGAGCGTGAGCAGCCCCAAACAGCACGGTAAAATCTCAGTGAGATGGGGGAGATAGAGAGACATAGAGACATCGATATATAGAGAGATATATGTGGGTGTATAGAGGTATAAGGGAGCAACCTACCCTCTTGTGCAGAGCTGCCTGGAGGAGGCAGGAGGTGGAGCCCGGAGCATCTAGCGGGGTACCGCAGAGGTCGTTCGTTAACATCTTCCTTAATGACCTGGCAGATCGCGTAAACAACACGGTAATGACCTGGCGGAGAAGATAAGCAGCTTGTCGATGGAATTCCCGCGGATACCCCGATGTGCGGGGCTGCGCGTGCTTCCACAGCCAGGGAAACATGAAAGGGGCCTAAATGGTGAGAAATCCGCACAGGAAACTTTATGATTTTGTTAGGGGGTAAAAAAAAAAACAAACCCAACCTAAAAATCTAATCAGGTCTATCTGGGGCGAGTGATTAAAAACTTGTTGGAGGGGGGAGAGCGGCAGCCGGCGGCTCAGCAGAGGCTG
>NW_009258277.1:30308-30694 GCF_000687185.1 Egretta garzetta | reverse complement strand
GCGGGTCGGGTTTAATATGCAGCTATGCCGGAGCTCTTCTCATCTACCTCTCCCAGGGAAAACATAAAGTGCATTTTCAGGTCACTGATCCACCGAAAGAAGGAAAAGCCCCAAAAAGGAGCAGAAGCTGGGGGAATGGTAGGTAAGCCGAGAATTTAAAACACATGGATCTGTTTTCTTTGGACCGGTAGCGACTAGGGGAAGTCACAACTGCATGCAAATATCCCACAAGGTTTTAACACCAAAGGAAAAATGATTGAGGGTGGCAGAAGAACAGAAGGTGACCTCAGGCCGTATCCTACCCAAGGGGAAACTGCCGGGAGCCCGGAGGCCGTGCTTCGCCCCACGCCGGTGTCGTGCCAGGGCATGCGGCCGCCGGGGGAGGA
>NW_009258277.1:26627-29844 GCF_000687185.1 Egretta garzetta | reverse complement strand
TCGGATCTGCCATCCCCAGGGTCGGATCTGACGTCCCCAGGGTCAGACCTGCAGTCCCCAGGGTTGGATCTGCCGTCCCCAGGGTCGGATCTGCCATCCCCAGGGTCAAACCTGCCATCCCCAGGGTCAGAGCCTGTGTCTCAGCATGAGAGTGGGTTTCTGCTCGCTGGCTGGAAGCAGCCGGGGGACTGCTGTGCATGGCCACCCAGCCACCACGCTGTGGCAGGAGGGCCCTGGAGGGAAATGGGCTGGATGAGCTGCGCTCTTCTGCCAGCTCCCAACGGGTGGGCAGCCCCCCAGGGCAGGGTCCCCACAGAAATCCCAGCACGTACCTGCCGTACCCGGAATGAGTTGGTGATCTCACGTGAATGAGCTAAGAGCTGGCTGGGTCCTGCCAAGATTTACATGGAAGGCTCCAGAGAGTCTGTGTGTACTCACAACCCTCCTGCCGAGAGCCACAGCTCTCCCCGAGGGGAGGAGGAGCGGGGCTCCCTTTCCTGCTTCCCCACCCTGCCCTGCCAGCTCCGGCTCGCTGGCAGCCATCCTGCGCCGGGCGGCCCACGCTGCCTCCCCGTGCAGCTGCGCAGCCCCGCCAGCACCCGCTCTGCCGTCCTGGGCCGGCGAGCTCCAGCACCCTGCACCCCTGCATCCATCCCTGCACCCCTGCATCTCCACGACCTGGCACCCCTGCATCCCTGCACCCCTGCATCCCTGCATCCTGGCACTCCTGCATCCCTGCACCCCCACATCCATCCCTGCATCCCTGCATCCCCACACCCACACAGCCCTAGATCCCCCCAGCCTGCACCCCTGCATCCCTGCACTCTGGCACCCCAGCATCCTGGCACTCCTGCATCTCTGCACCCCTGCACCCCTGCATCCCCACAGCCCATCCCCACCCACCCCGGGCATCGGGAGGCGACCCTACTTTCCCCCAGGGCCCCAGGGCTATAAAATCCTCCCATTTAGGCAGATCGTGGTGTCGTGCCACCTCCTTGGACCACCGCTCCATGCGCGGCCGCAGGTTTTGCCGATGCAGCCCGGGGAGCCCACGGCAGCGGCGTTGCTTTTCCAGCCATGCTGAGCCGCTGGCTCCTGGCGCGGAGCAGGACGGGGCGAGAGGCAGGAGGGGAAAGCAGAGAAATGATGCTTTATCTCAGCAATCGCAGAAGGGATAAACTGACATCATGAGTAGTTGCACAGCAGCGTTTCTTTTGTGGGGCTGGTAATTTGTGACAGTGAACATCACTGAAAATATCTTAATTAATGTTTATTTTGATGGCTGTGTAGGTTTGGGGTGACGTGTCCCTGAGCCTGGAACGGGGAAGGGGGCAGGGTGGCAGGGAAAAAAAGCAGATTTTTTTTGACTTGCTGCCCAGAACCACAAAAATGTCTTTTAAAGCCTCCCTCCCTCGCCCTAACAGGCTCATCAGGAGTGGGGAAGAGATCACGGAAAGAGGAGAGATAGAAAGATAGAAATTCAGAGGAAGGGGGTGAGGGGCGAAGACATGGGAAGGAGACAGACAAACACAGGGAGAGCAATTTGCATCTTTTATGAGTCTTTGATTTCGGTGTATTTACAACCTCAATGCTAACACCCTGGTGGGAAGTTCTGGAGATTACTGTATTTACCCTCTATTTCGCTTTACATCTTTATCAAGCGATCTGTCTGTCTCGCCTCCAGCCAGCCCTTTAACGAGCTGCATCTACGGGCGCCGCGGGGGGCGTTCAGCGCCCCCCCCCCCCCGCCGGCCTCCGGCAGCGGTTCCCATGCCCAGCACCCCCCCGGCGCTGCCTCGCTGCCAGCCAGGGTGCCACGAGGTGGCCAGCTGGGGTGCCATGGGATGGCCAGCTGGGGTGCCACGAGGTGGCCAGTGGGGGTGCCATGCGGTGGCCAGCTGGAGTGCCAAGGGTTGGCCAGTGGGGGTGCCATGCGGTGGCCATCTGGGGTGCCATGGGGTGGCCAGCTGGGGTGCCACAGGGTGTCCAGCTGGGGTGCCATGGGGTGGCCATCTGGAGTGCCATGGGGTGGCCAGCTGGGGTACCACGGGGTGGCCAGTGGGGGTGCTACGGGATGGCCAGCTGGGTGCCACGGGGCGGCCAGCTGGGGTGCCACCAAGTGCCACATCTGCCCCGCCAGCCACTACACCACTCCCGGGAAGAGAGGAGATTTTGCTGGGGTGCTGCTGGAAATGCAAAGGTAATCTCAGGAAACAGCAGAGCTGTCCATGTCTTTGGTTTTTTTCTCTTTCTGCAGGGATTTCATCTCTTTGTTGCTGTCGTTGCTCTTCCTCAGCTTCAAAGGCGGGCGACAGCATTCTGGGTTCAGGCCGGGCGGTTTCTGGTTCAGCGATGGGTTTATTCAGCGCAGGGGAAGGGGAGCTTGAGCCCAGAGCGTTCGGTTCCTAAATGGGAGAGACGCCGAGGGCGCGGGAGCTCCTGCCCTGCCAGCATCCCATTCCTCTTCTCCCATCCCTTTCCCATTTTCCTCCTCTTTGAGCCATTTTCTTTCTGTGTTTCCATGGAAAGAACCGAGTTCCCTGCTTTAATCCAGCATGCCACAGGGACGGGACGGCGGGCAGGAACGCGCGGCCAACTCCTTTGTGTTCGTTCCGTGTTCGACGTCCTGCGGCCAGCTCCAGAGAAACTTCTAGAAAACCTTGGTGTGGGAAATGTCTTTTCCTACCAAGCGCCTTTCTGCTGGGAGAGGCAATTTTGGGCAGGAATTTCAAGCCCTGGGTGAATCTCTCATCTCGCCGGCAAGCCCCTGTCGCCCAGGCACAACGGTTTGCTGTGCAAAGAGCAATGGGGCTGGCGCTGGGTTTCGCAGCAGCGTCCTTCCAAAACTCATGCCGTGACCCCAATTAGCACCCGGAGAAGCGGCTAATGAGCGCTGCTTCTGCTGCCCTTTTCAGCAGGTTTGCGTGCTATGAATCCTGCGAGCTGCCCGCGCCTGTCAGGGCGCACCCGCCGTTCCTCCCTTATTCTCCGACCCTCCAAGCGCGAGGGCTTGGGACCAAGGGACGTTTTTCCGAAGGATTTTGGCTTCTTTTCCCTCTTGCATTTCCCCCAGATAATCACGATTTCCCGCTCCCCCCCTTCAGATTTAGACACCCACACGTAGACAAAAAGAAAAGATCTGCCAAGAGCAGAGCGAGGGCAGCCCCGTGCCCGGCAGCGGCTGCTCCCTGCCCGCCAGGGTGTTTTCCGGGGCTTT
>NW_009258277.1:22585-23096 GCF_000687185.1 Egretta garzetta | reverse complement strand
TGGCGTGTGCGTGTTGACCCGGGGGGGCCGGCTCCACTTGGCTGCGAACCCCCCCAGTATCGTTTCCACTCCATAATTGGGCAAGCGCTGCTCTCCCTATCAGATCTCCATTGCAAGCACTAACTAGTGCCTGCAAGCCTTCAGCGAATAATAAGGAATATTCAAGGAAAACCTGGTGCTTTTTCTCATCTCCCTTCTGCCAGGAAACTCATTTTTGGGGGGGATACCTGTGGGAAGCGAAGGCAGCGGATGGGCGGGCAGCTCACAAGCAGAGGCAGCCCCTGCATGACTATTCATGGGCAGCCTTCCGAGGCTTTGCCTAAACGCCAAGTAGATTTGGAGGAAAAATGGGAAAGCTGGAACCCTCGGCAAGGCAGCGCCGGGGGAGCGGCACGACAAGCCTTTGCCGCCGACTCCTCGCCGTAACTGCTGCTGCTAAGGCTCATCTCGGCACTACGGGAAGCTTCTCTGCAAGCTCCTCCAGCTCATTTATATGGCTTTCCCCCCCCCG
>NW_009258277.1:14773-22141 GCF_000687185.1 Egretta garzetta | reverse complement strand
GGGGATGCTGGCGGGGGCAGGGCCCTGGCACCCTGCCCACGCACCCCTGTGCCGGGAGATGCTGCTCAAACGATGTTTGAAACAAAACAAAGGGAGAGAGGGGGATGTTTTGGTGTTTGGTTTTGGGGTTTTTTTTTCCCAAGGAAGCAGCAGATCAGACGCAACTGAACCTGGGAGGCAGGCGGCAATTGCTGGCGATAACCTGCCCACAGCAGTGCTGGGGAAGCAGCGCTGAGGGGGACACGGGGGGACGAAGGGCTCCTGGCTCAGAGACACGGGCACGGAGCGGGGTTCAGCCACCAAAAGAAACCACGAGCGTTGCGTACGGGGGAGCCCACTTTGGAATGTCCAAAACCCAAACCCGCGGGAAGGGCGAAGCGGCGCAGACTCCCAGTGGGCAGGGAGCCGGCTCTGCGCGGCGGGGGGCTGGAGGGGTCCCCTTCCCCGTCCCCCCCCAGCCGAAGGGGGAAGCCTTTGCACCGCTGTGGGCAGCCGATATGGTCACGGCCAGGTGCCCGAGTGCCCTCGCCCGCACACGGAAAGCCCTTTCAGCCAAAACTACTTTCCATTCTCTCTGGCAAAGGGCTTCTGCTTCCATCTCTGCAGTAATAAGCACCCAGGCAGGAGAGGTAACCTCTTCCCGCAGCATTTTAATGAAGTGGGTAAGGTCCCTGCAGATCCCATGCTGTGGGTAAGGTCCCTGCAGATCCCATGCTGTGGGTAAGGTCCCTGCAGATCCCATGCTGTGGGTAAGGTCCCTGCAGATCCCATGCTGTGGGTAAGGTCCCTGCAGATCCCATGCTGTGGGTAAGGTCCCTGCAGATCCCATGCTGTGGGTAAGGTCCCTGCAGATCCCATGCTGTGGGTAAGGTCCCTGCAGATCCCATGCTGTGGGTAAGGTCCCTGCAGATCCCATGCTGTGGGTAAGGTCCCTGCAGATCCCATGCTGTGGGTAAGGTCCCTGCAGATCCCATGCTGTGGGTAAGGTCCCTGCAGATCCCATGCCGTGGGTAAGGTCCCTGCAGATCCCGTGCCGTGGGTAAGGTCCCTGCAGATCCCATGCCATGGGTAAGGTCCCTGCAGATCCCGTGCCATGGGTAAGGTCCCTGCAGATCCCATGCTGTGGGTAAGGTCCCTGCAGATCCCATGCCGTGGGCCTTACACCCGCGGCCGGCACCAGGGAGCATGGCATCCCTGAAACAGAGTGTGGGCAGGGGGCTGGAGGTGCTGACAACGGGCATGGCCGGGAGGGGAGCAGGCGGCAGCACCCAGAAAGAAGGGAGAAAATTGGCATAACTTAGCAGGAGGCAATTCTGCACTCATCTGCTAACTGCCCGCTGCGCACGCCGCTCGGCAAAGCTCGTGACAAAGCGGGGTGGCTTCCATCCATAAGCATGCTTAAACAAAACAGAGGCCGGGCTTTCAGTGTCACCACATCCTTAACGAGCAGGGGCAGGTACTTGATCGGCGTAAGCCAACTCCGGATTTCCAGTACCAGGGCTGCTTGCATCCCGGCAGGACCAGCCCCGCACTGCCAAGTGCCTGGGGCCAGATCCTGCCCTCCCCCTGGTACCTGCAGCCCTCCCTTGGCCCCGCTGCTCTGGCCGACGCTGGTCCAGGCTGCTTTCCTCCTGCAGCCCGCTCCCCGCTGCCCCGCATCGCTCCTGCCTGCTCCAGCCCATGCCAAGGCGCCGCGAGAGACCTTTGCTGATGGGCAAACGCGATGAACTTCATATCCCTGGTGGCTCCAGCCCCTGAGATCCCCATCCTCTGCGCTGGAGACCTGCTCGATGCTCGGAAGGACTCGTTTCCTCGCCCGGGTGTGCAACACGTGGCTGCGGTGCACGCTGGCCCCTTGCTGTGCCTGGCGTAGGCTTCTTTGTGCTGCGCTGCCCGTGCTTCGCTGGGCTGCCAACAGGAGATGGGGAAGGCGGCTGCCGCTAACGCAGCCCCCCCGGCCCCCGGGCACCGCTGCCGTTTCCCCACAGCTCCCTCGGCAAAGCTGAGCTTTCTCCAAAACCAGCCAGCAGCTCTGATGCCACCTTTGAGCATTGGCCGCAAAAAAATTAAATAAAAACGAGAATGGTTTATTGAAATGTTCCAATTTTCACTGAAAACACAAAGGGGTTTTCCTCCCAGAAATGTGCTTTGCAGCTGGAGATTGTTTTAACTGAAAAAAAAGGAAAAAAAAAAGGTACGAGATGTGTGCAAACAAAAGATGATTTGGGGCGGAAAAAAAGCCCAACCTGAAAGCCCGAATATCTGTTGGAAAACCACTGCTGGGAAGTTCGGAAAGGCCCTCTAAGGAGCAGCATCCCGAAGACGAAGGCTGCCAAGCACTTGGGTTAGAGCAGGCACCTTCGATTCCGGCAGGGCAGCCTCCGGGCGGGGGGGCCGGGTGAGCACCAGCCTCCCCGCACCCCTTCCCCGGGGTCCCCAGCACCCGTGGCAGGCTCACCCCTAGCACGGGGCTGTTGCACCCAGGATGCCCGGCTGGGGGATGCTGTCCCCACATCACCCAACCCAGTTAACTGCAGCCGCCCCGCTGCCAGCGCCAACGAGAAGAAAAGCTAAATTGCCCCAAAAGCCGATATTCGGCACAAGCCTGATGCGCCCTCGGCTCTTCTGCGTGGGTGGGGAGGGGAAGCGAGGAGCCCCCAGCGCGTCAAGTCCTCCCTGGCAAAACCAGTGCCAGGCTGCAGCATCACCAGGGCTGGCATCATCTGCCCCGCGACTCCCTCCACGTTTTGCCTTTTTTTAGGGAAAAGCTGGGCAGTCAGAGCGCTCTCCTGGCCGCGGGCGGGGAGCGTGGCCCCGAGGGTCCCCGCGGCGGGGAGATGCGGCTCCCGCGGAGGAGCCCAGACGGGTGAGGCTCGCTCCTGTCAAAACATTTCAGAATAATAGTCATAAAGCACAGCCAGATCAAAACAAGTTAAAACAGAGCCGCCAAGGTCTGGTCACCTCATAAACCACAGATAAAGCCCAAAAGGCCTCGCTAAAGCAGGTTTGATCTTCCTCCCTTCCTGTATCTCTTTCATAAACATCTTTGGGAGCCGCAGGAGAAGGGTCTTATTGATGAAGTCCGAAAACTAACATCCTATGGATGCTGGGAAAGCTCCGCTAACTATCCCACGCTTAATCCTCCCTGTCCACCCTAGCGCCAACCTCAGCAAATTCTGCCAGCTCTGCAGAACTGCTGGCCATCCCGCCCCAGGGACCCTCTGTTTACTTTAAGCCGATTCCTATCAAGCTCCTCACTCAAGAAGAGAGACAAATTGGACCAAAAGGGGCCCTTCGGCCGCCCCCTTCCTCCCAGCTGTCCGGCCTCCGTGGGGTGTTGACCGAAGGAGCGGGTACCATTGACAGCAGGGGAAGCATCTCAAGGGCCTTTGGCAAGCCCAAGGAGCTCTTCCAAAGCCCCCAAGCCTTCTGCTATTCTTGTGCTGCCATTGCTGGATGCTGCTAAAGATGGAGCATCCCCCCCGGGCCAGCCCAGCTCCGCTTTGGCTGGGCTGAAGCTGCAATGCAGAGCCCTGAGGAGCACGGCACCCGTCCCCCGAATTTCCAGGCTGCCCATGGACCGTTCGGGACAGAGACCTGCAAAATCTCCAGCTTTAGATGCTCCAGGATGAAAGCGGGAGCCTGGCTGCCCTGCGGCAGCTCGCTGGGGCCGGGGCAGGTCTGTCCGTACCCGGCCGTGCCGTAACGCGAGTGCAATTAGGGTAATTGAGCTCAGCTCTTGGGAGAGGTTTTGAGCAGGGAGGTTGCTGTGCAATGGTTGGGTTTTCTCAAAGCTTTCCACAAGGTCGCTCAGCAGAGGCCGGTGAGGAAAGAGAGCTGCCCTGGGTTAGATGAGAAGGTCTTGCGGATTAATCACTGGTTAAAGACGGCAGGCAAGGATTTGGCGTGAACAGCCTGTTTCTGCGGAGGAGAGGAATTTCAGCAAGGTCCCATGGGATTCTGGCCGAGGACCTCCACTGGTCCGCTCCCAGAAATGATCTGGGAGAGCACAGCAAAGCAGTGAGCTCGTACGTGGCACCAAATGATTCAGGCAGCCAAATCTAATGCTGCCACAGAAGAATCGCCGAGAACTGTAATGATCGTGCGGAACAGGGCGATAAAATGGCAGATGAACTTCCCTACTCATAATTGCAGAGTAATGAACATGAAAAGCATTACCCGCACCGTACACGCACAGCGATGGGCTCTGTATCAGCAATTACTGCTCTTTAAAGAGATCTTGGAGACATTGCAGAGAGCTCTTTGAAGACGTCCTTTCAAGGATTAGAGAGAGTCAAAAAAGGCAAGTGGAATATTAAGAACCCTTAGAGCCAGAAGAGAGGACAAAAGAGAAAATGTCGGTTTTCCTTCATCTGGAGCTGTGGAGCTCCCGCAGCTCAGCTCCGTCTGCCCCATGCCATGAAGAGAAGAGCCGGCGCAGAAAAGCAGCGCAACACGGATCAAAGGTTTGGGATAGCACCCGTACGGAGAGAGTCAAAATGGACCAGGGGCCCAGAGCCTGGGAAAGAGGTTTATGGGACAAATGATTGGAAATTGTGAAGGTTTCTACATGAGTGAATAGAAAAAGTGAGAAGGCAACCCTTGGGCAAGGGCTTTAGCGCAAAGGAGTAGAAACACTTTTCCCACAAAGCTGGCTTCATCAGACTGTGGGACTCGCCACCGGAGGAGGCTCCTCGCCACCCTGATGGCTCCCTGGGGTCAGCTCAGCAGCCGGAGAATGGGCAGCAAGGAAAAATAGGGTCAGCTCCAGGCAAATCCTGCTGGGGCTCAGGCCGTGCTGGTGCTTGCACCGGGTGATGATCCCGGCCCTACGCTTGCCGGGCTGTTGCAAACAGCGGCCGTTCCCTCCGCCGGCAGAGCCCTTTGATGCGCCCCGGCTGTTTGACCACCGCAATCAAACAACACGTCGAGGTCCGTGAGACAAGAAGGACATGTCCCACGGGTCCTGCGTGGCTTCCCATGAAAGACGGAAAGCTGACGGACGAGGGAAAGAAAAGGGAAGAGGACAGAGTTGGGCACCGTGTTTGAGCCCTTCGCCTGGAACCTCCTAGGAAATTTATGGATCTTCCCAGGGATCCACATCTCAACAGTTTCTAGAGGTTTTTTTTCAAGAGCTCTGAATTTGGGGAGGAGAGTGTTCCTCTTAAATCCTTCATCTAGAGCCCTTCTTGCAACGCCCCACTGTTTTCCAGGAATTTTCCATGTCTTCCTAGGAAATCCTCAGTCTAAAGCCTCTCTACATTCTTCACAGAACTCTCTATGACTGGAACATCTCGAGGAATATTCAAGGGCTTCACACGACTTCCCCCATCTGGAATATTTCGAAGAATGCCCTAGAGCTTCACTGACCTTCCTCCATCTAGAAACTTCACAGGAATTTTCCAGTTTTCCCAGGGGTTTTCTGTCTTTCGGGAGTTTTCTGGTATTTCCTTATCTACAACCTGTCGAGGAGCATCCCAGTGCATTTCAAGAATCCCACAAGGGCTCTCAAGAAATTCCTCACTCTAGAATCTTTTTATTAAATTCTCCAAATACTTTCCAGAAACTTCCCCATCTGGGAAACCCTCAGGCTAGGGCTTTCCTCAGACTTTTCCATTGCTTTCCAGAAATTCCTCAGGCAACCTTTCTAGCAACTTCCCTGGTGATTTCTAAAAATTTTCTTTGTGCTCTCCAGGACTTTTTCACCTCTCCTTCAGTAACACCCCCCAGTGTTCCAAGGAAGTCCCCAAAGGCTTTTTTAGGAATGTACCCTTGCTTTGTGGGAGTTTTCCCAAGCCCTCTGATTTCTGCAGCGTGCCCACGGGGGTACCGACCTCCCCGGGCGGCCCAGGTCAGCACGGAGGAAGGGCAGCCTCACCCCCTCGAACCATCCCGACGTCTGGATGGAGAGTGAAGGTGCAGCATCCCAGGGCCCGGCTGCGGTGGAGCAGGCTCGCCCCGTGGATGTCGGTGCAGCCCCGCCGGCTTGCACCAGCTCTGCATAGAGTCATAGAATCACAGAGTCGTTTGGGTTGGAAAAGCCCTTTAAGATCATCAAGCCCAACTATTAACCTTACGCTCCCATCCCACCCCTAAACCCTGTCCCTAAGCACCACGTCTGCCTGGTTTTTAAACACCCCCAGGGATGGAAACGCATGATGCACGTGTCGGCGGCGCAGGGAGGGGTTAAGCCCCGCAGAGCTGGGAGGGAGCAGGGGAAGCATCTCCGCAGCATCCACGTCCCTGGAGGCCGTGCCGGAGCGAGCAGCCCTGCCCGAGCTCCCTCGTTGGGTCCAAGGCGGCCGATCCGTCACTGTCACGCCGAGAGCCATATTCTGGGATGCGAGCCACGCTTCCGCTCCTTCCCTCATTCATCACCGCCAATTAGCGGGGCGCACATGGTCTGCAGGCACGGGGTGCTGCGGCAGCCAGCGCTGTCAGAGGCACATGTGGCCAGATGCGAGGAGAGAAGGGAAAAGCAAAGTTGCAAGCGAGGCAAGATAAATCACGGTGCTAAGCACCCGGATTACTGCAGAGCATCTCCCAGCCAGACCAGCTGCTCCCAATGCCGTCTGCGGGGCCACCGGGGTCCCGGGAGGCGCTCAGGGCTCCTCACAAGCCCCTCTGGAGAGCCTGGGAGCTGGACTCCGCGTTCCTGGTTCGACAAACTCAGCAAACACTGAACCAAAGCATCCCCGGGCTTTGCAGCTTTGCACCAGGGGCCGCGGCGCGAGCATCTCCCAGCGACCCCTCGGGGAACTGGGAGGAGGGGGGGGCCACCCAAGGGTCCTGACGTCCCAGCCTGGTGTGGGGTGACCCGCAGAGTGGAGGAGCAGGGTCTGCAGAGGTGGGCAGCTCTCCCCCTGCCTGGTGCCCTGGCTGCCCACCACCCACCCCTGCCCTGCGGCTTTGGTGCGATGGACGCCCCATGGGGCAGAAAGCCCCAGGTGCCCCTTTACGGGCACAGAGGCGAAGCGCCAGGGAAAGTGGGGTGCTGCACCCCCAGCCCAGCTTTGGGGAGCCCCCGTGGGCCCAGGCAGGGTCCTGCCACCGTCCCCCCGCCGGCCGCACCCTGCCTGGCTGCTGACTCACGCCGGGCGGGATGGGCGCACCTCTTCTGCAAATATTTTCTGAAATGAAATAGCCGAGGCCGTATTTACTCTGTTTATCTGCCTGACATTATTTATTTCCTACCTGTCGATTAGAGGCTGGGGGGCTGTCAGCGCCAGGACTTGGCTGAGCACGTCGCTGGTGCCGTGTTGACTTTGGCAGAGGGAAGGAGAGCCTGGGCCAACCTGCGCAGGGAGGGATGCAAAGCGCTGCTGCGGTTTGCAGCAGCCTGTGGAGAGGAAGAGGAGGTGAGGAAGA
>NW_009258277.1:13069-14691 GCF_000687185.1 Egretta garzetta | reverse complement strand
TGCAAGGGGCAAGATGGGAAAATTGGTCCCACAGCCCCATTTTGCAGGAACTGGGGTGGTGAAGCCCCGGGGAGCGCAGGCAGGAGCGAGTGAGGGCTAATTCTTTGGCTAATTCTCTCCTCTCCTCCCACCCCAGGGCTAATTCTGCAGCCAAGGGGTTCACAGCGATCCCCAAAGGGCAGTGGGACCAGGGTGGTTGGGGGTAAACGTGGTGCTTCCCCTGGATGAATCAGCCCCAGCGCCCACCTTCCTCCTCCTCCTCCTCTCCCACCTCTGGACCTGCAGTCTGGGCTTTCTGCTGGCAGTAACCCCCTTGATTGCAAAATGGCCCAAAGGACCCCAAAAGCAGCGCCTCTGACCCTGGAGAAGAGCCACCCTCCCGCGGCCGGGGGTTTTGCAGGAGCTGCCGGCTCATGCAGGGACGCGGGCGAGGGGTGACCCCCACGGCTGGGGACAGGACGGGTCAGGCAGAGGGGACCTGCACCCACGGGACCAAACTGGAGGCACCCGCTTGTGCAAGAGGCAGCTTAGGGAGGAACTGGAGGATTTGGATCCTGTTTCTTGCTTAATTCCCCTGATATCCGATCCCTGGGGAGGAAGAGAGGATTCCTCTTCCCCCCCCCATCAGAGGGGACTTAAGGCTGGCAACTGAGCGGGGCTGAAGCGCCCGCCTGAGGAGCTCTGAGCCTTTCCCAGAGCCCTGAGGCTGTGGATGATGCCTCAGGGCTGCGGGTGCAGGATTAGGGGGGGCTGCCGGGGCGGTGCACAGCCCCCGTGCTGCCTGGGTGAGCGGGGACAGAGGGGACAGTTGCTGGTGGCCACCGAGGTGCACTGTTGCAAGGAAGCATCTGTCCCTTTAGTCTAACGTGGCTGAGATCACGTTGCTGTTTAGCTTAAGCTAAGGCCATTTTCTCCCCAAATCCTCCCTAATTCCTCGCAGATATCAGTTACAGCGCCTTGTACCCGGGCCTCGGGAGCAGCAGCTCTTCCCGACATCCCATGCCGAGCGCCTTCCCTGGGACCCCATTTGCAGCCAACAGTCCTTCGTCTAAATAAGCCCCTGGCCTAATGCGCTGACTTAAATTAGATTTGGACCCTCCATCCCTTCTCCACCGCTTTCTTCTCATTTCCCTAAACAGAGGAAAAACATCAGGGATTTGGAGAGATGGAGTTGGCTGCCTTCTGCAGCTTGCTTGGATCGTGGGATACGGGCTTTGCCGGGGGGTCCCTCTCCCAGCTGGGATGGGCTTTTTGGTCCTTGCTGCAGGGCTGGGGATGCTGCAGCCGAGATGCAGAGTTAAGCAGCTGCGGGAGCTCAGGGGCTGAGCAGCCTCACCTGGGGCTGCCCACACCTACCCACAGCTCCATTTAAGCTCAGCCTGGAGCCCTCAGCCCCTTCCTCGCCTCTGTGTGGGCATGCTCATCCCTGGCCCTGCCTCCGGGATGGACCTCAGCCGTGCAGGTACCTTCTCTCTGGGGTGGGAGCGTGGATGCCCAGCGTAGTTTGCCTCCAGCCCTGGCTTTGCTCCTGGGGGCTGTGGGGCTGTGGTGCAGCCGTGCCTCCAGCCCTGCATCCCTTCATTCCTGCCTGCATGGACCCTGGCCTGGGCTGGGTGCTGGCC
>NW_009258277.1:9204-12492 GCF_000687185.1 Egretta garzetta | reverse complement strand
TGGTTCAAGGTGTCCCTGCTCCTGCAGGGGGGTTGGGCTGGGTGACCTCTGGGGGTCCCTTCCAACCCAAAACATTCTAGGATGGCTCTATGGTTTGGGGCTCTCATCGCTTCTCTGCTCTGCCGGCAGATCCGGGTGGGATGCTGGGGGTGTGCGAAGGCACACGAGCCGTGAGCCGAGCAGGAGCTGTTATTGCAGAGCCACTTCCCAGAGCAAACACGAAGACCCCGGGCTGTGCCCTTTGCCCGCAGCCGGTGACCTGTGGGCAACACATCGTGGCAACTGGGGCTTTGCAGAGAGCTCCGGGCTGCAGATCCCTCCTCGGGCGATGATTTATGGTCACCTCTGGCTCAGGCAGGCAGGGACCATCTGCCCGCCGAGCCCGGCCCCACCTCGCCACCCTGCTGGGACAGGGCTGGGGTGGGGGCTGCCCCGGGCAGGCTGGAAACCATGAATCAAAGCTTCGGAAATGCCCTCGGAGGGGCCCACGGGGGTGGGGGGAGCCCCAGGACCCCCTGGCCATGCCGGTGGTCGGGCACATGGTCCTGCAGCAGGGCTGGGCGTCGGGCAGGGGCTGCCTGCCCTGGGGGTGGGAAGGGGTTTGGGGTACCCTCAAGGCATAGGGGAGCAATACGTAGGCACGGCTGTGCCCTGCGCTCCCCACAGCACGCTCCCGAGGCATTGCCAAGAGGTTAACCTCGCTCGCCTTTGCTCCTTTGCCCCCCCCCGCCCCTCCCGGGAGCCCTTTAGCTTCAGCAGCAGGTTTTTTATGGTTTGGGGTTTTTTTTTCATCTGTTAATGTTTACGCCGCTCTGTGCCTGCCTCGGGAAGGTTACAGGCAGCTCCTGGCAGATGACCCCCAGGGCTGGGGGGTGCAGGGAGCCCCCTTGCCCCGTCCTCCCCACCCAGCACCCAGGTTTGGGGTGAGACCCCCTGGCCAGGCAGCAGTTGCCGATGGGTTGGAAGCAAGCAGCTGAGCAGGGCTGGTTGCCTTCCACCCAGGTTTTGCCCTATCCTGGCTGGTTTCAGCCAGATTTGGGGAGGAGAGGGATCTCCTGCCAGCCTGCCCGCCCCGCTGCTGCCCCCCTGCCCCGTCCCCTGGCTGGGGGTGGCCTCACCCCTGCCTGCTCCCCCTGCCCAGGCAGCTGCTGGGGGTTTGCTCGGGGGAGAAGCCCCTTCCCCGCAGGGTCCCATGGGTGCGCCCAGCCCGCCCCCTCCTCAGGTCGCCTACCCAACCCCTCATTGCTCATTAACCAACTCGCGCAGCGAAGAATAACGAGTCGTAAATCAAGGCCAGCAATCTGCCTGGACTTTAAACGCCAGCCCTCGGTGGTGGTGCCCAGCAAGCCCGCGGCGGGGGGGGGGGGGGCCCCCGGATCATCCTGACCCAGCCTCCTCTGGGCTGCCTCTCCTTGGACTTTTGCATCTTGCAGGCTCTGACTTAATCTTGGAGCAAACAGTGGTGGGAGATAAGGAGGCCGGGTGACCCGCCGAGCCCCTCTCCCTCCCACCCAAACGTCGTCGCCTTTGTTTTCTCTGTGCTGAGCCCTGCAGGTGTTTGCTCTGAGATCAGCCCCATCACCCCGGGGATGCCAAAGTCTCTGCCGGGCAAGCGGGGCCAGCATCAGCCAGCAGCACCCCAGCTCCATCCCGGTTATCGGCATCGTGCCCACGGCAGCGCCTGGTGCCCCTCGCCGCGGGCTCTTCCCCTGCGTTTACCCCAGCCCAGCCCCAGCATCCCAGCGTTTGCGGCCGGGGCGAACGTGGGCGATGAAATCTTTCATCTCCTCCTTCACCTCGCGCTCGCCGCGGGCTTTGCCAGCGCAGAGCCCTGCCGCAGCCCTGCCGCCGGGGGGTAACTCGTTAGGCGATGAGAAGGCCATTGCACCGGGTGCTGGCGGGGCTTCCAGGGCACCTCTGACTCAGCCAAATAAATGGGGTGAGGTAAAATGGGGGGGTGAGACCGGTCATAAACCAGCCAACACCTCCCCCATGGGTAGGGAAGATGGAAACTGGGGTGTTTTCAGAGTCTTTCATCAAAATCGGGGGGTGGGGGTGGAGAAGAGGAAATTGTTTCGTGGAGCGAAATAGGGAAAACCAAACTCCTTCCCAAATTTTCTTTCTCTTTTCTTCTCTTTCTCCACCCAAACTCTTCCGTGCCAGGCCTGACACAAAGGAGGCTTCGACAGCAGCACCCCTCCGGCGCGAGGCGGGGACACTGCAGCCCCGCGGGGCAGGGACTCGCTTAATGTCGCCCCTTTTCCTGCCCAGATGCTGCGACCTCCCGCATGTCCCCCGTCCCCCCCTGTGCCCAGGCAGCCCTCGCCCTCCCTCTGAAGGCGCTTGAGGGACACCTGAAAGCCATTACCCGGCAGATGCTCTGTGGGGAGGGGAGCGGTGGCTTCAGATGTGTTGACGAGGGTGACCTATCTTTGATCAAGACCTTTGCCTGCTCCTCTCGGCCTCCCCGGGTCAGTGCATGAGGGCCAGCACTTGGCACGACTGCAGGGGCTGTCCTGCACCCAGAGCTGCTTCAGTGCGGGGGCATCCACACCCCCCCTTAAATCAGGTCCTCTCCTGGGATGCCCCACGGGGACCTTCTCCTGCCGTGCCCTCGCACAAAGGGCTCTTGCATGCCCTGTCCTGCTGGCAGCGGCGGCCACAGCTCCAAGCATTTGGCTGTAGGTGTCAGCCTCATGAAACAAGCTACTTCTCCAAATTGCAACAGCTAAAAAGTTGGCTGGGACCCCCAAGAGCGTGGAGAAAGCGGCTGCTGCCACGTGCCCATGGCTGGGGAGCGTGGGGTGTGTGTCCCCCCACATGTACACAGCTCGTAAGTGAGGTTTCTGGTGCTCTTCCCCAGGGCTGCCCCATGGCATGGTGCATGGGGCTGGTGTCAGACAAGCGTGACCCCCCGAAGCTCATCGGCCTCCCTGGAGGGGCCAGATCCTGGTGTCACACTCCCCATGCCCGGCGCTACGACTGCGGCATCGCCGGGGATCTGCACGGGTGCCTGAGCAAGGGGAGTTTTTCCAGGGAGTCCCAGGAGCTGCAAGGACCAGAGGGACCGTGTGTCCCCCTTGCTGCGTCCACAAGCTTGAGGAGCAAAGTCCGGTGGTGCCGATGCAGCCCTGCACCAAAATAAGCCTGGTCCCGTGTGAGCCCCGTGCGGGTGCCTGCCTGGGGCCGGGGCACGGCCGCTTCCCTGCTCCCCGAGCACCCGCGTCCACGCAGGGCGGTTTAATCACCTTTGCAGCCGCCTGAATCTCCCCGACGTGGGGTCCCCCC
>NW_009258277.1:6482-8603 GCF_000687185.1 Egretta garzetta | reverse complement strand
AGGGAGCACCCCAACTCAGGGAGGAGGGAACCGCTAGGACCCATCGCACTCCCATGGGGACTGCAGCTCCTTCCCAGCCGCTACCGCTGCGGCAGACATATCCCTCGAAGCTGTGCTTGTGTCCCCACACCCCGGCGGGTTCCCCACTGGAGGTTCCCTGCCCCTCTCCCCCCGGCACAGCCCCCTGCCCTGGCATCACAGCATGGATGCCGGTGCTGCACCCAGCTGAGGGTGCATGGGTGGCACGCTGCCATCCCAGCACCCCAGGTCCTGCGGGGACGTGCCCTCCCTTGCAGGGGACAGCAGAGACGAGGGACATTTGTGGCTCCACAGCCCTGCGGTCGCCCCACGGTCTTCTTCAGCACGGTGGCACAGCCAGCCATGTATCCACCCGCTCCCCACGTCCCGAACCCTGCTGGCTTCGCTCTTGCTGCCCCAAACCATTTGCTGCCCCGTGCCAACAGCCATGCCGTGGTGGTCAGGAAATGCCGCCACCGTCGCCCTTCCTTGGGGCCAGCCCTGTGCAGCCACCAGCATGGTCACCCAGGAGCAATCAGCGCTTGGAGCTGCTCAAACCCCTCTTCCAGCTTCCTCTCCTCCACCCAAGATCCCTTTTCCAGAAGAGCTTCCTGAAGAGCCTCAAGTCTTTGGGTTCACCTATATGTTTATAATGAATTTGTCCCATGATTAATCTTTCCGAGAATCCTCTGCAGATACGCTTCGCGCTGGGGAGGGGACATTTCGGCTGTTGCTCCGAATTTCTCTGGATTAGCAATTAAGACGTCTTTTCTCACTTTATATCCAACGGAGAGAACTTCTGCTAGACCCATTACGGCTTTCACACAGCCTCGCTCTTTGTGCGCTGATATTTCCTCTGCACTGTTTTCTCCAATCTTTCACCGAGGTATTTTTTTTTTTAGGGACCATACGTTTAATTAAAACATTATCCGTGATAACTTTAGCACCTAGTAACACCTCAAAGACTTCGTAATCCCTCCCTGAAAAGTCACGGGGAGGGGGCAGAATGCCAAATGGCTTCCACGTTGGCTTGAGACGAGCCAAGCGGTGCGGCTGAAATTGCCACCTCCTGGCTCGATCCACCCAAGGCCACGTGCCAGCGTCCGTCCCTCGTGAGCGCCCGCTGCCCTCCTGCCTCGCAGCACTTTGCTGCTGCTCCCCCTGGCAGCTCCTTGCAGGCCCCCCCTGACCCCCAGCCCCGTCCTCGCCACCCTTGGGGACTCGGCCGCTTCCCCGGGCCGGGGCTCCTCTCGCCCCTCTCCAACCAAACCCAGCCACAGCCGGGAGCTGGGCAGCGAGGATGTCCTAGCTCAAAAAAAGAAAAGAAGAAGGAGCAGGGGAAGGGACAATAATTGCAAAGAGCAGCTCAGGACAACCAAAATGCGCTCTCCCCATATTTTCATAAGCTTTTGTTTCAGTCATTTATTTTTAAATATGTTTTCCTATCATTAACTTTAATTTCAGGATTTCTGAAATAGAAAAGAGCTAAACACGCCATAATTGGGAGAGTTTTTCTCTTTTTTTGCAGTGAAAAAGGGAGACAGTGCTGATCTGTTCATGACAAAGTTGATGAATCGGCATTTTTAATAGAATATTTTTTTTCCTTGGCCAGTTCCCAGCCCCAGCTATTTAGTCTAGCAGCTGAGCTGTTTCATCCTGCCGGAGTCTTGGAGGAGCCTGCCCGTCCTCGCTGCGCTCTGATGTGCGGGTGACTTGGGCCTGGGGCGCCGCCGGGGGGGGGGCCGGCCCGCCCCCGCCGCCGCACGTACGTTCGCTCCGAAGGAGTTTGGGGCAGAGAAATCCTCTCTCTCCTCTGCACTGTCCTTCCCTCCTTCATTTTTTCTTCTATTGCCTGTGGGCTCCTCGTGGATGCCCAGATTCCCTTGCAGCCCTTCTCCCTCTGATGTGCTTTGTTCCCTACCCTTGGCTCCGTCTCGCCGTGTCCCCCCTAAGCCACGTCTTACACCTGACCTCCCCTGTATTCTGCTCCTTTCTCTTGCCCTCAGGCGCGCTGGGTCTCTGAATGCTGAAGGAGCCTTTTTAGCTCAGGTCCCCGCGGGCTCCTGCCCTCTGCCTTGCCTTTCCCTTTGCTGCTTGCATCCC
>NW_009258277.1:5218-6207 GCF_000687185.1 Egretta garzetta | reverse complement strand
AGCAGCCTCCGGCGCTGCAGCAAAGGGTTCGGAAAGCGAGGTCCCCAGTGAGCACGCTGGATGTAGGGACACGGCACTGGTCCTGCCTCACCGGGGATCCAGCTCCTCAGGACACGCTGCCTTAAGGAGGGGGTGCTGGGAGCAAGGGGCGGGGGGACACCCCGGCTCTCCCTTTGCCTGCACCCAGGGCGATGCTCCGGCAATCCAACGCCAGCACCGGGAGGGTGCCCCCACCTCCTTCCCCAGAGGAGAGGGGCTGAGGCTGGGCGGCATCTGAACACGCAGCCTCAATACATCAGGAGAAGCAAGGAGAGCCCCAGGGTCCCGGACCTTTCAACAGCCAGATGCAAAATACCCACTCCTGTTACCCAGGTACTTACTCATTTCCAGTTGATTGAAACATAAATACAGGTCCTCAGCCTGATGAATCGCTTCTGCTCTGCGCGGCATTTACCTTTGAGGGGGAGTGAAAAGGAGAGGAAATGGTTTCCGATGCGCTTTCCACCCAGCCCTCTGCATGGAGAGCTCAAAGCACATGGAAAACATCATTGCTCTGCGGATAAGATACGGATTCGCCTTCTAGACCTGCTGCTACGGGCTTAGGAAAGTCATTTATTTCAGCCCTTTGTACCTCAGCTTCTCTTTCCACCGTTTGTCCTTTCTGGTTAGATCTTAAATGCTCGTGGCTGGTTTTAACCCTTTGTTGCTGGTCGGAGCATCGTTAAACACCCCTTGGGCCAAAGAGGCCATGAAGGCACCGTAGGAAACCCCAGCTGGGAAGCCAAACCGCCAGGACCCTCGCCCAGCCCCGGCGCCGGGGGGACCCTTTCCCTCCCTGCGTCCCCAGCGCAGAAGCCGGCGCTCCTGCCCCAAAAGCGGTGCCCCGCACCCCTGCGCCGGGTTACCCAGCCAGAGACCCCGGGGAGGGGGGCGGCGAGCCTGGAGGGCGTCGGGGCAATGAGAGGGACCCCGGGAGGAGGGGGCACCGC
>NW_009258277.1:4408-4990 GCF_000687185.1 Egretta garzetta | reverse complement strand
CCGGGGCGGCGGCGGGGGGATGCTCTTTGCCTCCCCAAAAGCAGCAAATTCCTCAGGGGGCTGGGCGCTCGCCCCCCTGCCAGCAAGGAGGGGATCGTTAATACCCGCTGACACCGGGGTCACGGGGCAGGCACCCAACCGTCCCGCCGAGCGGGGGGAAGTGGCCTTTGCGGTGACACGCAGCCACCCCAGGCACTGCCCAGGATGTGGCCCCGGGACCCTGCGGTGCTGGGCTTGGGGCGGTCCCTGGGTGCCCGGCAGGCTCCTGGGAAGGGATGGAACCTGCGGGAATGGGAGAAAAGCAGAACCGTGTCTACCTTTGCTTAGAGGCCGGGCAGCGAGGAGGGAAACGCTTCCTAGGCACACACTTGCCCTCTTTTCCTTCTCCCCTCCTTTGCTAAACCCTGACCTTCCAGCCAGAAATTTCCTATCACAAGAAACTCTGTGGGAAAAAAAAAAGGCAAGAAAAGCCTTTGCAGCCTCTGCCTGGACGCGCTGCTGGCTGCCCGGGGCGGTGGGCACGGCTCGCCCTGGGTATCGCCCGGGGCTGCTCGGGTCACCCCACGAGCGATGCTCCCCTGA
>NW_009258277.1:2056-2849 GCF_000687185.1 Egretta garzetta | reverse complement strand
CTGCGGGCGCACAGCGCCTTGCTCGAGGATGCAGGTAGGGGCCGCAGTAGGGCACCCACCTCTCCCTGCCTCCTGGAGCCAGGAAAGCCCCCAGAGGGTGGCCCCCGGGGAAAGGCACATCCCTGCTGCCGGGCGGAGAGATGCGGTGGTATTCAGCAGCCACCCAGGAGCCGTGGGGCTGCAGGAGTGGATTTTGGTCAGGCAGTGGGTGGGTCCCATGCCCCTTTTGCCAGCCATGGCCATTTGCCCCTCCACCCCCGCACGGCAGACGGGACATCCCTGGGGATGCGCAGCCGACGAGCCGCAGTCGACGCTGCGGGATGAGCAGCCCCATGCACCTCCGCCAGCTCCACAGCCCTGCAAGGGGGCAGAGCTGGAATTTAGGGGGCTGCTGTGATCCCCCAGCACTGATGCGTGGGCTGGGGATGTTGGGGGGGAGCTCCCCCACCGCCACCACTGCAGATGCTCTGGCCAGGGGTGTCCAGGAGGGCAGATCCGATAGCAGCCCCCTGGGATCTGTGTGCTGCGGGAGCTGCAGATGGGTGAATAAATCCGGCTGGGATGGAGACATCCCAGCCAAGGAATGAGCTAACCGCGGGGCCGGACGCGGTGGATAATGCAGGGTCTCTCGCGTTGATGCAATCTGGGGAAGACGCAGCCTGATGGGAACCATTGGAAAAAGTCTTTGACCTTCCTGAACTCTCGGAAACGTTGAAGCTGCACCTCCGGCCCGGAGAGCTGGGGGGAAGAGAAAAGCACGAGCAGATGTCCCCCGCGGCGGGGGACACGTGTG
>NW_009258277.1:0-828 GCF_000687185.1 Egretta garzetta | reverse complement strand
GGTGGGCTCCTCCCCACGCTGCTCGGGGTAGCCGGGGACAGGTCTGATGCCCCGATGCCCTCGCCCCTGCCTGACCAACCCCCCCCCCTCCTCCTCCTCCTCAGCCCCGGCTCCAGCTGGACAGAAATCCTGCGTTTTGCCTTGCGACCGAGCGAAGTGAGCTGGAGAAAATCAACACGGGATTTGCATTAACAGCAGTCGCTACAACAAGATTGCGGCCAAACACAATATTAGAAACTCAGTTTCCTCGCCATCCTTAGTGCTTCCAGATGGAGCCCCTCGCGCCGACCAAAGGATAGGGGCGAACCCCCCTTTGGGCTCTCAGCACGGACCTTTTCTTCGGCCCCAGGGCTCTGGAGGGGGCGAGGAGGGACAGATCTGCCCTTTGTCCGAGCTCTGGGCCTGATGCCGACGCAGCGAGGGGACCGGCGGTTTCCCCCGCTTCCAAAGCAGCAGATTTATTTCCGCTTACATCAGAGAAAATTTAAAAAAAAAAAAAAAGAGAGAAAGAGATCAGGCTATTCTGCAGGTCCCTCGGGATCTGTATAGGGGAAGACATCCTTGGAATAACATGAGCAGCCCCAGCACCGCCTTCTGAGGCCGGCCAGGAACCGGCCTCTCCGGGCACTAAAATCACTATAGCAGAGTGCTAAAAATATTCATTACCCAGGAGGGAGTCGTCATAATTGAGCCGGCCCCAGGTATTAAGTAGGTAGCGAGCCCTGGCACAGGCTCCTTGGCTTACACCTAGGCGCACACATTTGTGTTTGCCATTAAAGTCTTCAGGCAAAGATGTTCCCGAGGAACGGCCAAAGCCCCGGCGGCTGG
>NW_009258276.1:284714-285219 GCF_000687185.1 Egretta garzetta | reverse complement strand
GCAAACAAGAGGCTCAAAACCAGAGAAGCAAATGAAAAGAGCCGCCAGTTACATATCGGCCTGTTGTTGTTTGGAAAGCCTCCTCATCCCACGGCACTCCAACTGCCTTTGGAGCCTGGCTCATGATTTTCGGATGCTTGGTGGCACGTCAGATGCCCTTGGGGCTGCACAGCAGGCTGCGGCGTGCCATAAAACCTGCATTAGGTCACCGCGCAATTCGCCATTTCGAAGACAGACAGAGGGACAGCCTTGCCAGTACGAGTTCTTCATTGACTTTTAGGTGACAGGAAAGGCAGTGCCCGTGTTTGAAGCTCTGATTACAGAATTCGTTAGCTCAACACTAACAGCACGCACGCAAATACGTGTCGGATTCATTTGCATTTGCATCTGCGTGGATGGCTTTACCTACAACGGCTGAGCCCGGCGCCCCCTCCCCAGGAGAGGGAACCCACCACTGGCAACGGGGGGGGGGCGCCCTACCGCCCTCCGGCGTTGGGGGTGCCGC
>NW_009258276.1:283881-284332 GCF_000687185.1 Egretta garzetta | reverse complement strand
GGGGGCTGGCGGGGAGAAGGGGGCGTCCAGGAGGTGAAGCCACCCTAACGATGCATCTTAATTGCGACCCCGTGGGAGTCGGGGCGAGGGGAGCGGTGCAAACGCGGGGCGCGTCCTCGCCTGGAGCCGTGTAACCCGCTCGTAGGACAGCGGGGTGACGCTGCCCGGCGTCCCTCAGCGCCTTCCTCCTCCTCTTCCTCCCCTCTCCTGCAGCTGGTGGGCATCCTGCTGGCTCAGATCCTCATCAGCCAGGTCAGAGACCAGATCAAGCTGCAGCTCTACAACCAGCAGCACCGGGCAGACCCCTGGTACTGAGCCCCGCGCACCTCACGGCGCAGCCGGCATCCGTCCCTGCGGCACGGCGGTGGCTCCGGGACCTCCGGCGGGGGTTTTCCAAACCCCGGATCCGTAGGAAAAGCTGAAGGGGCTTTGCCGGAGAAAGGCTGGAGCG
>NW_009258276.1:278357-283087 GCF_000687185.1 Egretta garzetta | reverse complement strand
TGTGGCTTGTCACCCAAAAAAAACAGGATCTCCCCCCAAAAGTGATCACCTTGGTGAAGAACGACACCTCTGCCTGAGAAGCGGCTTCGCCCCCGCAAAAAACATTACTTTTTTTCCCCAAAACTTCTCCAAAGAGCTACTTCTCCCCCCAAAACCCACGTTATCTCCAAAAAGTAGCTGCTCTGCGAGTGGCTTCTCCCCCCACGGGCAGACTTTTGTCTCCAAGAAGTAACTTCCCCATCAAAAAAGCGTCTTTTCTTCCCCCCAAAGGGACTGTTCCTCCTCCAAAAGTAACTTCCCCCTCAGAAAAGTAACTTTTGTCCCCCCAGAAGTGACTTTGCCTCCCCCAAAAGTAACTTTCTCCTCAAAAAGTAACTTTTGTTCCTAAAAAGCAACTTTTCTCCCCCCCCCAAAGTGACTCTTGTTCCCCAAAAGAAACTCTTCTTCCCCTAGAAGTAACTTCCCTCCAAAAAAAGTGACTTCTATCTCCAAAAAGAAACGTCTCTCCCAACAAAGTACCTTTTGTCCCCTAAAAGTGATTTCTGCCCCCCAAACCTGACTTTCCTTCCCCCCAAAGTAGTTTTATCTTCCCCAAGGGCAACTTTTCTGCTCCAAAAAGTGACTTTTCCTCCCCAAAAAAGTAACCTCCCCCTCCCAAAGTGACTTTTGGCCTAAAAAAAGAAACTTCTCTCTCCAAATAAAGTGCCTTTTGTCCCCCAAAAGCAACTTTTGTCCCCCCAAAGTGGCTTTTCTTCCCCAAAGGCAACTTTGCTCCTCCAGAAAGTGACTTTTCCTTCTCAAAAAGTAACTCCCCCGTACAAAAAAGTTACTCCCCCCCCATCCAACTTTCCGCCCCTAAAAAAATTTACTCCTCCAAAAAAAGTGACTTCTCTGCCCCAAAGCAACCTTACTTCCCCAAAATAACTTTTTGCTCCCCAAAACAACTTTCATCTTCCCCAATCCTGACCTCTCTCCTTCAAGAAGCAACTTTTCCCCCCCCTGAAAAGCAATTTCCCCCTCCCAAATCTCTCTCCTCTCTCCCCCTCCAAATCCAACTTTTCTCTGGAAAAAAACAAAATTTCGCCTCCAAAACCGCGACTCCTCCCTCGCTCAGGGCAACACTTCCCCTCCCCAAAGTGAAATCTCCCTCCCTAGAACCAACTTGCCCCTCACAAACCACATTTCCCCCCCAAAACCAACTTGCCCCTCCTTAACACCCCATTTCCTGCCTGCCTGCTCCAGAAAAAGGGAACTTTTTCCTCACAAAAAGTTACTTTTCCTCCTCAAAAACTCATCCCCTGCCCGCCCGCTCCAGAAAAGGGGAATTTTTCGTCACAAAAAGCCACTTTCCTCCTCAAAAGCTTGCCCTGTGCCCGCCCGCTCCAGAAAAAGGGAACTTTTTCCTCACAAAACACCACTTTCCTCCTCAAAAACTTGCCCTGTGCCCGTCCGCTCCAGAAAAAGGGAACTTTTTCCTCACAAAAAGCCACTTCCCTCCTCAAAAGCTTGTCCCCTCCCCTCCCGCTCCAGAAAAAGGAACTTTTTCCTCACAAAAAGCCACTTTCCTCCTCAAAAGCTCGTCCCGTGCCCGCCCGCTCCAGAAAAGGGGAACTTTTTCCTCACAAAACGCCACTTTTCCCCTCAAAAACCCGGGCCGTCCCCTCCCGCTCCAGAAAATGGAACTTTTCCCTCACAAAACGCCACTTTTCCTCCTCAAAAACCCGGGCCGTCCCCTCCCGCTCCAGAAAATGGAACTTTTCCCTCACAAAACGCCACTTTTCCTCCTCAAAAACCCGGGCCGTCCCCTCCCGCTCCAGAAAATGGAACTTTTCCCTCACAAAACGCCACTTTTCCTCCTCAAAAACCCGGGCCGTCCCCTCCCGCTCCAGAAAATGGAACTTTTCCCTCACAAAACGCCACTTTTCCTCCTCAAAAACCCGGGCCGTCCCCTCCCGCTCCAGAAAATGGAACTTTTCCCTCACAAAACGCCACTTTTCCTCCTCAAAAACCCGGGCCGTCCCCTCCCGCTCCAGAAAATGGAACTTTTTCCTCACAAAACGCCACTTTTCCTCCTCAAAAACTCGGCCCATCCCCTCCCGCTCCAGAAAACACATACTTTTTCCTCACAAAACGCCACTTTTCCTCCTCAAAAACTCGTCCCGTCCCCGCCCGCGGCAGGAAAAGGGAACTTTTTTCCTCACAAAAAGACAGTTTCCTCCTCAAAAAACTCATCCCCCGCCCGCCCGCTCCAGAAAACACATACTTGTTCCTCACAAAAAGCCACTTTCCTCCTCAAAAGCTCGTCCTGTGCCCGCCCGCTCCAGAAAAGGGGTACTTTTTCCTCACAAAACGCCACTTTTCCCCTCAAAAACTCGTCCCGTGCCCGCCCGCTCCAGAAAAAGGGAACTTTTTCCTCACAAAACGCCACTTTTCCCCCTCAAAAACTCGTCCCGTGCCCGCCCGCTCCAGAAAAAGGGAACTTTTTCCTCACAAAAAGCCACTTTTCCTCCTCAAAAACTCGGCCCGTCCCCTCCCGCTCCAGAAAACACATACTTTTTCCTCACAAAAAGCCACTTTCCTCCTCAAAAGCTCGTCCTGTGCCCGCCCGCTCCAGAAAAGGGGTACTTTTTCCTCACAAAACGCCACTTTTCCCCTCAAAAACTCGTCCCGTGCCCGCCCGCTCCAGAAAAAGGGAACTTTTTCCTCACAAAAAGCCACTTTTCCTCCTCAAAAACTCGGCCCGTCCCCTCCCGCTCCAGAAAACACATACTTTTTCCTCACAAAACGCCACTTTTCCCCCTCAAAAACTCGTCCCGTGCCCGCCCGCTCCAGAAAAAGGGAACTTTTTCCTCACAAAAAGCCACTTTTCCTCCTCAAAAACTCGGCCCGTCCCCTCCCGCTCCAGAAAACACATACTTTTTCCTCACAAAACGCCACTTTTCCCCCTCAAAAACTCGTCCCGTGCCCGCCCGCTCCAGAAAAAGGGAACTTTTTCCTCACAAAAAGCCACTTTTCCTCCTCAAAAACTCGGCCCGTCCCCTCCCGCTCCAGAAAACACATACTTTTTCCTCACAAAACGCCACTTTTCCCCCTCAAAAACTCGTCCCGTGCCCGCCCGCTCCAGAAAAAGGGAACTTTTTCCTCACAAAAAGCCACTTTTCCTCCTCAAAAACTCGGCCCGTCCCCTCCCGCTCCAGAAAACACATACTTTTTCCTCACAAAACGCCACTTTTCCCCCTCAAAAACTCGTCCCGTGCCCGCCCGCTCCAGAAAAAGGGAACTTTTTCCTCACAAAAAGCCACTTTTCCTCCTCAAAAACTCGGCCCGTCCCCTCCCGCTCCAGAAAACACATACTTTTTCCTCACAAAACGCCACTTTTCCCCCTCAAAAACTCGTCCCGTGCCCGCCCGCTCCAGAAAAAGGGAACTTTTTCCTCACAAAAAGCCACTTTTCCTCCTCAAAAACTCGGCCCGTCCCCTCCCGCTCCAGAAAACACATACTTTTTCCTCACAAAACGCCACTTTTCCCCCTCAAAAACTCGTCCCGTGCCCGCCCGCTCCAGAAAAAGGGAACTTTTTCCTCACAAAAAGCCACTTTTCCTCCTCAAAAACTCGGCCCGTCCCCTCCCGCTCCAGAAAACACATACTTTTTCCTCACAAAACGCCACTTTTCCCCCTCAAAAACTCGTCCCGTGCCCGCCCGCTCCAGAAAAAGGGAACTTTTTCCTCACAAAAAGCCACTTTTCCTCCTCAAAAACTCGGCCCGTCCCCTCCCGCTCCAGAAAACACATACTTTTTCCTCACAAAACGCCACTTTTCCCCCTCAAAAACTCGTCCCGTGCCCGCCCGCTCCAGAAAAAGGGAACTTTTTCCTCACAAAAAGCCACTTTTCCTCCAGCTGGGGAGGGGTGCAGTATAGAGAACTGTATAGTGGGGGTCTGGGGATGAGTGCAGTATAGGGAACTGTATAGTGGGGGACTGAGGGTGGGTGCAGTATAGAGAACTGTATAGTGGGGGACTGAGGGTGGGTGCAGTATAGAGAACTGTATAGTGGGGGTCTGGGAATGGGTGCAGTATAGAGAACTGTATAGTGCGGGACTGAAGGTGGGTGCAAGATACGAGAACGGTATGGCAGGGGACTGGAGGAGGTACAGTATAGAAAACTGGTTTAGTGGGGGTCTGGGGACGGGTAGAGTACAGAGAATGGTATGGCAGGGGACTGGGGATGGGTGCAGTATAGAGAACTGTATAGTGGGGGTCTGGGGATGGGTGCAGTATAGAGAACTGTATAGCGGGGGACTGGGGATGGGTGCAGTATAGGGAACTGTATAGTGGGGGTCTGGGGATGGGTGCAGTATAGAGAACTGTATAGTGGGGGTCTGGGGATGGGTGCAGTATAGAGAACTGTATAGTGGGGGACTGAAGGTGGGTGCAGTATAGAGAACTGTATAGTGGGGGTCTGGGGATGAGTGCAGTATAGGGAACTGTATAGTGGGGGACTGAGGGTGGGTGCAGTATAGAGAACTGTATAGTGGGGGTCTGGGAATGGGTGCAGTATAGAGAACTGTATAGTGGGGGACTGAAGGTGGGTGCAAGATACGAGAACGGTATGGCAGGGGACTGGAGGAGGTACAGTATAGAAAACTTGTTTAGTGGGGGTCTGGGGATGAGTAGAGTATACAGAACAGTATGGCAGGGGGCGGGGGGCGGGGGGAGGAAAGAGGACCGTTT
>NW_009258276.1:276978-278228 GCF_000687185.1 Egretta garzetta | reverse complement strand
AGCTGGGGAGGGGTGCAGTATAGAGAACTGTATAGTGGGGGTCTGGGGATGAGTGCAGTATAGGGAACTGTATAGTGGGGGACTGAGGGTGGGTGCAGTATAGAGAACTGTATAGTGGGGGACTGAGGGTGGGTGCAATACAGAGGGGAGCAGTATAGCAGGGGTCTGGAGACGGGTGCAGTATAGAGAACTGTATAGCGGGGAACTGGAGGCCCGTACTGTACAGAGGGGAGCAGTATAGTGGGGGTCTGGGGATGGGTACAAAACTGTATAGCAGGGGAGAGGAGGTGAGTGCAGTATAGAGGGGAGCAGTAATAGCAGCGGTCTGGGGATGGGTACAGTATAGAAAACTGTATAGCAGGGGACTGGGGATGGGTACAGTATAGAGGAGAGCAGTATAGTGGGCGTCTGGGGATGGGTACAGTATAGAAGACTGTATAGTAGGGCAGAGTAGATGAGTACAGTATAGAGGAGAGCAGTATAGCAGGTGTGTGGGGATGGGTACAGTATAGAGGGGAGCAGTATAGCAGCATTTTGGGGATGGGTGTAGTATAGAAAAGTGTATAGTGGGGGAGAGGAGATGTGTAGGGGGAATGAGGGGTGGGTGCAGGATAGAAAACTGTATAGCAGGGGACTGGGGGTGAGTACAGGATAGAGGGGAGCAGTATAGCAGGGGTCTGGGGATGAGTACAGTATAGAAAAGTTATAGCAGGGGAGAGGAGATGTGTACAGTATAGAGGAGAGCAATATAGCAGGGGAATGAGGGGTGGGTGCAGGATGGAAAACTGTATAGCAGGGGACTGGAGATGGGTACAGTATAGAAGGGAGCGGTATAGCAGGGGTCTGGGGATGGGTGCAGTATAGAGGGGAGCGGTATAGCAGGGGTCTGGGGATGGGTGCAGTATAGAGAACTGTATAGCAGGGGTCTGGGGATGGGTACAGTATAGAGGGGAGCGGTATAGCAGGGGTCTGGGGATGGGTGCAGTATAGAGGGGAGCGGTATAGCAGGGGTCTGGGGATGGGTACAGTATAGAGGGGAGCGGTATAGCAGGGGTCTGGGGATGGGTACAGTATAGAGGGGAGCGGTATAGCAGGGGTCTGGGGATGGGTACAGTATAGAAAACTGTATAGCAGGGGACTGGGGATGGGTACAGTATAGAGGAGAGCAGTATAGTGGGCGTCTGGGAATGGGTACAGTATAGAAGACTGTATAGTAGGGCAGAGTAGATGAGTACAGTATAGAGGAGAGC
>NW_009258276.1:275224-276668 GCF_000687185.1 Egretta garzetta | reverse complement strand
ATCCAGCCCCTGCTCTGCGCCGTCTACATGCCCAAGTGCGAGGACGGGCAGGTGGAGCTGCCCAGCCAGACCCTCTGCCAGGCCACCCGGGCGCCCTGCACCATCGTGGAGCGCGAGCGCGGATGGCCCGACTTCCTCAAGTGCACGCCCGACCGATTCCCTGAGGGATGCCCGGTATGGTGGGGGACATGGCGGGGGGACAATGACGTCCTGCTGCGCTGCCACGGGCTCCAAACCCCCACGGGGCAGTGGGGAACCGCCGGCTGCCCCCAGCCCTCTGCGGGGGACCAGTGTCCACCCCGGCAGCCCAGCCTTCACTGTGAGGGTGCCTCATCCTCACAGCCTCGCTCTTCTCCTCCGGCAGAACGAGGTGCAGAACATCAAGTTCAACAGCTCGGGGCAGTGCGAGGCGCCGCTGGTGCGGACGGACAACCCCAAGAGCTGGTACGAGGACGTGGAGGGTTGCGGCATCCAGTGCCAGAACCCGCTCTTCACCGAGAAGGAGCACCGCGAGATGCACGTCTACATCGCCGCCTTCAGCTCCGTCACCATCTTCTGCACCTTCTTCACCCTGGTGAGCCGCGGGGGGACACGGGGAGGTGTCCCCAAAAGGGGACCGGGCACCAAGGTGTCCTTTATCTTCCCCCACCTCCTGCCAGGCCACGTTTGTCCCCGACTGGAGGAACTCCAACCGCTACCCCGCCGTCATCCTCTTCTACGTCAACGCCTGCTTCTTCGTGGGCAGCATCGGCTGGTTGGCGCAGTTCATGGACGGCGCCCGCGATGAGATCGTGTGCCGGGCTGACGGCACCATGCGGCTGGGGGAACCCACGTATGTGTGTCACCTTCGTCCCCATCCCACCACGGCCATGTGCCAAGAGGTGTCCCCAGGACCAAGGAGGGCTCTTGGGGATGTCCTGGCCTCTTGCGAGCGTGGAGGATGCTCTGCTCTTGGGGTAGGAGAGACCCCGTGTCCCCTCGGGGAGGTTGGTGACACTTTTGTCTTGCCTCCCGCCCCGTAGCTCCAACGAGACGCTCTCCTGCGTCATCATCTTCGTCATCGTCTACTACTCGCTGATGTCGGGTGTCATCTGGTTCGTCATGCTGACCTACGCCTGGCACACCTCCTTCAAGGCGCTGGGCACCACCTACCAGCCACTGCTGGGCAAGACCTCCTACTTCCACCTCATCACCTGGTCCATCCCCTTCGTCCTCACCGTGGCCATCCTGGCCGTGGCGCAGGTAACGGGACCGCGATCCCTGCCAGGGTGACGTGCGTGGGAAGGGGTGGCCGCGGCCAACTGACCCCCGCCCCGTCCCCATCTCTGCCAGGTGGATGGTGACTCCGTCAGCGGCATCTGCTTCGTGGGGTACAAGAACTACCGCTACCGGGCCGGCTTCGTCCTTGCGCCCATCGGGCTCGACCTCATTCTGGGGGGCTACC
>NW_009258276.1:274726-275178 GCF_000687185.1 Egretta garzetta | reverse complement strand
TCTTCTCCATCAAGAGCAACCACCCCGGGCTGCTGAGCGAGAAGGCGGCCAGCAAGATCAACGAGACCATGCTGCGGCTGGGTAAGCGGGGCTCTGTCGGCACCTTTTCCGTGGAAATTTGAGTGGGAATTGGGGAACGTTTTGTCCCCTGAACCCAGACAGCCCCATCCCACCTTCCTGGGGGTGGCTGCAGCGGGGGACAAAGCTGTAGTGACGGTGGCACGGCCCTGGTGCAGCATCTTTGTCCTGGCATTGCTGGGGTCCAGCTAAACCAGGGATGTCCCGCTTCCCTTCCAGGCATCTTCGGCTTCTTGGCCTTCGGCTTCGTCTTCATCACTTTTGGCTGCCACTTCTATGACTTCTTCAACCAGGCGGAGTGGGAGCGCAGCTTTCGGGAATATGTCCTGTGAGTGGGACGGGGACGGGAGGGCGAGGGGGACGCGGGCGGCACA
>NW_009258276.1:273531-274665 GCF_000687185.1 Egretta garzetta | reverse complement strand
CCACCACATCTCCGCTCTGCAGAGCTGCGTGGGGGCCTCAGCCCCTTCATGGGGGCATCTTTGGGTGTCCCCCTCCTTACGGCCACCGTCCTACGTCTGTCCCCGCAGGTGCGAGGCCAATGTCACCATCGCCACGCAGACCAACAAGCCCATCCCGGACTGTGAGATCAAGAACCGGCCGAGCCTGCTGGTGGAGAAGATCAACCTTTTTGCCATGTTCGGCACCGGCGTCTCCATGAGCACCTGGGTCTGGACCAAGGCCACCCTCCTCATCTGGAAGCGCACCTGGTGCAGGTGGGACCCGGAGAATGTCACCCCAGCTCCGTGCGGCCCGTCCTGCCCCATCCGACGTCCCGAGACGTTGGAGGTCATCTCCAGACTTTTGTCCCTCGGCTCGATGAGCTGTGGGCGTGCAGCAGACAGCAGTTCAGGAATGGGGTGGCTTCTCCCCACTTCGCGTGTGTCTTGTGTCCTGTTTGTGGGGCACCTCCATCCCCAGGGGACCCATCCAATGCAGTCCCCAGTCCTTGGTGTCCCAGAGTGGGAGAGGGAGATGGGGAGGGTCCCCCTGCCCCTGGCTGTGACGCTGGGGGTTGTGTGTCCCCTGGGCCACCCTGTGTCCCTGCTCTGAGCCGCCGTGTCCCCAGGCTGACGGGACAGAGCGACGACCAGCCCAAGAGGATCAAGAAGAGCAAGATGATCGCGAAGGCCTTCTCCAAGCGCAAGGAGCTGCTGCGCGACCCGGGCCGGGAGTTGTCCTTCAGCATGCACACCGTCTCGCACGACGGCCCTGTGGGTACGTGCCCGTTGGAGGGGGCCGTCTCGGCAGCACCCCCGGGTCCCCGCCGTCCCCCACTTGACCGGGGCTCCCCTGTTGTCATTGCAGCCGGTTTGGCGTTTGACATCAATGAGCCGTCGGCCGATGTGTCCTCGGCGTGGGCCCAGCACGTCACCAAGATGGTGGCCAGGAGAGGGGCTATCCTACCCCAGGACATCTCCGTGACACCCGTGGCGACGCCTGGCAAGTCCTTGGGGGCCGCTTGGGGCATCTCTGGGGGGGACGAGCCGGGCTGAGGGGTGTTGGGGAGGCGCAGGGAGGCAGAGCCGGGGGGCTGGGGCTGGCGGGGGGCACAG
>NW_009258276.1:272435-272792 GCF_000687185.1 Egretta garzetta | reverse complement strand
GGGCGCTGTTCCCCCCCATCCACTCTCGGACCAACCTGGTGGACGCGGAGCTGCTGGACGCCGATTCGGACTTTTGAACCCGTCGGGACATCGCAAGGGGACGAGGACACCTGGGGTGAGACCCGAAGCCTCGTCCAGGACGGGCAGCCTGCGAGGGGACACCGAAGCCCACCCTGCCCCTCCGGGACCGGCCCTGTGCATCCGTCCGGCCCGGCCACGGCTGATTTCTCCCCTCGGAGGACGGCGTTTCTCCTGGACAGACTCCATGCACATCCCAGCCTGGCAAGGCACCGGCAGAAGGGTTTTGGGGTCCCCCGATGGCATCGTTGGGAGAAGAAAAACGGGGTGTTGGTGGAA
>NW_009258276.1:271682-272383 GCF_000687185.1 Egretta garzetta | reverse complement strand
AGTGGGCGAGCGTAAGTCAGGGTAGATTTTGGTGAGTTTTGTCCCCCGTCTCGGGGTGCTGGGACCCACCCTCGCTCGCCCTCTGCCCCCACTCGCGGCTAGATGGTACGTAGAGCTTACAAACACTTGTGCCCATAGGTTTGGTTTTTTTTGTTTTTTGGGGTGCACGGGTGCTCCTCGAGCCACGATGCAAAAAAAAAACCAAACAAAACTTTAAAAGCCGGGGGGCACGCAAGGCAAGCCAGGGTCGCCTTTGCGGTCTGGGTGCACCAACCCCCTGAGTGAAGCTTTTTATTATTTTTTTTTAAGGAAAAAAAAAAAAAAGAAAAAAAGTTAGCGTGGACCCGGCCGAGCCCCGACGCAGGAGGACTCCGGTCCCTGCTGGTGTTTTGTATCATTATCCCTGTGCACGTCTTTATTAAATCCTGGTAGGCTCCTGGCTTTCTCGCTATCCCGGTGACCTCCACGGGTTAATTTTTGCTGTGTAGAGGAAAACCCTCCTGTATCAGTATTAAATTTGCCAAGTTTCTGTTGCCCGGGCTCTTTTGGGGAGGTATCGAGCGTGGGGAAACGTCGCGGGGTTTTGTCCATTCCAAAAGGGCTCAAACTGCTTTAAGCTGCTCTGAAAACTTCTTTAAATTGCCTTAAATTGCTTTAAACCCCCCGGCCCCGCCGTTTCGCCCGCGGAAGGCGGGTGTGGA
>NW_009258276.1:269863-271521 GCF_000687185.1 Egretta garzetta | reverse complement strand
GTGCTGCTGGGCGCCTGGGCCTGAGTGGGGTCCCGTGGGGTGCAGGGGCAGCCGTTGTCGCCTGCAGCGCCGGGTTGTGCGGATGGTGCTTTTGGGGACGAACGGTGCTTTTGGAAAGCGTCCTTTTTTTATTTTGCTTGGGCACTCGGTTATCCCGGGGACCAGGCGCCCCTCCGAAACTCGGGGTGGAACTGGTTATTGAAAATTGCATTTTCCCCGGCGGTTTTTGGCGAGCAGGACAGGCTGACCCCAGGAAAGGCTGGTTCGTCTGGGGCGAAACGAAATTTTTCTTTTTACCTATCTTTATTTTATTTTTGTTGGCTTTTTTTCCCCTCTTTACCTACATTTTATTTTTTGTGGGCTGCTTTTTTTAAAGGCAAAACGAAGCAGCTCTTCCTAAGCGATATGCTGTTTCGAAACAAGAAGCTAAAATATTTAATTTTGGTAGCGACAGGCAATGTCCTGACCCCACCACATCCCCCCAGCAACAAAAAAAACCCTTCATTTGGCACATGGGGATAAAAAAGCCTTTTTTTTTTTAGGAAAAAAAAAGGATTTATCCTGGGAAACACCGCAGCTTCCTTGCAAGGGGCTCGGGAGATGGAACCAGCTCTTTGCTCCAGCGGGAAAAATGAGAAGCGACCGTCAAACCCCATCATTTAAATGGGGTTGTGATGAAAACATCCTGGTTACGAGGGATGAAATGCCCCTCCCAGGAGGAATCCAGCATCGCTTCTCACGCCCGCTGGGCCCCGGCACCAGGCTGGGAGCACCGGGTGTCCCCACCCAAAAGTGGCCAGCGGTCCTGCTTACCACCGTGGGTGCTGGTGGAGTCGTACGCTGCTGGGGGTCAGGTTTTGCAGGGGATTAAGGATAAGAATTAAGAATAATTAAGAGTAAGAAGGCAGGGAGGTGCCTTTGCTTGGCCTCTCCCACCGTTTCGGCAGCTTTAGGTTAAAGGTTGGACTCGACGATCTCAAAGGTCTTTTCCAACCAAAGTTATGAGTCCATGAGTCCATGAGTCCATGATTGAGTCCATGCCAGGGACCAGGCTGCAGCAGGGTCCCCTCCATCCTCTGTGTCCTGGTGCTGGCGTTTGGGACCTGCGCTCATCCCCTGAACCTTTTCCCAAGAGCATCTCCTCCCTCTGACGCCTTCGGCATCGGGGAAGGTTAGCGGCGATTTAAGGACCCGAGGGACAAATCTCCTCCCTTTTGGTCACCCAGATGTCACCCGCCCAGCTCCTTGGCTGGCAAAACCCCAATGAATTTCCCCAGCCGTACACCCAGTATCCTCGGGACAGAAAGGGAAGAGCTCCAACCGCCACGCCTAAATACCATCCTCTTATTTATCATTTCCCTTTCGGTGAGGAGCAACATTTCAGGCTCCGCTCGACGTTACAAAGGAGCGAAGAGCCCTTCCTCTTCCCCCTGCCTACCCTCCCATTGTGAAACAGCTTTAATATCTTCCAGTTATTATTTTAAGCCAATTTCCTAAGGAAACGGGGCCCATACGATTACACGCCCACGCGTGTGTCCGTCCGTACTCGCCTGCGCTCGGCAGGGAGGCCGCACCCTTGCAGGTAAAGGTTGCAAAGATTTCACGCGGGGAGAGGAATTCGGCGTTTTTAGCGGGGTTTGGGAGGCGTGGGAGGCTCA
>NW_009258276.1:268038-268551 GCF_000687185.1 Egretta garzetta | reverse complement strand
CACCCCCATCGGCCCCCCCCCCCCCCCCGCGCCTTTTCTTCGTGTCTGGAAGGCTCCATGCTGGTGGTACCATCCCAGCTAACGGAGGCTTTTAACTGGGATCGGGGAGGCGAAGAGGCTCCACGCCGAGCGGTCCTGCCCTCCCTCGCTCACCCCAGCAACGCACCCTGCTGTTGCTTCGATTTTTTCCAGCCCTGCTTTTGGGTCTGAACCTCACAGGAACGGGCAA
The DNA here is from genome assembly GCF_000687185.1 of Egretta garzetta. Lineage (NCBI taxonomy): Eukaryota > Metazoa > Chordata > Aves > Pelecaniformes > Ardeidae > Egretta > Egretta garzetta. Next base: position 268,322 of record NW_009258276.1, on the reverse strand, counting down.
ACCCAGCCCGTGGAAGTGGTTAGTGGGGGCTCTGCTGACCCAGTAACCAGCCTGGTTTCCTCCCAGGCCCCACGAGCCCTTCCCCACGGCACGGCGTGGTCGGGTCATAGAATCATGGAATCACTTTGGTTGGAAAAGCCCTTTGAGATCATGGAGTCCACCCTTTAACCCAACCCTGCCATCCCACCACTAAACCCTGTCCCTCAGCACCTCATCCATCCTTCTTTTAAATCCCTCCAGGGATGGGGACTCGACCACCTCCCTGGGCAGCCCATCCCAGAGCC
>NW_009258276.1:266702-267239 GCF_000687185.1 Egretta garzetta | reverse complement strand
CGCTCGGCGTGCCCGTCCCCAGCCCCTCCGGGAAAGAGGGATTTCCACGCCAGCAGGGGGGAAATCCGGGACAGACCGCAGCGATTTTACTCCTTTTCTGCCTTAGTTTTGTTGTTTGTGGTCATCGTTGGTGTGAGAAACCGAGCAGAGCGACGCGCAGCCACGGCTCCCAAGGGAAACACGCTCCGAGGCCGCTTTCTCCGAAGGTCTCCGGTCCCTCCTGCCATCTTCCACGCGCGCAGCACGGGGAAGGAGCCAGCCCGAACCGCTCCGCTAGGCACCGCTCTCACAGAGCCCCGATTGTTCGAACCGCTCCGTCCTCCCTAGCCAAACGGCCGCTCCCTTCCTCTCCTGATAGCCGTTGTTTTTCCAGATAAATCAGCAAGCACAGCCTAGCACATTGCTCCGGTTGTGCGGGCGGTTTGCTGGATCGCCGGCAAGCCGCGACATCGGCTATTTGCTCAGCGGGCGAGCAGCGGTTCGCGCCCCGATTGGCGCCGGGGGGCGTTTGGGCACGCTGAGATTAGGATGGCTTTT
>NW_009258276.1:265155-266674 GCF_000687185.1 Egretta garzetta | reverse complement strand
CTGTCGGTACCCCCATGCGAGGGCTGCGCTCTTTACAGGAGAGCGGGGCAAGGGCGGCGAAGGTCCTAAGCTGAGCCGGGCGGGCGACGCGGCGCTGGGGTGCGGGTTAGCACGAGGGACCAAACCCGGGGTGAGGATTTTGTGCAAAGCAGCCCCCGGGCTGCGGGATCTGCGGCACCAGGAGACAATAAGATCTGGAGGATTTCCACCCCGGGGATCGGCGCTGCCGAGCGGGGCTCCGGGTCAGCACAAGCCCCGCTCTGCAGCGGAACCGCGGTGCTGCCGGGGCTGGGGCTTTGCGTGGAGCCTGCTCTTGTCTTACGGCTGCCAGGAACACGCAGCGTGTATCCCAGGGGAGGGATATTTGTCGGCTACAACTCCAAATCCCTCCCACGGCGGCTTTCAAAGAGTTTGGTTTTCAAAGGCCCCTTCTGAGACTGAAATCTGCCCCGAGACTGAGCTTTCTGATCCGAGGGAGAGGCAGAAACGCGCCCTGAAACCCGCAGGCAGATTCCGATTTCGCTTCAGTCAGGAAATAGCGTTAGCTCGATAAAGTCGGGGCTTCTCCCCGGCGCTTTCCACGCACCACGCAATGCGCTTCTTTTCTGTTAACGTCAGCCCCCCTCACGCATTCCTCCCGCCGTCCTCTCCGCCGCCTCTGGTACAGCTTTGCCTTCGGAGCCCATGAAACGCTTCACAGCCCTTTCTCTCCTCACCTCCGTCCTGGGCAGTTTCCAGTCCAGCTGCCACCCTTGCAAATAACGAAACCGTTTTTCCTCCTGTCCCCAGTGAGTTTTTACCAACGCAGCGTGCCGTCGGCTGCTGACCGGGTTCTTCCTCTCCAAGCGCCGAAATCCTCCTTGGGCTCCTTGGGTTTTGCTGCTCCTCTCCCTCGATGGCTCCTCTGCCTCCTGATTTTGGGGGGGGTGTTTCTGTGGGGTCCTCTCCTCATCTCGCGGCCAGCTCATCCCAAACGCTGAGCTTGCCCAGGGCTTGCGAGTGACTCAGACGTCCCGGGCTGCGGATGCTGACTTGGGAATGGGAAGCTCTCCCGGTCATCGCTATCTCGCCAATTGTTTTGTCCCCGCGCGTGTCAAACTTCTGGCATTTCTGGTGGATCCTGGAGCTCCACTTGCAGCATCCCACGCCTCTCCATTTCCCGGGCTCCTCCGCCTCCCTCCTGCTTGGCCGATCACATCCCCCTTGGCATCAGGAAACCGTCCTTTGGCCTCCAACCGGCCCAACGTGTTGCCTCGAACAAGACGGGAACGTTGTGCTCGCTCTGCGTCTGCATGGCCCCGAACACCCAGGCTTCGGACCCTGGCTTGTGCCTGGAGATACCTCGTTAATCCTAGTAATGATAATAAAATAAACCAGATGAGGATGCTGTGGTGGTTTGACCCTGGCTGGATGCCAGGGGCCCCCCAAAGCCGCTCCATCGCTCCCCTCTAACCGGACAGAGGAGAGAAACGTAAATCAAAAGGCTGGTGGGTCGAGATAAGGACAGGGAGAGATCATT
>NW_009258276.1:263367-263610 GCF_000687185.1 Egretta garzetta | reverse complement strand
TCCTCGTGACCCCCACCCTTGAGATATTTGTAGGTGGTGATGAGATCCCCTCTCAGCCTTCTCTTCTCCAGGCTGAACAAGCCCAGCTCCCTCAGCCTTTCCTCCTAGGGGAGATGCTCCAGTCCCCCCATCATCCTTGTTGCCCTCCTCTGCACTCTCTCCAGTAGCTCCTCATCCTCCTTGAACTGGGGAGCCCAGAACTGGACCCAGTGCTCCAGGTGGGGTCTCCCCAGGGCAGAGCAG
>NW_009258276.1:262939-263265 GCF_000687185.1 Egretta garzetta | reverse complement strand
AGGACCCCCAGGTCCCTCTGGGCAGAGCTGCTTCCCAGCAGGTCACCCCCAGCCTGTCCTGGTGCCTGGGGTTCCACCTCCCCAGGGGCAGCACCCCACACTTGCCCGTGTTGAACTCCATCAGACGCGTTCCCTAGGAGCAGCCTTCCCCAGGAACCGAGTTTAGGAAAGCGCGGCTGGTTGCCGGCTTCTGCTGGCAGGAAGGCCCCTGCGGGAAGGCCGGCGCCCAGGGGCTCTGTGGGCTCGCAGAACCGGCCGGGACAGCGAGTTCCCGGGCTCCCGGGTGCCGCGCTCCCCCTCCCCAAACCTCTCGGCACCCCCCTTTT
>NW_009258276.1:260504-260853 GCF_000687185.1 Egretta garzetta | reverse complement strand
GAGCTGCCGCGTGGTGCCTGGGTTCACATCGGGTTCACGTCCCCGGGGTTATTGATGTGCTTGGAAATACGGATACGAACGGGATGAAAATGTACAGAGAGGTGCCCGGCCCGCCGGTACGGGAGGGATAATCAGGCGTACCCCGTGCGCGCCCCGGATGCACGCGTGCCTCTGGGTGTGTCGCTGGGTGCACGCTCAACACACACCCGGGGTGGGTCTGCGTGGGGTGCCCCGTCCTCAGGGGTGCCCCCGTCCCGGTGCTTGCCCGTCGAGGTGTATGGCTGCACGCCGGGAACGTATGGACCGCAGCCTACCCGGCGAGCGCGTGTTGGGCGTGCACCTATGGATG
>NW_009258276.1:256264-258601 GCF_000687185.1 Egretta garzetta | reverse complement strand
ACGTGCCGTCCCCTCGAACCGTGCCTGTCCTGTGCCCAAGCGTGCGTCTGCCCCGCGGGCGTGCTGCGTGCACTGGTACGTAACCTCTAGATGCATACATTCTTTAGGTATATATAGCCCCGAGGTATGTATGCACATGCAGGAGCACCCGTAGCTGGTTCCACGTGCGTTTGCAACTGCTTTTGTGTCCTTACGCCCAGGCGTAGCCATAGCTATACATCCACTTGTGTGTCTATATGAACCCACACGTGTGGAGGTAAGTACGCAGATACAGAGGTGCCCGCTTACATAAAGCATGCTGGTATGTATACAAGCACGCCTCTGGCATGTATACAAACACGCGTACAGGTGTCTGTGTGCTAGGGCTATACGTGTGTGTGATGCATACCTTCACGTGCAGGGGAAGTATACACGCAAGTTTACGTGGTTGGATATGTATAGGGATGCAAATGGGTGCATGTGCGTGCACCTAGCAGTGCATACCCGTGCCTATAGCTGCCCAAACGCTGGCAGAGGTAGGTATAGATGCACTGAGGTACACCCGCTCTCCTTGGGTGCCCACACAGGGGTGCACAGAAGCACCCTTCTGCCTATAGGTGCCCATATGCCACGTGCTCAGGCACACACTTGTGCCTTTGCACACCGGCCCATGCCCAGCCATACAGATATAGGCATCCTTATAGACACAAATGCATTAAGACGCATGCAGACAGCCCCCTGTGCGTCACGTATAGACACCCCCTTGCCTTTGCATCATGTATAGACACCCCCTTGCCTTTGCATCATGTATAGACACCCCCTTGCCTTTGCATCACGTATAGACACCCCCTTGCCTTTGCATCCCTGCCTATAGATGCACCCAAGTCCACTCTCTCGCCTCTTCCTGTAGATACGCCCATGCGTATCCAAGCTCCTCGGGTGGATGCACCCATGGATGTAGATACTCCCTGTAGTGTGGGGGGGGTACGTGTACTCTCCTATAGGCAGAGCCATATGTCCCTCCGTGGATGGCTGTAGAGAAGTGCACGTTTTTCCACAGAGCAGGAGCAGCCTGAGTCGTCGGTGTCTGGCACCCTTCCCTTGGGAAATCACAGGAGAAGGAGTTCTCCCTCATGCTGCAAGAACCTTTTGGGGAATGCAGGGGAAGAAGTGTCCCTGTCACAAGGGGAACCTCCCTACTCATAAAATTTTGGGGTGAAGACACACTGCTGGACTTCCACCCTCTTTCCTTGTGGCTCTGATGTTTCCCTTCCCTTCAGAAGGCCCAGGATGAGGGATTTTGTCTTCGTGGCTGTGATCTCCTCCTGTGTGGCTTCCCTGGAACTGGAGCCTCTCCTAGAGGCTCTGTGCGAAGGAGTGCATCTGGATCAAGATGCGTGGAGAGCGTCTGGATCAAGAGGCTCCTTCATCTCCTTAGAAATCCCTGCTGGGAGCGTTTGGTTCCTCGGCAAACGACATTTTTTTTCCATTGGTGGCTTCCGTCCCCGGTGTCTGGAACCCTCACCATTTGCTACCCGATTCCAATCTCTCTATTTTTAGAGACCCTCAGGGTATCCGTGTTTCTCCCCAAGTGCGCTTAATACTTCTAAACTCCTCCCTTATCCCTCTCGTTTGTTTTTGTTAAACGAGGAAAAGGGGGGGCTCCTTGCACCCCTCCTCCTCCTGAAGGCCAGCTTTTGTCTGGCGGGAGGAGCGCGGCGTTAGATGACACATTTTGCATCACTTGATGACGCGTGACGGGGGTCGTTACCTGAAACAGCCTCGAAGGAATCTGCATCCCCCCCAGGATGCTCCGAATAGCGGCGGAGGGTGCCTTCTAAGAGAGGAGCAGAGCATGCCAGGCTTCCAGGAGAAACCTGGCCGCGGGAGGAAGAGCCGGCGAGCTTACGGCGCCGCCGCAGAGCTCCCCAGCTGGCTCCCTGCGCGTTGGGTGATGAGTTTGTTTAGGAGCCGACAATCTGGTTGCTAAAGGAAGCGAGATGTGTTGATGGAGGGTATCTGGGAGTACGTGCTGTTCCCTCTCCTCCTTTCCCCTCGTGCTGTTGCTTTCCAGTGGCTTCGGTGCGTGCGTTCCAGGGACTCGAGAGGCGGCGAGGCATTTCGTTTACCAGAGTGACAAATCCAGAGTCCTTTCCGCCGTTTCTTAGGGAGTCGTGTTATTTAAATAAAACACTGGATTTGGTAGCCATAAAATTCTTCCCAGTCCTGTGACTGAAAAATTGGGCACGCGGAGCCGGAGCATCTGTTGAAAGAAGGTTTAGTATAAAAATAAGTCTGAAAGAAGCAGATAAATTTTTTTTTTTTTTTTTTTTATTTCACCGAAAAAAAAACACTTTT
>NW_009258276.1:248330-256189 GCF_000687185.1 Egretta garzetta | reverse complement strand
AGGGTTGTCAGGCTCTGGAATGGGCTGCCCAGGGAGGTGGTAGAGTCCCCATCCTTGGAGGTATTTAAAAGAAGGATAGATGAGGTGCTTAGGGATATAGTTTAGTGGTGGGATGGCAGGGTGAGGTTAAAGGTTGGACTCGATGATCTTAAAGGGCTTTTCCAACCAAAGCGATTCTATGATTCTATGATTCTGTTTAAAATATATGAGCAAGACCGTATCAAATTCGTCGTGAAACCAAGTAAACTGCAGTCCCTACAGCATTTGCTGGGCAAAAAAATCTGTGTGGATTTTCCTGACTGGTTTGTATATTCAAAGTACCAGGTTTTCTGGTTGTTTTTTTTTTTTTTTTTTCCTCTTTTCCTTGAAATCTTACCGTGCGTTAAGTATCCTGTGAGCTAATGTTTACTTCATAGTTCTGACACAGAGCTCCCAGGAAACCGCTGTGACTGTTCGTCCCTCTAATACCACTTTCCTTTTAAAACTATTTTTATGTTGGCTTGGTATTTTACGTCCGCCCCTCCGCCTTCAGACGGGCTAATTACTCTTTTTACCTGGGCAGAGCGAGGACGGTACGTGTGCCCGGACTGGCCAGCGTTAACGGCTCCGTGAGTTTGTATTTTTATTTGATGGAGGCGATTGCTCCGTTCTGTTGTGAGGTTACAGCTGATGAACAGTGCTGGTTCTGCAGGCTCGCGCACGTGCTTGTCCAAGAAACGAGGGCGCTCCGACAAACCCGGAGGTCAAAGTCGAGCACGCTGGGCTTGCCTGCGTGATCCCCGCCGCGGCGGCTCCCGGCAGCCCCAGGCGAAGATCTCTGTAACCGCGGTTTTGTTCTCTTTGGATTCTCGCTGTAGATCCGTGCTCTCCCGACATGGCTAGGAGACCTCAGTTCCGAGATGACATTGGGCTTGACTTTTCCAGCTCACCCTGACTGATGGATGTGGCTGTGACCTTTACGTGCACCTACGCAGGTAGATTTAGCCCACCCCTGCTTGTCCGGCGCTGCTTCGGAGCTCGCTGCCTCTGGGAAGGGCTGGTGAGCGGGGCTTTGACCTGTGTCTGAGGCACGGGCTGATGGCCTGGGCTGCAGGGGTGGTCCAGATCTCCTCCTGCCTCTGACCCCGTGTCCTGAGCCTCTGCCCTTCCCCTCCTGCCCGCTTCTCCCAGATGAGGCGGTTCAGAGAGCTCAAACTAGAGTACTGGGTCCAGTTCTGGGCTCCCCAGTTCAAGGAGGATGAGGAACTCCTGGAAAGAGTCCAGAGGAGGGCAACAAGGATGATGGGGGGACTGGAGCATCTCCCCTAGGAGGAAAGGCTGAGGGAGCTGGGCTTGTTCAGCCTGGAGAAGAGAAGGCTGAGAGGGGATCTCATCACCACCTACAAATATCTCAAGGGTGGGGGTCACAAGGACGGAGCCAGACTCTTCCCAGTGGTGCCCAGTGCCAGGACAAGGGGCCATGGGCACAACCTGAAGCACAAGAGGTTCCAGGTGAACGGGAGGAAGAACTTGTTGACTGTGAGGGTGCCCGAGCCCTGGCCCAGGCTGCCCAGGGGGGCTGTGGAGTCTCCTTCTCTGGAGAGCTTGAACCCCCGCCTGGCCGCTGTCCTGTGCCCCCTGCTCTGGGTGAGCCTGCTTGGGCAGGGGGGTGGCACTGGGTGAGCTCTGGGGGGCCCTGCCAACCCTTGCGATTCTGGGATTCTGTGAACTGCATTGAAATTCCTCGCTTTAGGTTGGTTTAGTTTTCTGTTGCCGTGATTTCCCTCCGACGTGGGCTGAAGGAAGAGCCGGGAACGGTGCGGGAGCAGGTTGGTGGAGAGGGGAGGGACGGAAGGGCCTCTCCGGCAGCGGCGGGATGCCGGGTTGGCTCGGTTGCAGGGCTCAGCTGCAGCCTGCGCGGCGGCTGCCGGCGTGCTAACGTGGCGGGGGGCCGGCAGCAGCTGGCGGGGGTGACTCAGGAGTTGCGTGGTTCGTTCTGCCATCCCCGCTCCGGGAGCAGGGTGAGCCATGAGGCTGAGTAACAGTTTCAGGTGTCCCGGTCTAAACTTATCCGTGGATGTGAGTCAAGGCCCTGAGTCACATGAATTGTTTACGGTTTTAGATTTGAAGGTTGTGATGGTGTTTTGATGATTAGATGATCGCTCGTTGGCTTTGGGGAGGGGTGGTCGCTCCGGTTCTGTGGTATCTCCTAGGGCATTCCAGGATCAAAGCATCCGAAAGTTGCAGAACTTCTGGAAGTGTTGCTGTGAGTGTGCCTGGGGTGGGAGCCGGGAAGGGGCTGTCATTAAGGCTCCCGAACTGATTAGCTGTGTGATCTTAGCCTCGTAACGACAGCTCCGTGCCCCTCCGTCTTCAGCTGAGAGAAGAACGTGTGCTTAAACAGAGGCACCTCTTGGTTTAATGGTTCTGGACCCCTCGGCGAGTAAGGCTTGGTAAACGCTTGTACGCCACACTGGGAAGTTTAAACGACAGCAGTTGTGTAGCCGCGAGGTTTTATATTAAGCACGTACTAATTCACAGAAGGAAAGGTTGTTTTCCTCTTGTCCCAGCCGCTCGGTACGGAACGCGGCGGCTTGCTCCTCGAATTTCAAGCTGTGTCCTTTTGCTCCTTAGCGCCGTTAAAAACGGAGGCTTTTCGAGTCGGAAGGGATTGATTTGCTGGTTTGCCAGCGCTGTGGATTCACGCGGCGGGCTGGAGCAGAGCACAGCTTGCATTTCCAGAGCTCCGCCGCCTCCGCAGCGCCGGCGGCCGTGGAAAGCCGTGGCTTTTGTCTGCGGGCAAAGCAGAAGAAGCGGGGCGCAGAGGTGTGCGGCAGCGAGGTGCGCGCCCTTGCGCAACGTCGCTGCTTGGGCATAACCTTTCTGAAACTCCTCGCTGTAAAACCCTTCGCTGAAGAAGGGATTGCGTCAAAATAAATCATAGAATCGCTTTGGTTGGAAAAGCCCTTTGAGATCATGGAGTCCAACCTTTAACCTAACCCTGCCATCCCACCACTAAACCCTGTCCCTCAGCACCTCATCCATCCCTCTTTTAAATCCCTCCAAGGATGGGGACTCGACCACCTCCCTGGGCAGCCCATTCCAGAGCCTGACAGCCCTTTCGGGGAAGAAGTTTTTCCTAATGTCCAGCCTAAACCTGCCCTGGCGCAGCTTCAAACCATTCCCCCTCGTCCTATCATCTGTTACCAGGGAGCAGAGGCCGACCCCCCCTCCCTACCCCCTCCTCTCAGGCAGTTGTAGAGGGCGATCAGGGCTCCCCTCAGCCTCCTCTGCTCCAGACTAAAATGCCCGGTGCTCGCTAGACTGGCACATCACCTGACGGGCGAGCTGCGACGGGAGGTTTTATTCTCCTAAGACTCCACATGACTCTCGTGTGGCTTGTCTGAATGGTGACTGTGACCTCGACTCCCAGCAGATCTCGCTGCCCGCGACGCGAGCGCACCTTGTCCCTCGTATGCCCGTGCGAACCCCTTGCGCCGTGCCTGCGTCGCGTTGTGGGGCAGAGGGGTTCGCTTGGCCGGCACGCGCTCCGTGAAGGATTCCCCACCTGCTTGGGCGTTGGCTTTCTGTTTCCTCGGTTTGATTCTAACCCCTAGGGATCACTGATGCTGGGTAATAAATGTTTTCCCCCCGAGGCTGAGTTCCCAAGTGCCGCTTGTAATGAGTGTGGTTTGAACGCAATTTAGTAAAATCTTATCATTGGAGGCCATGTTCTTTTATTACGTATCATGCTCCTGGGTCCGTCTCCCTATGAATGTGCGCGGTTTAATTTGGGAGGTGCCCTGCGTGTGACTGCTTGGACCCGTGTACAAAGATCAATACGGCAACCTTTGGCGTGGAGGCTCTGGAACAGAAGAGAAGATAAAAGAAGATTGGTGGGGAAAAAGTGGTAGGAAAATAATGGCCGCGAAGGCGAGTCGATGGCAGGCTGTGAAACACAAAGCCGGGGTGCGGGTCAGGGTACCCCAAACCTTGGAACTGTGCGTTTTGCCGGGAGGCTGCGGCACCGTACCTCTGCTGCTTCCTCGGGTAAAAAAAAAAAAAATAAATATTGAAAACGCCTAATGCTTATTGTGTTTGCATCTTCCCTGGAGGGATGGGAAGCTGGTGTTTGAATTGACAAGCGATTAAAAGCGTAGTCTTAGCTTTGGCCCTGACTTGACGCTTGAAAGATGAGCAAGGTAAAGCAATTACAACTTTTGGAGCCGTGTTTGACCTTTCAGGTTTTCTTTTTAACTCTGTCTGGTGAATTGTAAAACAATGCCGGTGATTTAACTCCAACAAGGAAGAGATGGAGGTAAAATTAAAAAGGAAGAAATGTGCCAGGTAGCTCGGATGGAATAGGCAGATTTCTCCGTGTTGCTGAGCGACCTACAGTGTTGGTTAAATCTGAAGAATGCTGAGGACTGGAAGAAGAGAGTCGCTCCAAATGTTGCGTGGAGCTACTGCAGTGGTAGGGTACCAAACCCATCCCCCTCATTCTCGTCTTTGGTATTTATTTTCTTCTTCAATTTTTGCAGATTTGAGACAGAGGTCCAAGAGTAGAAGCTCAGTCATGTGAAGGAACCCTCCTCCCTGAAGTACGATGCCTGACGTCCTGTTAAATTCCTATATGGAGACAGGAGCTATAGGTGGATTACAAAACCTAAATGATGAGTGGAAGAGAGACAGCCCGAGAAATAAGTTCCAGCCTCTAAATAAAAATACTGGAGGCTGCTTGCTTTACGTCCCAGCAAAACTTTTAGGTTCTAGGGCTTCAGATGAGCAACAAGCTGACTTAAGGATAGAATAAGATTTAAATGTTTCTTGCGGGAAATCCCAGAATCCCAGACTGGCCGGGGCTGGCAGGGCCCCCCGGAGCTCACCCAGTGCCACCCCCCTGCCCAAGCAGGCTCACCCAGAGCAGGGGGCACAGGACAGCGGCCAGGCGGGGGTTGAAGATCTCCAGAGAAGGAGACTCCACAGCCCCCCTGGGCAGCCTGGGCCAGGGCTCGGGCACCCTCACAGTCAACAAGTTCTTCCTCCCATTCAACTGGAACCTCTTCTGCTTCAGGTTGTGCCCATGGCCCCTTGTCCTGGCGCTGGGCACCACTGGGAAGAGTCTGGCTCCGTCCTCATGACCCCCACCCTTGAGATATCTGTAGGTGTTGATGAGATCCCCTCTCAGCCTTCTCCAAATCCTCTGTGCTCAGGTCTGCAGTTAAATGCATTTGTAGCAAAAAAAAAAAAAAAAATCCCACTGAAACGCCTCAATTTCAGTCTAGCAAAGCCATCATTAAATTCATTTCTTCCTTTCTTGTCAAATAGCTGCCAGGGTCGGCCCAGGGTCCGTCTTGACAGCAAGTTTGCGAATAGAGACGTAAGGTGGGGAAGCCTTGCAGCCAGACTCCCACGGGAGCAGTCGCTGTCGGTCGCGGACGCCGGCTGCCAACAGGAAGGGAGAAATCGTTTGTGTTTTTTAAGTCGCAGCAGCAACCCCGTCTCCTGTTAGAAGCGGTCGTCTCGAGATTAAGATGGAAATATCGCGACGAGGTGAAAAAGCAGTGAAGGTTTAGTGAATTCTGTTTGCTCGGCTTTGCTGTGCAGCCGTGGGGGAACCCCGCAGTGCTGCCGGTGCGCGCTGCAGGCAGCGGGGAGAGGCAAAGGCGAGTCTGGGAACCTAAATTCAGTGCGTGCGTATGGGATTAACGGAAGAATTTCTGGGCTTTAAGCTTAATCCAAACTCTGAAGTGGGGAAAGTGAGAAAGCAAGAGCCAGGAACAGGAAATAATTGTTCTTCAGGGAGCTTTGAGGGCAAAGATTTTTTTTTAAAAAGTTAGTTTTTAAATTTTTTTTATTTTTTTTTTTTTGGAGAATACTTCTCAGCTGACCATGTCCCTGCTTCAGGCCTTCAAGCAGCAAATTGCTACCCTGCTTGTGCCCGCTACCTGTGTACGGAATACCTTTAGAAATTTATTTTTGCTATCTTTCGGGAAGGCCAATGTTACCTGAGTACGATGGCTTGGTGGTTTTTTTGCACCAAAAAACTGTGCAGCTGTTTCTAGAGCCTGGAGTTCAGCCTTGCAGCCAGAGCGCTCCCTAACAAAACTGGGAAACTTCTTATTTTTTTCATCGGTGCAGCTCATCTAATCTGCGCTTACTCCGAAATACAGCTCCTAGAATTCAGAATACCGAGGTGAGGTGGCTGCCAGCAGAAGCTGTTAGTTCTTATCTGGCAAAAGTGAGCGTGAAGCTGAATAAATCGGTGTCCTGATTTGCAGCTCTTCTCCCCAAGCACGAGCTTTCCTACCGTCCGTCCTGCGGAGAGAACCTTTAACTGGTTTTTAATTTATTATGGTATTATAGAATCATAGAATGTTTTGGGTTGGAAGGGACCCCTAGAGGTCATCTAGTCCAACCCCCCCGCAGTGAGCAGGGGAAAAGACACCTATAATTCATATCAATAGGTATTGCGATATTTTTTTTTATTTTTATTGTAGTAGAAATAGGCACAGCTGTCTCGAGTGAAAGGGTGGTTAAAGAGAGCGGCGGCTTCCGTGTGCCTTCCCGGAGGGCTCGGTGACCGGCAGAACGGTTCCCTGAACTGCCTGACATTTGCAAGGACTCTTCTGAGAATCGGATGACATGGTCACGCCCGTGTTCTTTTTATGTCTGGGATGAAAAGCTTTCCTGCAGCTGCAACGCTGGAGCGCTCTAGAAGGAGCGAGGATGGGCGAGAGCCCGGGACTGACGTCCCTCCGCGCCCTCGGAAGGCTCACCGTGGCGCTGGCAACGCGTTGCAAAGTATTTTCCCACTTTTGCAAGGTAGCACCGCTTCATCTCAGCTTTGTAGCTGGGGGATGGATGCACGGAAATTGAGACTGCTTCCCAGTACGTTTTTGGGGTTCCCACTGTGAAGTGGAGAGGATCTGACCTTTTTTTCTCCCCCCAGAATGTCTTGTGTCGTTATTAAGAGCACTCTCTTATCGAAGCGTAGTTCCCCCTGACTTCAGATGGAGCTGCGAGCACTCAGCGCTTCTCTAAGCTCTGGGTCGTGAGCCCTGAAGAGGAGATGATGATGATGATGATGATCTTGCAGTTAATGGCCAGATGTGAAAAGTTGACTTGAGGGTGTCTCACCTAGCGTTGCCGAGGACGTGCCCAAGCAGATGCAGGCGGACCCGCGTTTGCGCGGCGCGTGCTGAATTGGTCAGATGTGAGTCACTGAACGTCTCGTTCTCGTTGGGATGCATCAGCGCAGCGCTGTGCCTGAGCCGACGCTACCGCTCTGCGCCTTCTGGACCGGAGCTGGCTTCCATCCATCCAGCCTAAGCTCCGGTCTGTCTGCACCTGCCTGCGTAGACTTGCCTATAGCAACTCCAGCAAAGAAAAATAAGGAATTTAATTATGTAGGGCGGCATTTAACGGCCTAACCCAAATGCCTTGTTCTTCTCGAAGTCTCCTGCCTCCTTCTCTGCACGTTTTGCAGCTTCCCAACAAGGGAAGCGACATAGCAGCAAAGTCCGGCCCTGAAGCTGTGTTCTGTCCACCAATGGAGACGGGTTCTTCTGAAGGCAATCGCATGTCTGTGTGTGACTTCAGGCTGAGCAAATGACCTTACTCCTGGGATTCTTTGTTTTTGGTCAGCTTTCCAGCCTTAACGTTCTTCTAATGGCATTTCTAGCATTTTGTGGTGTGAAATGTTCGAACACTGCAGCGGTTGGCTCGATGTCCAGATGGAGACCAGTGATGAATGGTGTCCCTCAGGGGTCCGTACTGGGACCGGTGCTGTTTAATGTTTTCATCAATGACCTAGACAGCGAGATCGAGTGCACCCTCAGCAAGTTTGGGGATGACCCCAAGCTGAGTGGTGCGGTTGA
>NW_009258276.1:247281-248145 GCF_000687185.1 Egretta garzetta | reverse complement strand
ATGTCCTGCACCCTGGACGGGGTAACCCCCAGTATCAATACAGGCTGGGGGAAGAAAGGATCAAGAGCAGCCCTGCCCAGAGGGACTTGGGGGTACTGATGGATGAAAAGCTAGACATGAGCCGGCCATGGGCGCTGGCAGCCCAGAAGCCAACCCTACCCTGGGCTGCATCAGGAGAAGCGTGGCCAGCGTCGAGGGAGGGGATTGTGCCCCTCTGCTCTGCTCTGGGGAGACCTCCCCTGGAGCCCTGCGTCCAGCTCGGGAGCCCTCAGCACCAGGAGGACATGGACCTGTTGGAGCGGGGCCAGGGATCTAAGGAAGAAATTCTTTACACTGAGGGTGGTGAAACCCTGGCAGGGGTTGCCCAGAGAGGGGGTGGAGGCCCCATCCCTGGGAACATTCCAGGCCAGGTTGGAGGGGGCTGTGAGCAACCTGATGTGGTTCAAGGTGTCCCTGCTCCTGCAGGGGGGTTGGGCTGGGTGACCTCTGGGGGTCCCTTCCCACCCAAAACATTCTATGATTCTGCTTTAAATTACAGGGGTGGCAGTGTTGGAACTCCAGGTATCTCCCCTCTCCCCCCCGCCCATGACTGAGCCCAAAATAGGCAGCCAGTCGCATTTTTTTCAAGTGTCAGAAAGAAGAGGAAAGTCGGTTGAAAAATTAGTTTTACCCAGAACTGCGGAAGCTCTCCATTTCAAATTTTATTCCAAAAGCAAGGATTTAAAAATAGAAGTAGTAGGAACATGCCTTCATCTGACAGTTCGGAGGCTTCACTTGTTATTTACTTCACAGAGGTGAAGTAAAGCGATCGACGTTTAATCCTGAAGTTATGTGAGAAAAACCAGGGAAGGGACTGCTCCCGTA
>NW_009258276.1:244497-247121 GCF_000687185.1 Egretta garzetta | reverse complement strand
GTATTTTTTTTTTTTTTTCTTCTTTAAAACCCCCCAACCTTCTGCGTTCTGGGATGAGAGATTACCGCCGTCGTTTCCAGCATTTCACATCGACCCGTTGGGTATTAATTGAAGTGCCTTTCTGTAATGCTAAACTGCTGTAATTTCTCTACTCTTCACCGGCATTGAATCCCACTTCAGTCTTGCTATCGCTGTTAGCGCGTGAGATTTCAACAGCCGGTAATAAAATCCTTTTTGTTTTCAAGTAATGTAAGAGGCAGTTGATTCTCTTGAAGACTTGGTTCGGGTGCGTAGGGTATTGTTATTTTTCTGTGCTTTCAGCAAGCGCCTTGGGGTTGATACTTGGCTTCCCGGGATGAAAGATGGGGTAGAAATGAAAATGTGTCCATGCTCCGTTCATTTGTTCAGCTTTCCCTTGGCTGCCTTGGAGGCGGAGATGGGTCGTAGAGGTGACAACCTGGGGTAAAGGCCAGAAGGCAAGGAGTAATATTTCAGAGATACTGAGCGTGCATATTATTTTTATATTTTTATCTATATATATATTTTTTTTTTTTTTTGGACTGTGTTAAGCCACTTGGCAAGTTCAGGCAAACAGCTGGGAGAGGGGAAGAGAAACAAACATGCTGGTGCTAGAGGTAAGCTTTGCTAGGGCCTGGGCGCGTGTTTTTCTGTCTGTTAGGCGATGGTTTCTCTGAACTCCAGCCCACCCTCCGGCCTGCAAACCCGTTGGAAATGGATGATCTGAATCGCACTGACCTGAAAATGAAGTAAAGCTCAAGATGCTATTGCAGTTGGTGTCAAATCCCGTGTTTTGTTATTTCTGTACGAGTTAAAATATGCTTAATTCTGTAAATCTGATGTCAAGAAGCAAGTATTCATTGTGGGTTTCTCTTTTTTTTTTTTAATATGTCACATTATTTTTTTATGTGTGTTTTTAAGGTGGTTTTTTTTTTTTTTTTTTTTGGTAGGAAAAAGCAGGGACTAATTTTTGGAGCTTTAGGGTGAACCTAGTGTGGTCTTCAGCGTTTTGAAAGAGATGGGAGGCAAAGAATTACTTGTCCTTCCGAAGGAGAGTTAGTACTTTTAATTGACCTTGGTAGCTGAAGGTAACTTTTCCGTTCCTTTAAGTAACGTTGGTGGAAATGGCTCTTTTGTGGAAATGGCTCTTTCGGTGAAGATATCACAGAGGGGTTGCCTGAGGGCACTCTGACTCTTCTCCCTGCCAGGCTGTGTCCAGGTTTCACCCGTCCTTCGGAAGGGAGGAGCATCTGACAGCGGTTGGAGAGGCTGTCGGGGCAGTAGAAACCCACCCAGGCTTTCCTTTCAGCTATCGGTTACCGTGGCCTTACCTGATTCCTGACAAATACCATTCTCGTTCCAGAATACTGCCGCAAAGGTCCTTTTCCTGATGGCTCATGCAGGGGCTCTCTGTAACCATGCCCAAGTTCTCATCTCCACTCCACCAAGGTCTTCCTGGTGTCCTCAGACCTTTTCACAGCCCCTTGTTCTCGTCTCCTGTGGAAGTCAATGTCTTGGTGTCATCCTTGATGCCAACCCCCACCAGGCGTTTGTTAGCATGGAGATGGCTTGTGTGGAACCCCATCTTCCATGCTGCCTTTGTGCTTTGAAGGAGGTTGGCTGCCATTTACCCTTCTTCTTATCTTCTGTTGGCATCCAACAAAGTTGTTCTTCATTGGATGCCAACAGAAGGCTGGCGGTGGTGGGGTGTTGATATGCTACCACCCCTTATGGCAGCGGGAGCTACGTTAGCGCGCGGCTCGCTCGCTGTTGCACTCAACTGACCTGTTTTCATCCGTTTTCTGACACGGGTGTATAAAACTGGAGGAGGTGGAGTATGGAGACTGAAGGCCTTGGCTTGGAAAGGAGGGGGCAGACGGTGTGATGGATATCTTGGTCTGGACAGAGGTGGAGGGTTTGGCAGGCGTACCTGCAACGCTGAGGTGTTCATCTCGGCACAAGGACTGGAATATCGGCTAACGCTGTCTTTTCCCCCTCTTTCCTCTGTCGGCTTTTATCCGGCTCTCTTCCTTATCCAGAACGTGCGATCTTCTGGGCTGAGGGCTCCTGCGAAGGCCAAACGAGCAACGCTTCCTTGTCATAGAGCAGTGGCTTTATTTTAGTACCCTAGACCTTGCACCCTTCCCAACAGGTTTCCTTTTTCTGTGTTTGGATCAAATATTAAAAGCCATCACAACTTACCCGTTGGAGCTAGCAGTGATTTTGTAGGCGGCCAGAAATGAAAGATTCCCAGCTATCAAGTAAGACGGCACTAATAGCGTGCCAGAGCTCTGCAGGAATATTAGCTCCGTCCTCTGCCGCTGCTCTATCAGCGCCGCTGCGATCTCTTTCTTGCGCTCTGATGGATGTTGAGATCTAACCTGCCGCCGCGGAGACTGACGACAGGAGAGCTGCAGCTTGGAAGGAAGGTGGTTTAGACTGCGGTGTTTTCAACGCTGCTGCGACGTATTGCTGAGGTAGCTACAGCCTTACGTGGGAAATCTTATTTCAAGCCTAAACAGGAGAGTCAGGGAGGGGTGGTGCTTTTGTTACCCCCTCAGCTTTCCTGCCATAATCATTGATTTATATTTTACTTTTGAAATTAA
>NW_009258276.1:225448-244451 GCF_000687185.1 Egretta garzetta | reverse complement strand
TTACCCCCTCAGCTTTCATGCCATAATCATCGTTTCCTAACATCAGCGTGAATTTTAGCGGGTGGGGTGGGGTGGGGGGAAAAACCCCCAAGTCTCTGGAGAGGAGAATAACCAAGCAACAAAATAAATAGTGGAAGAAGTGCTGAATACCAGACTATCCCCGATTTCTGTTGCCTGACTTTGCATTATTTCAAAGCATTACACAGAGGAGCACAATGCAAGCAGAACAAATTAGGCTTCAATATGACAGTTGTGGGAGGGGAAGTCTCTTAAATTAGCGTTGCGCCTCCTTGCCGGAGCAGCCTCCTGCCTTACCGGGGAACCTCGCTGGTGCTGCTGGTGTCCGCGACCCCATCAAATCAGTGGCGTCTGCCTATTCTAGAAATGCTTCTTTAATTTTCTTCTTCGAGGCATTAACGTTGCACGTGGCAGACTTTGCCAGCTCTGACGGTGCTCACCTCTGCGCTTCGTTTATCGAGCGATAACGTATTTTTGCTCGGTTGTTTAGGCAGTTTCTGATCCGTGTGATGCATCCCTAGCCGCGTGAGTTGGAAGGCGTTGTAGAAAATGGGATTTTGCGGGGTGCCGAAGTAGCAAATCTTTCTGAAAGCCTCCGTTGTTTGCTGTGCAGGAATGAAGTCCGGGGAACGCCTCGAGAGCCACGGCACAAACCATATCTCAAAGGGTTCCCGGGCTTGGGTTGGGTAGGACTGTGCTGGTGATTTTTCAGGAGCTGGGGACAGTGTATACGGCTTCTGTATCGACTTTATCTCTAATGGGATGTTGCAAACAATGGGGAAAAAAATCTCCTCCTGCTGCCTCTTTTAAAGCCACCGCAGAATCGTATGCGACCTTGCAGGAAGGAGTCTGCAGGGTACGTCACCAAAGCTGGTACCGCTAAAGGTCAGATTTTGCTGCTGCTTGTTTTGCTTTTGGGAAAAACACTGGGGTTTGGATGTTTAAGGTTGGGAAAGATAAATGTAACGTTTCCTTCACCTTCCCAGAGTAAGAAAGGGAGCTTCATCCCGTTGTACCTAGGAAAGTGTCCGTACAGACATTAATGCTGCCGGTCCCCGAGAAATTCCAGAGAGCAGGGGTTATGAAGGAGAAAAAAATAATTAGGTGAAGAAGAAAATAACTTGTGTTTTGATAGGGAGAAAAATTATATCTGGCTTTAGTATCCTGATAATTGACCACCAGATGGGTGCCCATGGAAAGCCTTGGTCTCGAGGAGTCCTTGCTGTCAACTTTCCTGGAGAGAGGATCCAGACGGACTTTGTTCAGAGGGAAGAGATTTCTTTTGCCCGTTACTCCACGTGTTGGGTTGTACCTGACTTGTCCCGCGCCGAGACGTTTGTGTTAGAATCGCTTTAGGACTACAGATGGGATGGGGTAGTGCTCATCTCTCCCTCTGGACTAGCTGAATCGGTGCTCCTCGCCTAACTTCATAGACCTGAAGCCCAAAAGGAAGACTAACGTAGCTTTCGGGGGGGTTTCTTTTCTAGACTAAGCTCAGCTTTGACTATTACAGCTGTGTTGAAATTACAGGAATATTTTCCACGCAACTTCCCAGCCGTGCTACGGGCAGTGGTCAACGAAGAGACTTGGAAGCTGCAGTCTGAAACCTCTTCCTGCAGCTCACGGGCTCCTGCACCAAACTTTCCCCGTTTGATGCTCCAGGATTGCTGCGTTGTTTCATTCTCCCGAATAACTAGGAGTAATCCTTGCGATGCCTTTACCTGATCTCATGTCATTGTGCTTTCTTTATCTTTCCTTTTTAAGAAAGTTGAGGGGGCCGTGTTTGACTAAACAGAGCAGTTTTTAATTTTGGTTCTGCTCTGGTCTGGGCTCATCCATAGCTTCCACGTGGATAAGAGTGGCGAGCGCTTGCTGGAAACAGATACAGAAGAAGTGGTTCCCTGAACAAAACAGTTTTGGTTTTGTTCCCCCCCCCCCCTTTTTTTCTTCTCTTTGCGTCAACATCCTCTGCAATAACCCAGGCTTTTAAGTCGGTTTAAATTGGGTTATTCAGTGCTAATGTTATGCAAGATTCCTGATTAGTGGTGTGGAGTTGGAGTTGTGAGACTACTTGGAGCAAGGATGGAATTAAAGTAACCGTGGCAACCATTATAATTAAAATAGGCTTCCTTGGGAAGCGAGGCTGCCTGTGTCCGTGTGTACGCATTCGCTGCATTCATTCCCGCCCTGTTCGGCGGCGCGGTGTTGTGTAAAACCTTGTGAGCCCCGGCACGCGGGCTGACCCTACCGGCTCTTGAGCGCATCTTTTGTCAGCCTTTAGCCTCCCCAACCTGCGCTCGTCTCCTGCTCTTTCTCTGCAAAACAAAACCTGATGGCGCCCTCGGGTTCCTTTCTCGACTCCTTCCCTCGGTAATGTTCCAGCTCTTGAGTTACAGTCGGCGCGCGGAGCTCGGCGCGTACCGAATCGCTCCAGTTTTCCGAGTAATCGTGACGATGCGCATGTGGGTTTACGGCGCTGAGCAGAGCTTGCTCTTGTCTTGCTGAATGGTTCCTTTAGGTCGTGCAGAGATTCAGTCCCTATAACTCAGGCTAACGACACCAACTCCTGGCTCTGGTAAAAATACGGAGTTAACAGCGTGGCTCAGTTACCCTGAGTTTGGCTGCTTCGGATGCTTATACCGCTGGAAAGCAGAGGAGCAGTGCGGAGGAATAATGGTGGAGAAATCCTTAAGTGTCAAAGCTGGTGAAAAGCTAGTCGTCGTATGAATTTTCAGGAGAGCCTTGGGTTTTTGAACAGTTGTAATGCTGTGCTGCGCTTTCAAACCCCCAAGCTTTTCTCCTTTTTTTTTTTTTAACCTGTTGTTTATGTGCATCTTGGGTTATTTTAAAGTGAAAAATCACCCAGCGCTTTCAATGCATTCGGCAGTGCCCGTTCAGTCGCTCGTTCTTCCCTTTCTGCGTTGACCAACACTCCTCCCTGGCGACTCCTCGGTTAATTTTTAAATGTTCTTCCATCTGTGGAGCAGCTAGCTTGCTAGTCTGCCCGAAACAGGACAAGGGGGGATGGTTTTAAACTAAACCAGGGTAGGTTTAGACTAGGTATAAGGAAGAAATTCTTTCCACTGAGGGTGGTGAAACCCTGGCAGGGGTTGCCCAGAGAGGGGGTGGAGGCCCCATCCCTGGGACCATTCCAGGCCAGGTTGGACGGGGCTGTGAGCAACCTGATGTGGTTCAAGGTGTCCCTGCTCCTGCAGGGGGGTTGGGCTGGGTGACCTCTAGGGGTCCCTTCCCACGGTTCTATGGTTCTATATGATTTTCAAACAGATAAATTGTGTCTCGGTTGGGTGACCTCTGGGGGTCCCTTCCCACCCAAACGGTTCTATGGTTCTATGGTTCTCAAACAGATAAATTGTGTCTCGGTCGACGTCTGGGGGAAAGGAAGCAAGGGAGAGAAAAAGGTGGTGGGGGCGAGGAACAGAATTTTTTTTTTTTCCTAGGTTGCCACCCTTCACTGTTGGTGCTCTCGGGGACGTTGGCTTGTGCTTCTCTGACTTCCTAGTCGTCAAGTCGGAGACAATATTCGTAGAGATCTTCTTTGCTGGTCTTCAACAGGGTCGTTGCAGGCCACATCTGAAAATGATGTTTGCTCTGGCCCTACCATCGGTGCAAGGACAGGACCCCGTCGTGCGCGGGCTCGTGTTGGAAGCTCTATTCCTAACAGGCGTGAAGATGCCATAAGGGCACGACAACGAAGCCGGCATCACCGGGAGACCCTTTACACATAAACTTTATTCTGCAGATACCTTTCATACCGACTGTAGCCCGTAATGTTTAAGCTGAGTAGGGTCCAAATTGATACAGCAGTAGGAGTAAAAAGGAAAGGAGGGGAAAAAGCCTGATCTAAACTAGTTTCAAATCTCGCTTGAAATTCTTACGTTAAATCCCCCTTGCTCGAGAGGTGGAGGACAAGTCCAGGAAAGCCATCTGCGTGCTGGAGGCTGTTTTAGCAGTGGTTGCTGGGTTGTGTGGAGGGATAAGGCTGTTGCATTGGCGGGGAAGAGGCGGGGAGGCTGGAATGGGTCTCTGGGGAGTCGTCAGCAATGAGAACAATTTTGAACGGAGAAGTCATAAAAGAATGAGTGATGTTTGGTAGACGAATGCGTTCGCGTGGTTGCAGCCTGCTTGGTTACTGATAAAGACCAGCGTTACGTGCGTCGGGGGTGCCAAAACAGCGTGGTTGCAGGGGAAGCCGTGGTTAAAGCACAGCCAGGCTTTGATTAACGGCATTTCTTGTGTGATGAGCTGCAATCTTCGTGTCCCAACTTCAGCTTTACGAGACCTGCGTGACTGCTGGTAAACAAATTCCGCTGTAAGAGAGCGTGAGGTTCGCGGTGTGTCCAAGTGGCGCTGAAGACCTGCGGTGGCGCAGGAAGCCTTCGGAAGGGAGCTGGATAGCTGTCGCCCAGGAAAACCAGCAGCATTTTCCCTTAAAAATGCCTTCTGTGTGGAATGCGTACAAGAGAAGCGTCTTAAGAGGTGAGCGCATCCTTCACCCGGCAGCGCTAACAAAGAGAGGAGCAGATGAGTGGGTGCCAAATGGGTCTTTCTAAAATGGAAACAAAGCCTGAAGCTTTGGTCTCGGAGGGTTGTGTGCCTGCTCCATCTAGTTTTTAAAACTGTTTCTGTGGTTACCGAACAAACAAGATCAGACAAAGGCAGTACGTGTGAGAGAGCCCCGAAGGCTTATTGGTGGTTAGCCTGTGCATACGTAGGCTGGAGAGAAGCTGCCTGACTGCAGATTAGGACTTGCACGGGAACAGGGGTTTAGAGACCTTCAGATGGTCCAAATAGCAGAAGGGCTGGGAAGCAGAAGTTGGTTTTTGGATCCAGGAAAAAAAATAAAAATAAAAAAAACCCCGAAACCAACCAAACCAAAAAAAAACCCCAAAAAAGCAAATAAAAATTGCTGCATTGATGTATGTCTTTGTGAAGGGAGCTGCTTCAAGGGAGCTGCTCGGGATCACAGAACCGTTTGGGTTGGAAAAGCCCTGTCCAAGGGGAAGGAATTGTTCCCCATGGCCAACCTCACCCTGCCCTGGCACAACTTGAGGCCGCTGCCCCTCGTCCCATCGCCCCTTCCCTGGGAGCAGAGCCCGACCCCCCCGGCTCCCCCCTCCTCTCAGGCAGTTGTAGGCAGCGATGAGGGCTCCCCTCAGCCTCCCCTTCTGTGCCTGCTGGTGGTGAACGGTCTGGGGAAGGGCCCAAGTGTCCGTTCCTAATGGAAGGAGGCTTTCACAAAACCGCTTTAGTTACTCGTTCTTGAGCCTTGAACGCAGCACTGAAAGCCTTTTGTTTCTGTCTTGTTCAGTTGACTTGTGAAATGCTATGCAAGAAAGATTTTTTTTTTTTTTTTTTTTTTTTTGCTGTGGTCTGTACTTCGCTATGGTTTACAACTTGATGTGCAAGCATAGGTTCTCACCCCAATAGCAGAGGAAAGAAATAAGGGGCGTAGACTCCTGTTGTTCAGGGTGGAAACCTCATCTCTGGGGTGGGAAGAGGCTTTCAGGAACGGGGAAGTAGGGAAGAGGAAGAGAAAATCTTGACGTGACTCTCCGAACTTAGCTATCTTGTGGTTTCAAGATGACCTTGAGCAACTTAGAATCATAGAATGTTTTGGGTTGGAAGGGACCCCCAGAGGTCACCCAGCCCAACCCCCCTGCAGGAGCAGGGACACCTTGAACCACATCAGGTTGCTCACAGCCCCGGCCAACCTGGCCTGGGATGTTCCCAGGGATGGGGCCTCCACCCCCTCTCTGGGCAACCTGTTCCAGGGTTTCACCACCCTCACTGCAAAGAAGTTCTTCCTTAGATCCAGCTTAACCCTCCCCTGCTTCAGTTTAAAGCCATCCCCCCTTGTCCTGTCCCAGCTGGCCCTACTAAAAGGATTTTCCCCATCTTGCCTGAGCTATTTGTACCTTTCTCTTATTTACCAAATGAGACAGTATCAGTTATCTCTTACAAGCAGATCTGAGGGTGGATGAACGTTTACCACGTGCTCCGTGCTGTATTTGTACGGTGCTGTTTGAAGACCGTTTGTGATTACAATAATCCACTTGGTGCTGCAGGAGAGCTTTTGGTCTGGCGTCTCACCGTAACTCCTCGCGCCTTTCCAGCTCGGTCTCCTTGAAACACTTGTGCGTCCTCTTACCCCCGCTGAATTATTCCACGCTCCAGATTGCTTCCTGCCTGGATGCCGGCCAGCCGACCTGCTAGTTCTCACACCCATGCTCTTCCACCATCCCGTATAAACCCCGGTCCAACGCGGTCTTCGGGACTCGTTTCCGGACATCCGAAGAGTTCAAAGGAAGGGTGAATGTATCCCGAGAGGGTAGGAAGGAGCGCTTGGGTGTGGAGAGATTTTGCTCCCAGCTGCACGCTGCTCATGCTGTTCCAGGATATCTTTTGAGCTTTTAGAAGGGAACAGCCCCCCGAATGAAAAAAGGGTTTAGTTAGTTCTAAACCAGTTAATTTTGATTTGGTTTTTGGGTTTGTTTTTTTTTTTTTTTTTTAAGTTGGTGGTGACTCAAACATCCATAAAAGCGTCTGGCATAAATCTCCAACTCTAAAGTTCTGAAATTTATTGCTTATAAATGTCACTTTTTTTGTGGGGCTCTCTTAAAGTGGAATCGGTTCCTTTGAGGCCGAGCCCCTGAAATACTCTGTGCAGTACACAGCTTTGCTGGACTGATTGAAGAATTTTTTTGGGTTTCACGGCCCTTGGTGATTACAGGAAGGTGGTGCCCAGGCACTGTCCGCAGGAGGCTTTTGGGTTAGGACGCTAGTTATCTGGTCACCGCAGTGAAGATGCTGCTGGGTAACTCCAAATGCCAAGAACTTTCTGTGCTTTGCTTTTTGGTTTTTCCTTGACTTTTTATTTTTAATATAAATAAGCTGAAACATTTTCTGGTTTCTCTGCAGCAGATGCAGCAAAATGACCACAAATGAGTCATTGGGCCGCCTGAACATGTAAAGCATTTTCAGTCGACGTTCTTTGCGATACGGCTTCCATGTTACGTTTTCTGTTCTCTCATCTGACCTGAGAGAGAGGTTAGCTGCTAATACGGTGGTTATAAAACACGAGAAAAGCTGCTTCTCTGGTCAATCACATGAAAAAGGCCAACAAAAGTGTGTTTTAGGAACGTGCATGAGGAAGGACAGGCGTTTGGACAGTAACGCTCTGCCTGATTCATCAAGGGTTTTTTGGGTTTGGTTTTTTTTTTGGATGTGATTTTTGGCTACTCTTCCTCAAGTAACCCAGTGGCAAAACTGAGTAGGTGTGTACGGATCTGTTCAGCTTCCTGGCCAAAACTGAGCCCAGACAATGGTCTCTTTATCCTTTAGGTATTCTGAGCTGCTTTCTCTCTTGTTTATTTGTTCTTTGTTTCCTGTTCTTTGTCGTTTGTCTAAAGGAACGGTAAGTTAGTAGTGGCGGCACGGATTAAAGGGACACTTCAGTCTTGGTATTGAACTGTAGGGAGGCAGCCTTGCTCTAGATTTGTACACGCAACCACAGACCTGCATCGAGTGGAATTTAGGCTTTCCCCAAACGAGTTTAAAAAAGTGCCCTTGAAAATATCTTGAAATTTGTCCTTCATCTTCATCCATGGAAGAACGTTGTTATGGATTAAATCAAATAACCTTGTCTTTGACATCAGATTGACTCTGTTCTTTCAGTGGTTTCTCTGGGCTTCCTCAACAGGGTTTGGGAAGAAGTTGGGTTTTTGGGTTTGGTTTTTTTAATTATTTTTGCTGGCATGGCAAGAGATGAACATCCACGTTTCTCTGTTAAATAAGCTTTGCCGTTCTTTGTGAAGTGTTTAGACACACGACTGCCTTTAACCATCCGTCCCTCTCCCTTGCTGGGGGTATCATGAAAGAGTGGATGTGTCTTAGCCGCCCTGACTCACCCAATATGTTAAGTTGACGTCGCCTATATTTTATATGAATGTAGCATGCTGCTGGAGTGCTGGCAAGCTTCTGCCGAGTCTCCGGTGGGAATGGTGACCTCAGGCAGAAAGGCGAGGTAGAAATCTGTATGTAATAACCGCTATCTTCTGTCAGTGAGAGCCTTCTTCCCTCTTCATCTTGAAGTTGGGCAAGACTGTTGAGTCATCCCAACCACTTAGCGCTGCCTGAAGGAGATCTCACTTGTACTTGTGTGGTTCCACACCCTTCCTCCTCGCTTTGCTGCTCCCTAACTTTACTAGGTAGCCTTGCAAAAAAATGTTGGAGGGTTGGTGGGGAGGATATGGGTGGGCTGGCCTGAGTTGAGTGGGTTCACAGCTCTGCATCCAACAGATCCGTCTAAGCAGTACATGGTCAGGAGAAGAGGGGGAGGAAGGCCAAGTGGGGAGGAAGAGGAACCTTTCCCTTTTGGTGCCACGGAGCTGCTGGATTGGATCAAGAAGCCTCATAACTTCATCTGTCATAGTGATTTTATGGTATCCCTAAAGCCGTTTGACGCTGGTCTTTATGGTTTCCCTGCTGACTACCGAGTAACTGTCAGTGCATTAAACAAACAACTCTCTTCAGCGCGGATGACGAAATCGGGATGGCAGGTCTTGGACAAATCCGTTTTTGAGTTGTGTCAGAAAGAATCAGAAAAATATTCTGGGTGAATGTCAATTTTGAAATGCTAGGTATTCCTTTTCAGGCAGCTTCCTGCGGTCTCCTCTGAGAAGTTCAGCCTTTACTCAGTTCCGAGGTGGCTTTTTAATACACGTAAGGTTCTGGAGCTGTCAAACTTCACTGTCTGTCTTCAGCTTCTGAGAAATTTTTGAACAGAGGAAAAGAAATATGGTAGAACTTATTTCAGAAACAAATAAAATGGAGAAAACGAGGGCAGAAAACCACTTGAAAGGCACCTTTCAAGCGCTTTATAATACATCAGAGTGGAACTCAAGTCAGTTGCTGTAAGGATTTTGGCCTCCTTGTTTGTCTTGAGGCTGTCACCAATCCCGTTCCTTTTGTTTATTTTCCCCATGTAAAATGCATTTAGATCGTCGAATATCTACACCCGCAAAAGAATACCAGAGTCTTTCGGAGTACCCAGCAGAGACCCACTCGTGTCCTGCTATGTCAGGCAGAATAAAGATTGCAAATTTTGGCTTTTTTTTAGTGCCGCTATGGTTTGCATCATCATTTCACAGTAGGGACCGTGCTTGTATTAAGCAATTGCATCATCTACGGCCCTGGGAACGCAGGTGGCTGCTTTAATATAGATGCGGCGCATCTAATATTTGGGTCTTAAAATAGCTTAATACTGATTTAAAGCAGAGTAGGTGACCTAAATTTACCTAAGTTTTTGCTGGGGAATACTGCAAGTTAGGACTGGAGATGCAGAGCTTTGTATGCTTTGGGGACCTCACTTTCATAGGGACTTGGGAGAAGAGGATTGAGATGTCTAACCCAAGGATCTTGGTTTCTTCCACTGACAGCTCAGGAATCTCTTAAATTAGCTGCTTCACCCCAGGTAGTAAGATTTATTTAGAGCTAGATTTATTTAGACCCATGTACTGGAGTCCAGTTCTCTCATGAATATGCCGAAAGGCGAGCTGGCAGGGAAGATGACCGGCCTGGCTGAAGAGAGAGCTTTGGCTGGAGTTCAGGGAAAAAAGAGGAGAGCTTATGACCTTTGGAAGAAGGGGCAGGCAACTCGGAAGGACTACAAGGATGTCGTGAGGTTATGCAGGAAGAAAATGAGAAGGGCCAAAGCCCAGCTAGAACTTAATCTGGCTACTGCTGTAAAAGACAGTAAATTTTTTTTCTATAAATACATTAGCAGCAAAGGAGGGCTAAGGAGAATCTCTATCCTCCGTTGGACGTGGGAGGAACCATAGTGACAAAGGACTAGGGAAAGGCTGAGGTTCTTAATGCCTTCTATGCCTCAGTCTTTAATAGTCAGACCAGTTCTTCTGCCCAGCCCCCTGAGCTGGAAGACAGGGACGGGAGCAGAAAGAAGCCCCATCATCCAAGGGAAAATGGTTAGTGACCTGCTGCACCACTTCAACACATGCAAGTCTATGGAGACAGTCGATGGGATCCACCCCAGTGACTGAGGGAGCCGGTGGAAGCGCTAAGCAAGCCACTTTCAACTGGAGAGGTCCCAGTTGACTGGAGGTTGGCAAATGTGACGCCCATCTACAAAAAGGGCCAGAAAGAGGATACAGGGAACTACAGGCCTGTCAGTCTGACATCGGTGCCAGGGAAGGTCATGGAGCAGATCATCTTGAGTGCCACCAGGACAACCAGGCAATCAGGCCCAGTCAGAGAAGGGCAGCGGAGCTGGGGAGGGGTCTGGAGCCCCAGGCTGCTGGGGAGCGGCTGGGGGAGCTGGGGGGGTTCAGCCTGGAGCAGAGGAGGCTGAGGGGAGCCCTCATCGCTGCCTACAACTGCCTGAGAGGAGGGGGGAGCCGGGGGGGTCGGGCTCTGCTCCCAGGGAAGGGGCGATGGGACGAGGGGCACCGGCCTCAAGTTGTGCCAGGGCAGGGTGAGGTTGGCCATGGGGAACAATTCCTTCCCCTTGGGGCTGTCAGGGGCTGGAAGGGGCTGCCCAGGGAAGGGGTCGAGTCCCCAGCCCTGGGGGGATTTAACAGCCGGGCAGAGGCGGTGCTGAGGGCCAGGGTTTGGGGGTGGGATGGCAGGGGTAGGGGGGCGGTTGGGCTGGGGGAGCTGAAAGGGCTTTGCCAACCCAAACTATCCTACAAGTATGGAGGGGCCGTAGGGAGCAAAGTGTCGCAGCGCTTTGGAAAGAGGCCGACACATCATAGAGCATCGTTGCTCTGGCAGTTTGAAGAGCCAAGCGATGCTTGAATAGGAAACTTTTCCATTCACAGGATACGGCAGCAAGAAGCTGCTTCTCTGAGAATGACCCGTTCTGCTATGAGACACAACGGAGCTAAGGTCACCCTTCAGAACCGTCCTCTAGCACCTAGTTCTCCTCACATCTGGTCTGCATTCAAGGTTAAACCACACAGTACCAGAGCTAAGCAAAACAGTCCTTCTGGATAGAAACCTTACGAGTGGTGTGGTTCAAACTTCCTTTAAAAACGATCAGCAGTCATTTCCTGCAAAGCCCGGGTAGTGGACAGTTTTCTGAAGAAATGGCATCAGCTTAGCTCTCTTGATGCCTTAAGCTATCTGGCTTTGCTTTAATTTCACCATAATTCAAAAATCTGCCCAGCTCCCGAGCGCGTGCACTTTTGTTTCACTTTGCAGCAAAGCCAAAGCTCTTAAATGCGTGTATGGGGATGGGGTTGAAGTAGTTGGGTAGAAACCACCTTAGGAACTGGCTTAATACCAGTATTTCTGGTTTCTTCCCATTTCTTCCATACACAATTTTCATGTCTGAGTCATTTTTAGGGCAATGGTATTCTTAAGATGTTTGTGCAGGCTAAGCAAGAGGTGGATCTAATGATGGTATCCTGGACTCCGGACATGGCCTCCTGATACACCTGGCCTCCATTTTCCTCTCTTGGTCAGGCTTGCTGCACCCTTAACATAGAATCATGGAATGTTTTGGGTGGGAAGGGACCCCCAGAGGTCACCCAGCCCAACCCCCCTGCAGGAGCAGGGACACCTTGAACCACATCAGGTTGCTCACAGCCCCCTCCAACCTGGCCTGGAATGGTCCCAGGGATGGGGCCTCCACCCCCTCTCGGGGCAACCCCTGCCAGGGTTTCACCACCCTCACTGCAAAGAAGTTCTTCCTTAGATCCAGTCTAAACCTCCCCTGCTTCAGTTGAAAGCCATCCCCCCTTGTCCTGTCCCAGCTGGCCCTACTAAAAAGCTTGTCCCCCCCTTTCCTCTGGGCCCCCTTGAAGCCCTGACCGGCCGCACTCAGCTCTGCCCGCAGCCTTCTCTTCTCCAGGCTGAACACCCCCAACCCTCCCAGCCTGGCCTCAGAGCAGAGGGGCTCCACCCCTCGGATCATTTTAGTAGCCCTCCTCTGGCCCCGCTCCAACAGGTCCATGTCCTCCTGGTGCTGAGGGCTCCCGAGCTGGACGCAGGGCTCCAGGGGAGGTCTCCCCAGAGCAGAGCAGAGGGGCACAATCCCCTCCCTCGATGCTGGCCACGCTTCTCCTGATGCAGCCCAGGGTAGGGTTGGCTTCTGGGCTGCCAGCGCACATTGCCGGCTCATGGCCAGCTTTTCATCCACCAGCACCCCCCAGTCCCTCTGGGCAGGGCTGCTCTCCATCCTCTCTTCCCCCAGCCTGTATGGATACTGGGGGTTACCCCAACCCAGGGGCAGGACCTTGCAGAACCTCATGAGGTTCACACCGGCCCACCTCTCTAGCTTGTCCAGGTAAAACATCTTCTTGTCTATTGTCTGCTCTTGTGTGAATCTGGTTTTGGGGGGAGGGTGTGGTGGTTGTTGGTTTTTTTTGGGGGGGGAGGAGGGTTAGGAAAAAAGCACATATTACTAGCTGTCAAAAGGCAATTGCTGCTTCTACTGATCTGGGCTTTACTAGTTGTGGCTTTGGAGACTTTCTAGATCTTAGTGCCAGATGGCTTAGGCTGTTTTTCTGTTGATTGCGGATATTTCCAAGATATTAGCAATAGCTAACCTGAGGAAGTTGTCGGAAGTCACTTTTTCCCTCTAGCTACCTAAACACTTTGGAGTTTGGGAGTTTTTTTATTACCTGTCCACATCGGGGTTTTTAAAGGAAAGCTCGTTCCTTGTTCAGTAGTTCGTGTGCTCTTGGGTTTTTACTTTGTCTCTTGATTTCTGTCCAACTTATTGCAAACATGAAACAAATCATTGTGAAGTAAATTAAGCGTTCTTGTGGTCTGTGTTATTGTTTTCACCTGAGGAACATGGGATTATCACAGAATCCCAGAGTGGCGGGGGTTGGCAGGGCCCCCCAGAGCTCACCCAGTGCCACCCCCCTGCCCAAGCAGGCTCACCCAGAGCAGGGGGCACAGGACAGCGGCCAGGCAGGGGGTGAAGATCTCCAGAGAAGGAGACTCCACAGCCCCCCTGGGCAGCCTGGGCCAGGGCTCGGGCACCCTCACAGTCAACAAGTTCTTCCTCCCGTTCACCTGGAACCTCTTGTGCTTCAGGTTGTGCCCATGGCCCCTTGTCCTGGCGCTGGGCACCCCTGGGAAGAGTAGAAGAGCTGATTTTTCTTTTTATTTATTTTTTTCCCCTGGCCCATGTAGTCTTTAGCCTTGACAAGATTGGCATCCAAAGTGCCACGGAGACCTCCTGGGGCCTGTGATGGGAATGCTTGTCATTAAGATGGAACTTACTGCTTTATGTGACTTGGTCATCTAAACTCCCCAATGGAAAGTTGCCAACCAGTCCAAGCTCTGCTCTAAATAAGAGTATGGTTTAAAGATATTCCACACTGGAAATAACCCATGTAATCATTTTTTCCATAATTCCACCCATAGTTCTTCATTCAATTTTATTCTTCTCCATTCACTTCTGGGTTTCTAAAGCTTCTTGTTGGATTCGTTTGCAGATTTTGGTTCTCATCATCAATCAGCCCTGAAGCCTGGGCTGCTGACGTCTAGCTGAACCGTTAGAAGAGCCCAGGAGCTTAAGCCCCATAGAGCAGTCATCCAAGACAGTAACGGCTTTGCTTTTCCTAGGTGACTTTTAGGAGAGCGCAAGCTGGACGTAAATAATTTTCCAATTAGGAAAGGAGCCTGCCCATGTGTCACATGGGGGTTTGCGGGGTGATAAATGCTCCTGCTTCTTGACACTTGCAGCCATTTAAGAAAATAAAACATAAAAATCTGGCTGCCAAAGTGTGTTGCCCAATAGAATCTTCTCAGGCTTTTAGAAAATGCGGCTAGACAATAGTCCTGGTGTTCTGTTATATTAATTATGAGGCATCCATCTTCGTATGCAGCCGTAACTGCCTTCAGGGTAATTAAAATTTTATTAAAGAAACTAAGAGGAGTAAAGGGAATATTTTATTTGGAGCCGGGGCAGCTCTGAGGCTTCAGGATGCTACAGGAGACGTGAAGCTGGCTGGCTCAGTGTGATATCACACAAACTGTGCGACCTCCTTTATTTATTTTTTATTTATTCTAATTTTGCAGTGTCAAAAGCTGGGGAATGCAATTACAATGCAAAGCAAAGGTGTCTGGAAATAACCACGTTATGGTTTCCCAAAGAAAAATGCCTCCATCTGCGTTCAGAAATGACTGTGTTCCTTGGGAAGGAGAAATTGTTTTTCTGGAGCCAATTTAAGACTAAAATTATTGAGCCCATGGAGTGGGTGATATTGCTTAAGATGGGCACAGTCCCAGTAGAGAGGCCCAAGATTTTCTGGCCTTTGGAAAGTTTTTTTTATATCTTAACATAGAAAAAACCCCATGTAAGTCTCCCCTAATAGAACTATTTTAGGAAGGAGTAGGTATGGGGAAAGAGGTGATTTTATAGAGTACGTTGTTGAAAAAATTGGAATGAGGAGTGCCATCTCTCACAGGTTTTTCTTTCTTCTTCCTTCAGTGCAATTTTGCAAATTGCAGTCTACTGCCCTTTCTGAGGCTGTGTTGAGATGTGACACTTGGGGGCTGTTCTGGCTTTCTGAGGTCTGCAGAGGAAGCTGCTTTGGAGATTCTTGGACACGAGGAAGAAATTCTTTACTGTGAGGGTGGTGAGACCCCGGGACAGGCTGCCCCAAGGAGTTGTGGATGCTGCTTCGTTGAAAGTGTCCAAGGTCAGGCTGGACGGGGCTTTGAGCAACCTGATCCAGTGGAAGATGTCCCTGCCCACGGCAGGGGGGTTGGACTTGGGTGATCTTTAAAGGTCCTTTCCAACCCAACCCATTACCCAAGCCTTCCTCTGGCCTGAGCCTTCGCACAATTTTTGGGAACCATCGCTTAAAGCAGCAGTTGACACCCCCAAAAGGGCTGTTCAGGACAACCCAGCAATGCGGTGCGTGTTTGCGGTGCCATCAGGAGATGATGGAATCTGTGGAGGATTAGCTTGCAGCAGACTGGATGTACGTATGAGAAAAGTGAAAGTTCAGAGAGGATGTGCTGCTCAACTGATCTTATATTTTTAGATTGTAAAATCCAAGTAGAACAAAGTCGTGCCCTATATTTCAGTCCTTTTGAGCACAGAGATTTCTTTTCTTTTCTCGTTTCGCTGTCCCAGCTGATGACTTGACAAAATGCCGTCCTTTGCATTCCTGAAACGTTAAACTTTGACAAATGTGAAGAGAAAATGGAGGAAAAAACCTCCAGACTCTGATTTTAACAGATTTTTGTGCTTACGCAAACACATAAAGAAATGGGTCTTCTCTGTAGGTATATCAGCTTTATCTGTGGCTTTTTGCTGGCAGATGCTGACTTCAGAAAAATATTTTTCTGAGGTTTGTAGCTTTGTTATAGCAGCATCTGCTGCTTTGGTCTTGACTCTGATGGTTCAGTCATTGCTTCCAATGTAAACCCCAACTTCAGAAGCCTGTAAGCATGCCATAAACGTTCTCTGCATGCTAAGGGAATCATGGTGAGGGGACTGGAGCATCTCCCCTACGAGGAAAGGCTGAGGGAGCTGGGCTTGTTCAGCCTGGAGAAGAGAAGACTGAGAGGAGATCTCATCAACACCTACAAAAATCTCAAGGGTGGGGGTCACGAGGACGGAGCCAGACTCTTCCCAGTGGTGCCCAGCGCCAGGACAAGGGGCCATGGGCACAACCTGAAGCAGAAGAGGTTCCAGTTGAACGAGAGGAAGAACTTGTTGCCTGTGAGGGTGGCCGAGCCCTGGCCCAGGCTGCCCAGGGGGGCTGTGGAGTCTCCTTCTCTGGAGATCTTCAACCCCCGCCTGGCCGCTGTCCTGTGCCCCCTGCTCTGGGTGAGCCTGCTTGGGCAGGGGGGTGGCACTGGGTGAGCTCCGGAGGGCCCTGCCAACCCCTGCGAGTCGGGGATACTGTGAAGGCAGTGTGTCGGACTTCATTGCAGTCCCTGTACAATTGTTTTAACCCCCTGTAACTCAAGGAAGTGAATTTTACATTTCAATCCTACGCAGAAAATTTTAATTTTGCTCTTCGGGCAGGCAGTTGAAACGCCCGTGCTGGGATTTATCCCGAAAGCTCCAGGCCGGTGCAGAGGAAGCCTTGAACAGAAAGTCTTACGACAGGGCTACCACCCTCGGCGATCCAACACTGCAAATACAGCTAGGAAAGCTTTCACTGCCTTAAAAAGCTGAGTTGCAAATGGCAGATCTGGCTGAAAATTGGCTTGGTCTTGGGTTGTGGAGTCAACTGCTTTAAGGAACTTTAGCTTTGCAATTGAAGCAATTGTATTGCGAGCCTTGGAAGGGTGCCGTTTGGAGGGTTCTGAGTGCTGGAGCTCTCTAATAATCGTCAAACAATTGCTGAAAAAGCTCGGGGACTTGGTAATTTATGTTCTGCAGCACCCGTATTTAGGTTTGAGAAATAAGGGGAAGAAGAGCTGAAGCTCTGCCTTTGTATTCTAAGAAAAGCACGCGTTCTGAGAGACCTTTAAATAAACTAAATAATCCTGAAATACACTTGCGCAGTGGCCAATGCTTCAACAGTTCTTGGAAACCCTTTAAAGAATTAATGTCACCGTTGACTGCCCCCTGAAGCCATGATTACACGTGTATGTTCAGGTGAGTGGAAAGCGCTTGTATTAAAACGCCTCCTGTTTCTGGGTGCAGCAAAGACTGCACTGTTTTAGTGGAGTTCTGAACCAGGATTCTTGAGGTGGACCCCCTTGCTTCTTTAAAAAGACCAGATCCTTATTGTAGCATAGAATCGTAGAATCGTTCAGGTTGGAAAAGACCTTTAAGATCATCAAGTCCAACTGTTAAACTAACCCTGCCATCCCACCACTAAACCCTGTCCCTAAACACCTCATCTAACTCTCCCGTTGCCTGAAAACGAGAGATGAAATTTCTTGAGTAGTTCTCTTTCTTCTCCTTTGTAATGCATTGCGACCACCACCCGGCGGGCTGAGCGTCCCATTGCACGTTTTCCTTCTGCTTGTGCAACAGCAGAGGAAACTTTAGGGTCTGGAAGATGGTGGTGGGCAGTACCACTGGAAGAGCCTTCAAGAAGAGTTTTGGTTTTGATGGGTTGGGGTGTTTCAATGGGGTTTTTCATGTTTGAATGACTGCAATTTCATATTCTTACCACCAAAACCAACTTGCATGAGACAGCCACTACAACAGAGGTGAAAGGGTTGATACTTCTTCATGAGAGCAGTGGGAAGGTTTGAAAAATTGCCTTGTATTCCAAAAGTTTGGTGGTGTTGTAAGTGCTATCCCTCAGGGAGGCTGGCAAAGGGCGAGGAGTGAGACGAGGTGCACAGGAATTCAGAGATGTTCATGAGATGGCAGCGGGGTGATCCTGGTTGGATCCTCTCCAGCACACCTTATCTTTACATGGGAAGTCTGCCTTTCTTCTTATCTCTAACAGGCGTTACAACGTAGTGCTGGGAGAGGTGCTTTCTCAGTGTTGTCCAAACCTCATCCCCATACCTCTGTGGGAACTGGGGGTTTTTACCGTTTATTGGACTCGCTGGCAGAGCGGGGCGTGTTTCTGTACGGTAGCACGGTCTTCATAGAATCATAGAATGTTTTGGGTTGGAAGGGACCCCTAGAGGTCATCTAGTCCAACCCCCCTGCAGGAGCAGGGACACCGCTAACTAGATCAGGTTGCTCAGAGCCCCGTCCAACCTGGTCTTGGATTCCTATGCAACGGCATTTGCATCTTAGAGGGAGGATGAGCTGTTACGTTGTAGGGTGGTTTTTTTTTCTGTCGGCACGCGCACTGCTATAAATCTTTGCCTTTGAAAATTACATTTTGCAGAGACTATCGTAATACATAGCCACCGCTATGTGATAAACCTTATCATTTTTGTCTGCGTTTGTAACCGATGTGTGTAATAGGAAACCGAAATCATAATTTTATCTCTCCCGCTTGCCCACTGAAGCTGGCAAACTTCACTCGCTGAAAATCTATGTGCTTTGGGGATAATTGGTTCAAAGTTGTTGCCAAACGGCCTTTTCGCTGCCTCTAAGAGAGCAAACCAGCAACTCAAGGTGCATTGGGCAAATGCCCTGAGCCTGCTGGAGCACGTGGCGTTTCTCTTGAAACCCGCTGGTAGCCCCCAACACCAACAGCCTCATTCCTGGTGGCCTTGTCCAAATGGCCCTCCTGAGCTTTTTCGCGTGCAAGGAGGGTAGAAAACCGCAGCAGGCAAAGAGGGGGCACTCGAGATAGGAAAACCCTTTTGATTATCTCTTTATTTCTTGCGGCGGTGCTCCTGTTGCCCCGTGGAGGCTCACTTAGACCTGAGCGTCACTCCAGATCTCACTTTAACTATTAGAGGGAGAAGATTGTGCAAGATCTTACTACTGATCAAGATGTGCAAGATCTTACTACTGATCAAGACCGTATATTTTATTTGAGGAAAAGCTGCTGCAGAAAACAAGGTATTATCCTGTATTAGCTCCCTGCCAGAAGCCGTTATTTACTGCTGGGAGTGTGATGACTTTGCAGTTCTTTTTAATGGGCCGTGTTCACTGAAGACTGTTTTGTAAATGTTTCGCGTCGGTATGATAAATAGAAGGATGATGAATAGGAGCTTAGAGCACGGAGGCTGCATTAGCTGTGTAAGCTGCATTTATGCTGGCACTTCAGCAGTGCTACCCTTTCGAAAGGCTGCCTGACGCTGCGGTTAAGTTCTTTGGAAAAATAGGAGCAGAATAAGCCCCAATTACAGATGGACATGAGCTGGCAATGTGCGTTGGCAGCCCAGAAGCCAACCCTACCCTGGGCTGCATCAAGTGTGTTCAGTTGTGGGCCCCTCACTACAAGAAAGATGTTGCGTTGCTGGAGCGTGTCCAGAGGAGAGCCACAAAGCTGGGGAGGGGTCTGGAGCCCCAGGCTGCTGGGGAGCGGCTGGGGGAGCTGGGGGGGTTCAGCCTGGAGCAGAGGAGGCTGAGGGGAGCCCTCATCGCTGCCTACAAGTGCCT
>NW_009258276.1:213780-225059 GCF_000687185.1 Egretta garzetta | reverse complement strand
CAGGGCTTCAAGGGGGCCCAGAGGGAAGGGGGGGACAAGCTTTTTAGTAGGGCCAGCTGGGACAGGACAAGGGGGGATGGCTTTAAACTGAAGCAGGGGAGGTTTAGACTGGATCTAAGGAAGAAATTCTTTGCAGTGAGGGTGGTGAAACCCTGGCAGGGGTTGCCCCGAGAGGGGGTGGAGGCCCCATCCCTGGGACCATTCCAGGCCAGGTTGGCCGGGGCTGTGAGCAACCTGATGTGGTTCAAGGTGTCCCTGCTCCTGCAGGGGGGTTGGGCTGGGTGACCTCTGGGGGTCCCTTCCCACCCAAAACATTCCATGATTCTATAGATACACACCCAGCGTTCCTAACGCAGCAAGACCCAGAGCTTCAGTAATTTTTTGCTCTCATCGCTGTCGGCCAACAAGTTTTATTCAGACATGAAACCTCGCCCTTAGGAAGTTCCAACTGGTGGTGGATGCTACAGCACGGCTGTGCAGAGATGCAGTCTGCTGTGAGAGCGCCGAGCCTGCTTATCAGCGCTCTGTAAAACATCAAATCAGATTTAGGGTCTTCATGCTTTTCTTCAAGGCGCTCCCCAGCCTGGTGCCAGGATGTCCAAAATTCTGCCTGAAATTCTCCAAGGAACGTTTGACGAGCTTTGGTGCCACGAAATCCTTTTATCGGAGAGGGATGGCTATTTTGGGGGGGAGGCTCTCGCTGGGTATCTGCCTTCGTGCTATTCCCTGGGCATCACTGTTAAAACCCCACTCCTGCACATATGCAGCAGCATCTGAATGACAGAACTGCTCTATAAAACAATGACAGTGCCAAGGGCCAGATTCGTTTCTTTGGGAAGAAGATGAAAACAAGCTTGACAGACATTTAGAGAAATCTAACGAACATCATTGGCAAGCGCATAACTATAGCGATAAACACGCTGTAGGATTCTGCGCGTAGTATGTTCATTACTCATTTCAGGCTTGATGTTTTGCAGACCTCTGCTGCTCAGAGTCTGTGCTGGATGATATTCCCAAATTTCTGAAGATGCAAGGCATGTGTTTGGTGTAGAACATCATGAGAGCGGGCCTCCGGGGGAGAGCCGTGGGGTTCTCCTCTCACTACACATCAGCGGAGAGATTTTTTTTCAACACTTGTCCCCTTGAGTGATTGAGCAAAAACCTTATGCTTTGTAATCTTGTACGCTTGAGGGGTTTTGTGTAAAGATTTGTGGTGCTACGGCACCATTAATTGTCCTTACTCCAGTGTCCGTTTGCGCTATTTGCTGTGGTGTTTGGGTTGTCGTTGGGTTGGGTTGACCTTCCAACATGGTTGTCCTCTATTTCCACTGCAGTCATCCATTGGTTTCTTCCAAGAAACAGCCCCAGCAGTCGAGGAGGAGAGCTTTGGGTTGCTTGTCCTGATGGCACTCCCTGTTTTCTCTGCCCTATGAAGAATAGCGTTAAATTTGAGATCTGTGCAGCTGGTGTTTCACCAGCCTAGAAAGGAACCAGATATTAATCATTTGCTGTTTGAACATGGTAACTGAAGCGCATCAAGAGTAATAATCAGAAATGTGTACCCACAGAAGAAACATGTGAAAATCCTCTGGCGACATGGGCTGTGAATTGTTTTTCAGTGAAAAAAGTGATGCTGCAGTGATGACTTCCAACTTACTCCAGATTTTACGGTAGAGGTGCAAACCCTTCATCGTGAGACTGCCCGATCACAGAACCTGCCCTCCCTCGGTGCCCTGTGGAGACTCAGGTTAAAAACGTTGCTTTATGATAACTTCAGATGACTTTCACAAATACCGTTTCTGAAAAGAAATTTTCTTTCAGTTTCTTTCTCTGAAACCAGTTTGGTATTAACCTCTCTTAAATTAACACCAGTGATCGGTCTGTTCCAGCTGCCACTTGCAAACATATCGAGCACTCTCCTTTCTAGTTCTTATTTGGATCTCATCAACACGTACAAATATCTCAAGGGTGGGGGTCACGAGGACGGAGCCAGACTCTTCCCAGTGGTGCCCAGCGCCAGGACAAGGGGCCATGGGCACAACCTGAAGCAGAAGAGGTTCCAGGTGAACGTGAGGAAGAACTTGTTGACTGTGAGGGTGCCCGAGCCCTGGCCCAGGCTGCCCAGGGGGGCTGTGGAGTCTCCTTCTCTGGAGATCTTCAACCCCCGCCTGGCCGCTGTCCTGTGCCCCCTGCTCTGGGTGAGCCTGCTTGG
Organism: Egretta garzetta; assembly: GCF_000687185.1. Classification (NCBI taxonomy): domain Eukaryota; kingdom Metazoa; phylum Chordata; class Aves; order Pelecaniformes; family Ardeidae; genus Egretta; species Egretta garzetta. The sequence goes on along the minus strand of NW_009258276.1, from coordinate 222,847 downwards.
GCAGGGGGGTGGCACTGGGGGAGCTCTGGGGGGCCCTGCCAGCCCCGGCCAGTCTGGGATTCTGTGACAGTTGGGGTATTAGGAAAAGGAAAATCACAGGTGAATTGTTCTTGGCTATTCCTGAGAATGAAAACTCCCTGCCATTAACTTAATTTTGTTGTCTTGACCTGTATCCCCTCCCACAAACAAACTGGAAAGCTGAATGTAAAGCCAGTGTCGTAACCTGCTGCCCGGGCAGTTGTGTGCCTTTGAAAGAAGCTCCACCTTTCCTTTTCACCAGGAGAAGGCTGAGAAATCAACTTCTTGCTTTGGCTCCCATTCCTTTCTCCCAAGATTGTTTTGGTTTTTAAACGTGTTTATTTAAATTAATCGTGATGAAAATACAGTTGGTGCTTTTGCATTTCGTAGGGATGACTCGAAGCAAATACCTCCTGAGGGAAATGGGTCACTTGGTATTACTTAACTCGCCCCGTGGATTTCTTAACAGCTTTGGCAGCCGTACCAGAACGGGGATGTGCATTAACGTAAACCACTCTAATTGAGGCTTGCTTTACAGCGATTGGATTAAAAAAAGTGTTAGATTTCACCTCCTCGTCCAAGTATTGGCTTGCTGGCCATCGCGTGGATGCGGTGGCAGAACCTCCTGAGCGCCGAGGTGCAGAGTCTCTGCAAGAAACACAACTGCTGGGCACGCTCTTCGGCTCGGCAGTACAGGCCGCAGTCTCCTAAGCAGTGCTTGGTGTATTCCGATGCCTTAACCATAAAACTTGCCCTTTGCGATAAAATAGTTTAATATTTTTAAAAGCATTTGGTTGTGTTGTGTTTTTTTTTTCTTTTATGTGGCAACAAAGAGAGTCTTCAAAAGGATAATTGAGCTGAAAGCAGCGCAGTGAGATTGTTATCTCCAAACATGAGTAAATGGCTTTAGGAAGTATTTGCTTGTTCATTAACTTTGGAATCTGCTTGTGATACTTCACAGTTTTCCATCCGATGGCTGGCAGAAAGCATTGTTGGGAGGCTTAGCCCACAGTGGACTTGCTCTTCTGCACCTTGCCGTGTGCCCCGAGTTCAGTTAAAGTTGATGAAAGAAGAAACCTAAAATTGAACAAATCTTTTACGGCTGGTGTAGCAAACATCTGACACCTGTCAAAATTCAAGACGTGAAGTGTCGTTGAAACAAGTTTTGCAAAGCTTTTTGGTGCTTTTTACGTGAAGAACCACCTAAAGTATAAAAGCAAGGCATAAAAAGAAGTTTCTTTGTGAACACTTTAAGAATTGTTCAGTGTTTGGCATGACGGCGTGTCTACTAAAGGCAGCGGCTTGGCCAGTAAAACCAGTTGAAAAACGTGTTGGAACTTTTCTGCCTTTAAGCCACCTTTTACTGAGGTAGAGCACAGTTCAAAGGGCATCAGCTATTCCTGAGGATGCATTTGGGGGTGTTCTCGTTCTCAGTAATGATAAGCACGTGGGGAGTTCGTCGGGAGAGGGTAATCCCCCACGTGCAGACAGATCGAGTCCTTGCAGGATTTTCAGTGGTTTCTGAGGTGTTGCGTGGTTTAGTGGTGGGATGGCAGGGTTAGGGTAATGGTTGGACTTGATGAGCTTAAAGAGCTTTTCCAACCCAAATGATTCCGTGAGATTCTATGATTCCAAAGTCTGGCCGAAGAGCTAACAAAGCTTCCCAGGGGTTGCGTACATCTGGCTGGAGAGCGTCACGTCCACAGACCAGGAGTGAAACAGGAATAAGGACTGTCAATATTTTTTCTTGATCATGAGTTAGATCCCATTTCTTTTGCAGTTGGTGCTTGGTGTGTGCTGGGAATATTGAATAACAACTCCTTTTTCATCGCCTTCATGAAGGTTGTTACCAGAAACGTCACGTTTTTTGTTGATTTAGTTGAGTCAGTGCAGATCAGAGGAGCACCAGGTGCCGGTGGAAGTGGGGTGATGACCGTACCCTCCGGGACAGAGGTGAGGAGCAGGATCTCGCCCACATTTGGCTTAGTCTAGCTTTGAGATGAATTTAGCTAACTGAACCTCTCCCAGGCTATAGTTCCACATCTACTCGAAGGCTGGCCGCCAAGCTGCAGACCTGGCCACCTGGCAGTGTGCTCTGGCCACCTGCTTCATGGTCCCTCTTCAGGTAATTGTGGACTTGGGAAACTCCCTCAAGTGGTTTTTTTAGGGGCAAAGTGGTTTCGTTGGTGCAACCCCATCTGCCAAGGGTAGCACCGGTGCCAGGGACAGGCTGGGGCTGCCCCTCGCAGCAGCAATCTCCCCTCAAGCCAGCGGTGACGTGCCCGTGGGATGGCATCTCTGGCTTTCTTGGTGAGGTGGCCGTTACCGGCTGCGTGGCAGGCTGCAACCTGCTGAGCTTGCTGGAGGAAAATAAGGTGGCAGAGCTGAGCTGTAAAACCGTATGATCATCCATTGGGTGTCTTCTAAATGTTGGCCATATCTAATTCTTTAAATAAGCTTGAGAATAAGTTTGGTGGTTTTTAATTTCTCTGTCCTTGCTCCGTTTTGCATGGCAAAAGCCCCGTTACTTGTAGTGGATTTCAGTCCCTTCCTTTGCAAGCAGAATCCCTTGGCTTGGGATTTCTAATACTTTAAAAGAAAAAAACCCCAACATTTTAACATTTGGCTCCTTGGAAGCAAAATGTATCCCAGAATCCCAGACTGGCCGGGGCTGGCAGGGCCCCCCAGAGCTCACCCAGTGCCACCCCCCTGCCCAAGCAGGCTCACCCAGAGCAGGGGGCACAGGACAGCGGCCAGGCGGGGGTTGAAGATCTCCAGAGAAGGAGACTCCACAGCCCCCCTGGGCAGCCTGGGCCAGGGCTCGGGCACCCTCACAGTCAACAAGTTCTTCCTCCCGTTCAACTGGAACCTCTTCTGCTTCAGGTTGTGCCCATGGCCCCTTGTCCTGGCGCTGGGCACCACTGGGAAGAGTCTGGCTCTGTCAGATGTACAACAATGTATTTATTATTACTATCCTATTTCGAGCAAAATCTGGATTTCGGGCTTGGGCTGAGTTGGGAGCGACGATGTAAATTTTGAAAATGCTTTTTAACCTGTTGCGTATGTTGGTTGCAAAAAGTGCATTATTATGGCAAATGCTGTGCCCGTTAGCTTTAGTGACTGTTTTGTCTCTAGGCCAGATCTCCCAGACTTCCATTGTTTCCTTTATTCTCTTTATGGCCAAACCCTTACAGCTGTGATCTTGGATAACAGGGTTTTTTTTTTTTTTCCTACCGAAAGCTTTGACAAAATGCTGATTAGCAGAAAGGACTCAGCAGTGTGGCTGATAGAGACTGAAATAGGGAGGTGATTTCCTTTTCATCCCGTGCCTTGTGATGAATGTGCCATCTTTTAGCTTTCGTGGAGTTTTTGAATACTGGAGGAGAAGAGGAAAACACTTTGCCTTTGGCGTTTCCTTTAATTTTCGGGTTTTTTTGAAAGCCCTTAAGAGACAATGGTGCTCGTGTGAAGATAGAACTTGAGAGATTGGGAAGGAACATTTGGGTTGAGTAATTTTTTTTTAATCAGTCTCGCGCAGCTGCTTTATTTCTGTGAGACTTCCTTTGTAGTGGGCTGGATTTCAATGATGCGCGTACAAATTCTTTACTGAAAAGTGACATTTGCGTCTATTCCTGTTGCAACAAGTGGTGTGGCCTCTTGGATCTCACAGCCTTGTAATGCTCGTGAGGAAGATCTACCTAAGATAAAAGGGTTTAATGCATTAGGGAAGCACTGAAGATCAATATTTGACCCACATATGTAGCAGACTTTAACTTTTCATCCAACACGTAATCAGCTTGGCTCTTTCTTCCACCATAAGATGCCCTTGATTTTGTACATTGTGTGACGGAGACAGTTGGCTTCGCAGAGGTAGGAAGCTACCCTAACCGAAGTTTGAAACCCATCTAAGAGGACAGTGGGGAGCTGTATTGGGTCAAGCTGCACAGGGCTGTGCTTTCTATGGGTATGTAGAAAGGGGTTGATCACACCCCAGTGTTTTGGCTACTGCTCAGCAGTGCTCCAACAGCATCAAGGCTGTGGTGTCCAATATTTCCCCCCCACCAGGGGGCTGGAAGGGGGCAAGATCTTGGGAGGGGACATAGCCAAGACACCTGACCCAAACCAACCAAAGGGATATTCCATACCATGTGACGTCAGCTAAGATATAAAAACTAAGGGAAAAGGAAGAGTGGGGGGGGCATTCATCTTTTATGACGTTTTGTCTTCTGGAGGAACAAGTATGGATACTGAAGCCCTACTTCCCGGGAAGTAGCTGGACATCGCCTGCTAACGGGAAGAAGAGAATAAAATCTTGTTTTTCCTTTTGCTATCGTGCGCCGCCTTTGCTTTTGCTTTTCTTTACTAAACTGCCGGAGACCTTATTGCCCTCTACAACTGCCTGACAGGAGGCTGTAGTGAGGTGGGCGTTGGTCTCTTCTCCCTGGTAATGGGCAATAGGATGAGGGGAAATGGCCTTGAGTAGCACCAGGGCAGGTTTAGGCTGGACATTAGGAAAAAATTTTTCGCAGAAAGGGTTGTCAGGGGCTGGAAGGGGCTGCCCCGGGGAGGGGTCCAGGCCCCAGCCCTGGGGGGATTTAACAGCCGGGCAGAGGCGGGGTGGAGGGCCAGGGTTTGGGGGTGGGATGGCAGGGGTAGGGGGGCGGTTGGGCCTGGTGATCTTAAAGGGCTTTTCCTCTACGTGGAAGACATGACTTAAAGGATGTCCCAGATGTCCCAGGACATATCCAAAGCCTGGTCTCTCTTCTGGGCTACCACGAAAGTGGAGCCTTTGCAACAAGCCTTTACCAACTTGGGTTTGAAAGTGAATTGTAAAGGTCTTGCTGCAGCTCCAGTGGAGTAAACAAGAGCTCAGGAGCAGAGGGTAATTAAGAGCTACTGCTCAGAGATGTAATTAGGGAGGTTGCTCTGTTGAAATACAGAGCCGAGCTGCCTACAGCCCCGGTTCCTCTCCAGAGCAAATGCTGTTGGAAAAGTCACGAACACCGGGGGTGTGAAAAGCAGTTTGAGCTGCTTTTGAAGGCAACTGTTAAGGCCTGCTGATTTATTAAATGGGGAAAAAAAGTCATCGTAGTACTTTATTTTATTTAAAAAGTTAGAGATAAAACCTGGAAATACGTTTTGTGGCTTGCCTTTGTTCACAGCTCTTAAATAATAAATTGGCGTTGCTCTCGTTGAACAGCTGGTTATTACCATTCCCTTCCTTTACTCCAAAGATTAGGACACCTCCTCCTTTTTTTTCTTGGCTGTTTAAGCTGCTTTTTGAGACTCTGCAAATCCAGAAGAGGGAAAGGGTACGTTGTTCCCTGTAAGGTAGGTCCACGCTGTGCTTTTGAACAGCTAGCCTGTCTCAGGTGCTAAAGTCTCTTCCGAAAACGCAGCCGTAAGCTCTAGAGGGCCTTTGGTGGAGTAAATATGGTAGCCCCAGCTCCCAAGAGTAGAGGCTAACGCAGCTTCATGGAAATGCCTGGAAGTGAAATGCAGCTTGGTGGATGGGATCTGCACGTACAACGTACTCAGAGTCGGCCAGCAGCTTCTTGAGCTCTGACCTCTTCGGCTGCCGCCACCGTCCCGGGGCAGTGGCAGAGGTAGATGATTGCAGCCTGGAGCCTTGTGCTGTGGAATCAGAATCACAGAAACGTTTGGGTTGGAAAAGCCCTTGAAGATCATCACGTCCAACCGTTAACCTAACCCTGCCATCCCACCACTAAACCATGTCCTTAAGCACCGTGTCTACATGGCTTTTAAATATCTCCAGGGATGGGGACCCAACCCCTTCCCTGGGCAGCCCCCTCCAGTGCTTGATGACCCTTTTGGGGAAGGAATTTCTCCTCATGTCCAATAAACCTGAACTTTGGCTGAGTGCCTACATTGGGTGAGTGGTTGATGGCACAGCATCTAGCGCTCGGGGGAAACTTGAGGGACTCCTCAGCACTCCACCACGGTCACCTGGGCTTTTTGTTCCCTAATTTTCCTTTCCCTTCTGTGCTCTCTCAGCCTGTGTTCATCTGTGTCCGTCAAGCACCTTCTGCCGTATTGCCTTTGCCACAGGTCTTGCGCAGCGCTGTGCGAATCCACGTCGACCCTTCCTGTTTCAGAGTAAGCTTTGGTACAGGTTTGCTGCGTCGCTCGTGCTTTCATCCCACCGGTACGTACACAAAATAAGTCGGGTGTAATTTCTCCCTCCCCTCCTTCCCTCTGCCCAGCACAGCAGTGTCTCACAACCCTGGTCATTACGTGGTACATTCCTGCAGTCGCTCCGTGTGGTTCTCGCCGCTATCGTGAGCGTCTCCATGTGAAATGTGAAGCTTTTTTCTTTTTTTTTTTTTGGTCATCATTGTTGGCTTCAGCTTCTTGATGGTTTTAATCTAAAGGCCTTCTAATTCATCTCATTTGTTGTCGGCCGTGGCGTCTACCGGCTGCTTTGTTTCTGTAAACAATACGTTATTGCTTTTTAATGTATATATAATTCTTAAAAGCACGAGCATGAACGCGAGCTTGACCTTGAACGCGGTTCAGATCAGCGGTTTGGGGGCAAATCTCTAATCTGCCTCAAGTCCAGTTTAGGTTGAAAACCTAATCCCAAATTTTGAAGGTGGTCCTGATGAAAGGCCCGTACACGTTCGCAAAAGGAAACGTGTGCTCTTAGCTCACAGTCACGCGCTTGGCTTTTGTTATTTATTAATTATTACTATTGAATACCAGTGAGATCAGGTGGATCCTTTTCATTCCGTTTGCTTGATTTGAGCGCTTCGACAACCCCGGACATACAGAAAGTTGGCTTCTCTCTGGCTGCCTGTATCAAATGAACTTCACCTCAGAGTAAGTTTGGTAAAACCTGGCAGCTTTTATACAAAGTGTACCCCAAAGAGCCTGCCGTAACGCCCTCTAGGAAGAGCTGTGTGCTGTGCAGACGCTGGCACCCCGGGCGAAATTCGTCAGTAGACCCCAACCTCTCACCGTGGATGCGGGACAAATGCCTGCGCGTCCCGTTCTCCGCCGAGACCTGACTTAATTAAACCTCTGGCTTTGAGGCGCTGTCTCTGTGGATCTGCAGGGAATTACGTCTGCGTTCCTATTTACGGCGTGTCTTAACTGTGGTTAACCAAAGGGGGGATCTGTGTCTTCCGTGGTGTCTCTGTTCGCTATTCTTTTCATTTAAATTTAGCTTCTAATATTGCATAAGCAGAACCGCTTTCAGGCAGGGCTGGCGATTTCCCAGGTGATTGGAACCGAGGGAGGCATGGCTGTGTCTTCCAGTGTTCGGGGTACATCACCTGAGGCCTCTGATGCGATCCTGACGGAGCTGAGGTGTCTCACCGTACCCTTCTTGGCACAAATCTTCCAGATCTTGATGCAAGTCGTGGTGCGCGGCCGAGTTCCCGCACGCGATGGGCTCCACCGGGCGGACGGATCCGTGCGTGCTGGGATGCTCCTGCTCTTCCCTGCTGGAGGCGGGAGAACACTTAGGGGGCCACGAGCTACGTTTAAGTCAGATTTCGCCAAAGACATTTACGCATTGATATTATTCGTGTGATGCCATTGCCTTCTTGTGTGTGATGCAAATAGTTCAGCGGCCTTTTCTGAAACCTGAAGGCCTCGAATCAGCCTGCAAATCTGTCAGCGTTAGTCGAGCTAATAAACGTCAGATGCCTTCTCTTCTATCCTGAAAATTATAGAGGGAAACTTGCTGAGATTCCAAACGGTTCCGCTATTAACCTCTTTGTGCAGAGGCAGCTGGAGGCAGCCCTGATTACTTCTCTTCCCACATTCTCCATTAGCTTGGGCTTTTCACTAGGCTTTCCCTTTTTTTTTCCTTTTTCAAGCCCACCCACATTTGATTCTTCAGACTTTTTCTTCCATTATCTCAGTAGGTTACACTTAAACGCGCCCATGGTCTTTGTTAGAACCGGTGTTACTTAGGAATTTTGGGCGTTTAAATTGCTCCTTTCAATCTTGCTTCTGCCAGACTCATTAAATCCCGTTTCCAAGCCAGCTCTCACCAACGCTGCGGAACACGGTGACTGATCTGAAGTTCAGCTACCGTCGGATTCGTTGCATCGCCCCGTGGTAAAGGGCTCGGCTTCTCGGATGAGCCCTGCAAACTCCCCAGGACTTCAACTTTGCACTTTCTTGGGAATTGCTGTCATTTTATTGCCACGTTATGGAGGGGGAAGCTGAAACGTGGAGAACCGAGTGACTCGGCCGGGGTCCTGGAGGAAGCTTTGCTGCCCATTAAAACCAGAGACGGATTCTCAAAATAGATTTATGGATCGTGCGCCGTGCAGCCATCTCTCATGCGGCTTAAGTAGATTTATTTTTTTTTTTCCCTAAGAAATATGAAAAATGTACCAGGCAGTATGGAAGAAGGCAAGGCAGGACCCCAACGGATGGGCAAATCCCCGCAAAAGTATGGGCAGAAAAAGGAAAAAGATTTTGTTCAGTGACGTGGCCTTTTAAACTTTGAGGGCAGGGGAAAAAAAAAAAACCTAAAAGGATTTATTTTTTAACCCAGATTTGGACGGGGAGGGGGGAATCCCAACCAAGGACCACCAGGCCAGTTGGGTGTTTGTACTGGGAGAACGGGGCTCAGGGAGGGAAGGTGTGTGACGGCAACTGGGGAGAGCCCAGGAGGTGACCCTCGGCACCGTCGTGGTTTGTATTTTCATGTTATTAAGCCTTATTAGAAAACTTCAGATTTCGGCATCCAGCGTTTAATGATCAGGAGAGTTACGCAGGGTGTATCGCGTGTTTATTTGATTTTTTTTTTTTTATCCCTCAAGACCTGTAACAAAGTGTCCTGGCACAACCACTTACGGACGTATTCATAGCTAACGCAACGAGAGGTGCTTCGGCCTGATCAGTGCTTTAGAAAAACGTCGTTTTCCATGCAGATGAGGAACATTCCTGAAGCTTTTAATGTTTGGTACGTGGATCCAGGGCTCAGCACTGGCCCCAGCTCTGTTTAACATCTTTATCCATGACCTGGGCGAGGGGATCGAGGGCACCCCCGGCCAGTTTGCAGATGGCA
>NW_009258276.1:208922-212997 GCF_000687185.1 Egretta garzetta | reverse complement strand
GTGCGGACGGATTGTTTGCCGCAACAGTCGCATTGTATTAAACTGCCAAACCCTACGTATTCTACCACCTCACATACCATCCCCTGACGTGTATTTAGATATCCCTTTAGGTATAATCCTGAAGGAGCTCTTTTTTCTCTTACCTTTTGAGGTGATAGCAGGTTCTGCTCTCCTGCTGGTGTCCGAGCAGCTGTAGCTCTGCGTGAAAAGGCCGTGCACGAAGAGGAGGTGACGCATTTGGAGCCTTGCCTTGAGCAGATCAGCCGCTTCCGTGCACGTGTGCAGGTTGTGATGAGGGAACCGAGGCTCGGGACACGCCGAGCTTCTGCATCGCTTGTTTTCCTACGGGCTCGGTAACGCTAGGAGCAGAACCAGGGCAGTCGCTGAGCTCGTGGTTGAGTGCATCCTCTTGTCATCCCACCCTCTGCAAAACCTCAACCTTGATCATGAGTAGATCCTTTGAGTTCTTCCACTGATCCTACCGAGCCACCCGTTCGGTCAATGATAATGCTCTAAATTCAAAAAGCCTTAAAACTGTGTAGGTTTTTTTGGTTTTTAAAATTCCCCTCGGTTTTTTTTTTTTGTTTTTTTTTTTTTTTTTTAAGGAGAATCTAGACAATTTTGGCCAGATAAAGTAGCAGCTGCGTACAGATTTTTCCAAGACAGATATTCCAGTTAATAGCCCCTCCTCAAGCGGAATATGACTAATGCTGCAACTCTTGCCATGCATGTTAATTTGCTGTGTTCATGTGTGCTGTTCGCCCATCCACCGCTTTTTATAAAGACCGCAAATTCCGTTGGTGATGGAAATTCTCTCCCCAAACAGCTCAGGGTCTAATATGTCATCCAGGGATGCGGATATTTTCTTCTGACCGTGCTGGTGTATGTCGGAATGAACTAATTCAGCGATAACCCGCTGCGGAAATCACTTTGGTTCATTTTATCGAAACCGGCGGGCAACACCCCAAAAAATTTCCCTGGGCAAGCTGGAGGGGCTGCTGACTTTTGCTGGGGTGGCTACTGGTAAGGGGCTAGAGGTGGTAGCGCCGGCGCTTCTAGCCGTAGCCAGAAGAGCGTGCATGCCCAGGTCTGCCAGAAACTGGGGGGTTTAATGTCTTTTCAATAAAACCGTGCATAAATTAAGCATGTGTTACAATTGGAAGCCATGTAAACAAGGGACGCGTTTAGCTCTTATCAGTCATCTTTTGGTGAAGAACTGAGATGTGTAGCACCTGCTTGATTTCTACAGTGATTTATTTCCCGATTATATATGCATCAGTACATAAGGGGGGACAGTTTCACCGAGGGAAGCAGACAGAAACCAGATTTGAGGGGACCACAGGATTAGGGAAAGCTCTGGGAAAGGACACAAAGCGCCTCTGAAAAGCGCTGTGCACAGAATGGGCGAAGCTTTGCTTATTATTCCTCCCTGAAATTATCACACGCTTTGAGTTTTATGTGGGCATGGAAGCTGAAAATAGTTTCCGATTTAAATATGTTCAAAATGCTTTGGGTCTCGGCACGGCTTTTTGACCTTTGGATGCTGCTCTGTCGCGGGTGTGGGAATGGCGGGTGCCACCCAGCCCAAACCTTGGCTTTGTCGCAGCGGGTGTCCCCGTTCAGCTACCGTCCCTTGTGCACGGAACCACCTCTACAATATTTTTTTTTGCTGCGCGGGGCGTTAGGGGAATTATCTACAAGAGCCAGAAGGGATCTACTGATTTTTCCAAGCGTGTAATGTAGCCGTCCCGTGTTGACGTGTGGAAATGGATACGCTGGGTCACATAACCGCTGCATTCGACTGCACGCCGCGATGTGCAGCCAGATCTCGATCTGACTGACACGTCTGGGAGCTAACATAATGCCAGCAGCGCCGAGACCGGTGAGGCTCGGCGGTGCCCATCCCAGAATTTCCCTTGCAATCCCCGATTCAGTTGTAACTGTCCACGTAACGTCTAAATTGCAAGCGCTATCAGGAGCTGCCTTCATGCAATACGCTGCCCGGAAAACCAAGTCCGCGGGGTTTTTGTTTTTCACTTGGGAGGTTGCAGGCTCTTGGTGCTCTGCAGGAGACGACTACAAAAAAGCAAACGTGTTATCGGTCTGAGACCCCGCCTGGAGCACTGGGTCCAGTTCTGGGCTCCCCAGTTCAAGAAAGATGAGGAACTCCTAGAAAGAGTCCAGAGGAGAGCAACAAGGATGATGGGGGGACTGGAGCATCTCCCCTAGGAGGAAAGGCTGAGGGAGCTGGGCTTGTTCAGCCTGGAGAAGAGAAGGCTGAGAGGGGATCTCATCACCACCTACAAATATCTCAAGGGTGGGGGTCACAGGGACGGAGCCAGACTCTTCCCAGTGGTGCCCAGCGCCAGGACAAGGGGCCATGGGCACAACCTGAAGCAGAAGAGGTTCCAGGTGAACGGGAGGAAGAACTTGTTGACTGTGAGGGTGCCCGAGCCCTGGCCCAGGCTGCCCAGGGGGGCTGTGGAGTCTCCTTCTCTGGAGATCTTCAACCCCCGCCTGGCCGCTGTCCTGTGCCCCCTGCTCTGGGTGAGCCTGCTTGGGCAGGGGGGTGGCACTGGGGGAGCTCCCGAGGGCCCTTCCAACCCTTGTGATTCTGTGATTCTGATATTGATAATAAGTTTGCTTTTTTGTAGTCATTAACCTAATGTAGTCAGTTTGAACTTGAATCATGCAGTCATGGAATGGTATGGGTTGGAAGAGACCTTTCAAGGTCATCTAGGCCATCCCCCTGCAGGAGCAGGGACACCTTGAACCACATCAGGTTGCTCACAGCCCCATCCAACCTGGCCTGGAATGGTCCCAGGGATGGGGCCTCCACCCCCTCTCGGGGCAACCCCTGCCAGGGTTTCACCACCCTCACTGGAAAGAATTTCTTCCTTAGATCCAGTCTAAACCTCCCCTGCTTCAGTTTAAAGCCATCCCCCCTTGTCCTGTCCCAGCTGGCCCTACTAAAAAGCTTGTCCCCCCCTTTCCTCTGGGCCCCCTTGAAGCCCTGCAAGGAGTGCTAGGTGGAGATCGCGCTGGGGATTATGCAGAGAGAAAGCCTAAAACCCACTTGAAAAAGGAAGGTGGCTGCCAAAGGTCTTGTGCTTGTGGTGGTGGTGTTGCAGTAGGTGGTGATCCATGGAAGAGCTCCCCTGCTCGTGCTTTCAGCTAGCGCCTTCGCTGTACGTTTGTGTCCTGCCCTAAAAATTGGGAAGGCGGATGGTTCGTCGGTGCTGAAGGGTTGGGCAGCGCTGGTGCGGGAAAGGATTGTGTTTTTCTGGTGGCGAAGGCGCTCGTGTAGCGCATTGAGGAAAGTGGTTTCGCATCCTCGGTTCATTAAAAACCGATGCTTAGCAGCGAGTATTTTTCAGAAGCGATCTTCGATACGGAACTGGGAGCGCTCAGCGTCGCGCGTTGCTAAATCTGCCTCAGAGCAGTTAAATGTTAGTGTGCGTAACTCCCTGCCAGCTCGCAGCCTACACCACGCTCCCCCCCCCCTTTTCTCCCGAGAGGCAGCGACTCCGTTACAGGCAAACCCCTCACCTCGCCAAGGCGCTGCCGCACGTGCTTTTTGGCTGCTGGGAGAAAACATGATGCAAGGCTCCGGGCTGCGGCAGCGAGGAGGGCGCCTCGTCCTGCGTGGGAGGAGGACGGGAAGGCGGTGATGACTCCTCCGCTCAGCTCCCCGTCGTAGCCTTTGCTCGCGTAATAACGGAGCCGGCGGAGCAGGGTGAGGAAATCCATCACAATTTTGATAGGAACACACGCTCCGGCTTCCCTTACGTGGCGCAGCTCCAGCCAGGCCTGCAATAGCTGCCTGGTTAACCAGAAATCCCGCGCCTCGGTTTATGTCCCGGTAAAAATAATAGGAGGAAAAAAAACTCTCTAACACGGTGACAATTGCTCAAATTACTGCTTTGATGTCTTCGCTGACCCGCCGGCCTCCTGGGGAGGGTTTGGGCGGTGATTGCGGTCTCCGACCCGTGCACAGAGCCCTGGTGTCGGAGAGGACATGGAGACCTGGGCGGTGGGAGCGAAGGCACGCGGAGGGCAGGAGTAGGCTTGTTAT
>NW_009258276.1:208292-208907 GCF_000687185.1 Egretta garzetta | reverse complement strand
GGCTGAATCACGGTGTCCAGCGATGCAATCTCCGGAGTTTATTAAAAACCAGAAAAATAACATCTTCCAAACCAAGCTCTCTCTCATCTGGAGCAGCATCAGCTTTTCCTCTGAGCTGTCTGACGAGGAATATTCTGTCACGCGCCGTTCCAACGTTCCAGACCGTAATTTTCCCTGCAGGACTGGAAAGCTTCTGTTCTGGTGTTAGAATTGTGAACTTCCCTTTTAGTTTCATTTTATTTTCATTTTAGTTTGGTGGTTTTTTTGTGAGGAAGAAGCTGTAAGGCACGCTTTGTGCTGGGCGAGTGAAGTCATCTCCATTTCTAGTTACCATTTCTCTCTTCCCCTGTGCAACGTGAAGCAAATGAGCAAATTGCTTTGGCTTTGGGTTGTTTGGTGGGTTGGTTTGGGGCTTTTTTCCCGTCTAAATCCGTGGGTGGATTCGTCTGGGTGACAGCGCAGCGCTGCCTTGTTCAGATCCTGATACCTCCCCTGTCACGGGAGGAGGGAAGCTTTGTGCGTCGTGAATCTCAGTTTGGTCCCCAAGACAGGTATTTGCTAATTCACTTTTACACTAACGGGGTACGCTACTACTCGCTTGCATTTAATTAAGCA
>NW_009258276.1:207812-208242 GCF_000687185.1 Egretta garzetta | reverse complement strand
CCCCCCCCCCCGGGTTACCCAGTCTGGTTTGTTAAAGCAAGCACGGGGATGCTGAAGAAACATCCGTCTTCCCATATTGCTAAAACAGCAGGAGAATTTTAAGACGAGTTTTAAGAGTTTAAATGTCTCTTACTGTGTTAATCAGAAAGTTTCAAGTGTTTGTAAGTAATCGCGAGGAGCACGTGATAGATCCTCCGACCCTTTCATCCCTTCCTGGGATGTGTTTTAATTGCTCCTTTTAATAAAGAAATTATAGAACCACGGAATCCTCTGGATTGGGAAAGCCCTTTCAGCTCCCCCAGCCCAACCGTCCCCCTACCCCTGCCATCCCACCCCCAAACCCTGGCCCTCAGCCCGCCTCTGCCCCGGCTGTTAAACCCCCCCCGGGATGGGGACTCGACCCCTTCCCTGGGCAGCCCCTTCCAGCCCC
>NW_009258276.1:205604-207502 GCF_000687185.1 Egretta garzetta | reverse complement strand
CCCTGCTGGCTCCTATCCAGCCCCCTCTCCACCAACCCCCCCAGGGCCTTTTCCGCCGGGCAGCTTTCCAGCCCCTCGTCCCCACGCCTGGAGCGCTGCCTGGCAGGTTGTGTAGGGCCAAAGCCTCGCACGTTCCTGGGACCTGTTGTCGCCACGGGTGTTTCCTAAATCACTCGCGAAAGGCCTCCGGGACTTAATGTTTATTTTCAAAAATATATATATAAAACTGGGGGGAGATGCTAAGCTTTAGCAGCAAAAGACTGAAAAACCCTTTCCAAGTCTGAACGCCACCGAGGCTTTAAACAAGTTTGTTATTGTCTGAAGCTTCCGGAGGCGACTTGCTTCTCTCGCAGAGGCGACAGTTCTTGTTTTGCTAAAACGAATCCCTGGCCATTCCCTGGAAGGGATTCGTTTCCCGGGAGCAACGCCGTCGCTGAGGACGGGCGGTGCTTTGTAAGTTGTCTTCTCTCTGTCTCTACAAAAAACCAAACCCAAGCCGTGTGCTGGGACGGCGTGCGCTGTTTTACTTTGCTGGCTGGTCCTCCGGTGGGATGCAGATTGGAGCCGTGCCGTAATAACTGCAATTAGACGGGTGTGTGTGGGGCGAGGGCAGCAGAGGAGGGGCAAAGGGGGGGCTGCAAAGATGAACCTACAATTCCTCGTTAAATCAAAGCGAAACAAGGGCGCGTTGGCTTTGTTAACGAGAAGGCCAGACTGATTGGGGTTTTGTTAGGGGAGGGGGAAAATATCATTGCAATTGATATTTTTATATCTCTCCATCTATCTGTATCGCAATCCATTTATCCTCCTCCTCACGCTGATGACGGGAGGTTTCTTCGCTGGGTTTTCATCCTTCCTTTAGCGTTCTCGATCGGCACGCAGTGAATTTCATGTCTTTCAAATGCCTGTCACCTCCGTGGATCCCATTCCCGGGTGTGGGAGTGAACGCGAAAGCCCACGTACGAAATAATAAAGCATTTGCCTTTTAAACTGTCAGAGCGTTCTCGTTCGCGAGAGAGAAATCGTTAGTAATCCCCCATTAGTCTAATTTTAAGTATCTCGCCTGTGTTTAAATGTTCTTCTTCATCTTTTCATCCCCATGAAGAACACCTAATTGATGTCCCTGCCCTCCCCATTTCTGTTGCGCTGATGATGCGGGGTTGATTCATCTCGTTTGAGCTCCCCGTCGTCCTCGTTGCACTGGTGTGAATCAGAGCTCCCTCCCGTTTGCTCCCGCTGGGGCGGTGGCTCCGCCAGGACGCGAGCAGGGCTCCTGACGATGCAGGTTTTGATAACGGCTCCCCCATGATTCATAGAATCATAGAATCACAGAATCATAGAATGTTTTGGGTGGGAAGGGACCCCCAGAGGTCACCCAGCCCAACCCCCCTGCAGGAGCAGGGACACCTTGAACCACATCAGGTTGCTCACAGCCCCGGCCAACCTGGCCTGGAATGGTCCCAGGGATGGGGCCTCCACCCCCTCTCGGGGCAACCCCTGCCAGGCTTTCACCACCCTCACTGGAAAGAATTTCTTCCTTAGATCCAGTCTAAACCTCCCGTGCTTCAGTTTAAAGCCATCCCCCCTTGTCCTGTCCCAGCTGGCCCTGCTAAAAAGCTTGTCCCCCCCTTTCCTCTGGGCCCCCTTGAAGCCCTGACCGGCCGCACTCAGCTCTGCCCGCAGCCTTCTCTTCTCCAGACGAACCCCCCCCACCTCTCCCAGCCTGGCCTCAGAGCAGAGGGGCTCCAGCCCTCGGAGCATTTTAGTAGCCCCTCAGATCATTTTAGTAGCCCTCCCCTGGCCCCGCTCCAACAGGTCCATGTCCTCCTGGTGCTGAGGGCTCCCGAGCTGGACGCAGGGCTCCAGGGGAGGTCTCCCCAGAGCAGAGCAGAGGGGCA
>NW_009258276.1:196544-200335 GCF_000687185.1 Egretta garzetta | reverse complement strand
TCCAACAGGTCCATGTCCTCCTGGTGCTGAGGGCTCCCGAGCTGGACGCAGGGCTCCAGGGGAGGTCTCCCCAGAGCAGAGCAGAGGGGCACAATCCCCTCCCTCGCCGCTGGCCACGCTTCTCCTGCTGCAGCCCAGGGTAGGGTTGGCTTCTGGGCTGCCAGCGCACAGTTTGCTAATTCAAAGCACGAGGAACGCCTTCGTTTTCAGTCTCGACTCCCGTTAGGTTTGGTTAACATAACTGGCTGCCTGGGGGTTGCCGTGGGTCTGCACGGAGTGGCGGGACCGGGGATTGCAGCAGAGGGGAATCGCTGCTGCGTTTGCATCCCGGACCGTGAGAGCCACAGGTAGCAAACGAAACGGAGCAGAAAAGCGCCGTAAACTCAGTAGGAGCGCGCTGCTGCTTCTGTCGTCCAGAGCAATGCAGTTGTTTCAAGAAGAAGAGTATAATTCTGACTATTGGGATAATCCACTTGCTGTAAAAGCCGTATTTTTGATACAGTCAATGAAACTGCATTTCAGGCAGCTGTGGGTTTGGGCATTGCGGCGGCGGCGCTGGGTACGCCTGGGTTCGTGACCGCTTCGGACAAAGGCAGAGGGGCAGCCGAATAAAACACTTCTGACCTTGAGAAGCCTGGTGAGCCCACGTCAGCCCTTGGAACCGGGAGGTTGTTACGAAAAATTAATGTTTAACAGCAGGGTAGGATTTTTCAATGGCTTTCTGCGGACCGAGGCGCATTTAACGCAAATATTCGCTAGCAGCTATTGTTCCTCCGGGACTGGTGGTAGCCAACACACGCCGCGCTCCGCCTCGCACTGGATGCTAAAGTGATTAAAATGCGTAAATTAGCGGATGTGAATAGCGCTTGTCAAACTTGATTTCGCTGAGGCCCGATTAACCTGGAGAAAGTACAAAGACGTAAGCCGGGTTGTTTAATTTGCAGTAACTGATTCTCCCGCCCCCCCCGGCTCAGAGAGTGTTTATTCTCTACCAGGTGGGTTTTCTTTTATTTCTCCCCGCCCAATAACTTTGTATGAATAAAGTGAGTTTATATTTCACGCTCATACCATGCTGTGTTCTTTATAGCTTCCTCTTGGGTAACCTTCAGCCTTGTCTGAAAGCTCAGTAACGAGGTAATGTCATTAGGATTGGTCTACAGAAGGTAAAATACAATTAAGGACTCATGTGGCAAACTCCCGGGATGGAGTATTTTGTCCTTAATGGCGGAAAGCCGCTCCCCGTGCGAAAGACGACGACCCAGGTTGGGCTGTAACCTCGCTTCCAGTGCAGGAAGGGTAAGGTCACTTGAATTATGTTGTGATTTCTGCAAGCTAAGGCGGCACCGAGCGACCGTCACGTTAGGAGCAATTAATAGCCACAAGTGACGGGATGATGGGTCCGATCCTTAAATAAAATTGTTTAAAATACTAAAATAAGCATAAACCAGCTTAGAAATGGTGGATAGGTTTCAGAGCAGAGCTGTCATTACTACGTTTTCATTCTGCACCCCTAGAATTGTCAGCAAACCCAGATCGTTCCAAGTTTTGATGCGGGGTGCAGCCCTTGCAGACCACAGCTGCGGATGGGGAGAGCGGAGTTAATCGAGAGTCACCCTCAAAGGGGTCCCTGTGGCCAAGAGAAGCGGTGAGACCCGTGGATGAGTGCTGTGACAGAAAGCTTGAATTTAAAGCCTTAAAGAGTAAAGAATACAAACTGGGGATGGATGGAGAGTGGCTTGTCTTTGTAGTATTGATACCATGGTTTCCACAAATCCCAGAATCCCAGACTGGCCGGGGCTGGCAGGGCCTCCCAGAGCTCACCCAGTGCCACCCCCCTGCCCAAGCAGGCTCACCCAGAGCAGGGGGCACAGGACAGCGGCCAGGCGGGGGTTGAAGATCTCCAGAGAAGGAGACTCCACAGCCCCCCTGGGCAGCCTGGGCCAGGGCTCGGGCACCCTCACAGTCAACAAGTTCTTCCTCCCGTTCACCTGGAACCTCTTCTGCTTCAGGTTGTGCCCATGGCCCCTTGTCCTGGCGCTGGGCACCACTGGGAAGAGTCTGGCTCCGTCCTCGTGACCCCCACCCTTGAGATATTTGTAGGTGGTGATGAGATCCCCTCTCAGCCTTCTCTTCTCCAGGCTGAACAAGCCCAGCTCCCTCAGCCTTTCCTCCTAGGGGAGATGCTCCAGTCCCCTCATCATCTTTGTTGCCCGCCTCTGGACTCTCTCTAGGACTACAGAATCATAGAATCCCGGGCTGGAAGGGACCTCAAGGATCATCTGGGCCAACCTTTCTAGGCAAGAGCACAATCTAGACAAGATGGCCCAGCACCCTGGCCAGCTGAGGCTTGAGAGTGTCCAATGTAGTAGAGTCAACCACATTGCTGGGGAGATTATTCCAATGGGTGACTGTTCTCATGGGGAAAAATTTCCCTCTCCTGTCCAGTCGGAATCTTCTCAGGATTAACTTGTACCCATTACCCCTCGTCTTTTCCATGGGACTTCGTGTGAAAAGGGAGTCTCCATCTTCTTTGTAGCCACCCTTTAAATACTGGTACACATACACACAATATCTTCATTTCTGGCAGCGGCAGTTAACCCACGGCGCATCCCAAGAGGCTCACAGGGTGTTCAGATACCCAAGAAGTTCCCTTATGCCAAGAAGATGATTTTGTTGAGGTTACTGAGAATACTCAGTAGGAACTTGATGACAAGGTATGGGTGCAGGGAGACCGTTCAGACCAAACTAAAGTCAGGCAAAAAAAAAAAAAAAGTAGTGGTTTATAGGGCAAATTTGTAAATGGGATTAACCTTCTGGGTAAGCAGTCAAGGGAATTGCCCGAGGAAGATGTGTGGTAGCCAAACGCAGGTTTATAGACTCGGCTTAGGTGTGCTAAACGGAGGTCAGGCTCGGTGGTCCGTTGGTTTTAATACCCATTAAATATGTCAGGTGGTGGTGGAGCTGAGACTAAATGGGTCGAGATCCTTCAAATTCAGTCCCGTGTGCTTTGACCATGGGAAAGCAAAGACCAAACATCCGCCAGCCGGGGATTGCCCTCTTGGCTGACCACGATAATCTCCATGTGACGAGGGACCTTTAACGGCCCGTTAATAAGGGTTAGTAAAGACTCTTAAACTGGGGTGGGGTCTGGACATGCGGTGGCGTAAAACTGGTGAGCATCTTGCCTGGGAAAAGCGCCCACGGCTTTGCTCCAAGAGCACCGACCTGCAGAGGCTGGGCGAGGACACAGGGATAAACCCTCCTCATTTGATTTCAGGCAAGCATTTGTTTTTATTTGCCACAAAGTTGAATTAAACCGTTCCTCAGTTAATGAGCCATGTCTCCCTGTAGATTTGTTAGCAAAACAGCAATATTGTACGAGCAAATGTGTTTCTGCTCCGTACTCCAGCCGTTGCTGCTCCTGCTCTTGGATCTCCTGCGGTTCGGTTGCTTTCCGCTCCGGGGAGGACGTGCGGGATGAACCGGTGCGTAGAGAAAAACTGCATTTGTGCACCCGAATCTTTAATCTCCGATTTGAAGGCTTTTTCTCTTCCACTTGAGACGCCGTAACTTTCTTCCCATGGGAAAATGGAAAGTCAGGGCGAGGTGGCCTGTCATTACGTATTCACGGGGCTCTGTTTCTGATTACGCCAAGGTCCACTGATTAAAGCTTTGCTCATTAACTTCATTTTCCCCCGCTGGCTGACAGCTGAGCGGCTCGCGCGAGGCGAGGAGCGGCGTTCCCAGCGCCGGTTTGGCGCGTTGGCAGCTCCCCCAGAAGCCCTGCCGCC
>NW_009258276.1:195449-196403 GCF_000687185.1 Egretta garzetta | reverse complement strand
GGTCGGGCACCCCCGGCGGTTGGCCGCCGTCGTCTCGCTGCTGGCGGGGACGGGTTCCTCCGGGTGACGTTCCTGTGTGTGTCGCCGATTCACGCGGTGAGATAGGCTTCGGTTTATATCCATTGGCACAGGAATAAATAAGACGGGCTAACCGGACGGCTCCCAGCATGCAAGCAGGGAAGCTTTTGCATCTCAAACGCCCGAGTTTTGCGGTCGGTGTTGGACCAGGGCATGGTTTTCTTATCAGCTTGGGGTCTTTTCCCAGCATTCAGATTTTGAGAGATGTTCCCCCTGGGCTTATCGACTGCCTGTGTCATCGCTGTTTTTTCCAAAAGCGGAGCGCGTCATTTCTGAATTTAATCACCTCCTCCTCGTTAGCGCTGTGACAGGTAAGGCAGGGACACTTAAGAGAGCCCAAGAGTCTTGATTTGTAATTGAATTTTTATTTTTGTTTCTTAACCTTCCTTCCCCCACCGCACATCAAAGCCTGAAGAAAATTTCCACATCTCTCCCGAGTTTACGTCCCTAATTCTTGTCCGAATGATAGAGCGCTGTGGCTGTGTCAGCCTGAAAAGCAGACTGCAGAAAGCTTACAGAGCTGTAAGGGCGGGGGCTGAGGGAGCACCGGTGAGCTGTGGTCTGCCCATCGCTGTTTCAGATCACCTGGCGAAGGACCTGTTCTACACCACTGATAAGATTCTCCTGCTAGAAGATATTTTAATGAGACGTAACGCAGCGGGGAAGGGTGTTGTGTGTTGTCCTTACACAGAATCCCAGACTGGTGGGGGCTGGCAGGGCCCCCCAGAGCTCACCCAGTGCCACCCCCCTGCCCAAGCAGGCTCACCCAGAGCAGGGGGCACAGGACAGCGGCCAGGCGGGGGTTGAAGATCTCCAGAGAAGGAGACTCCACAGCCCCCCTGGGCAGCCTGGGCCAGGGCTCGGGCACCCTCACAG
>NW_009258276.1:194727-195291 GCF_000687185.1 Egretta garzetta | reverse complement strand
GTGACCCCCACCCTTGAGATATTTGTAGGTGTTGATGAGATCCCCTCTCAGCCTTCTCTTCTCCAGGCTGAACAAGCCCAGCTCCCTCAGCCTTTCCTCCTAGGGGAGATGCTCCAGTCATGGTACACCTATGTGGTACCTACACCTCCTTCCGCGAGGGGCTACTGAGCTTGTGTCTGGCTGGTACTACATCCCCAAAATATTGTGTTCTTGGCTTTAAAATATTGTGAGTTCTTGGCTTTCTGTTCTTATTTACCGCTCTCCCCAGCAGAGTCATGGTCATTTTGGCTTGACCGTCCCACACGGGAGGTTTTCCAAGTAGAAAACTGTCTTATGGTTGGATTTTACGCACGGAAAGCAAGCTTAGGCTAAAGCTTTCGAAAGGATTTTCATTTGTGTCTGTGGCAAAATGCCAAATGTCCCGGTTTCGTCGAGTCGTTCTCACGGCGGGCAGAACTGGAAGCGGTCTGCATCCCTTTTAACTTAAAGAGCGTGTATGTACGCTGCAGACGTATTGATTAAATAGCCATTAGCGTCGTGCCGTTGAGGGCAGAAGAGATGACG
>NW_009258276.1:176507-192831 GCF_000687185.1 Egretta garzetta | reverse complement strand
TACACCTTGATAAGACACCTCCTCCCCACCCGCCCCCAGTCTTCTCCCAGCTAAAGCGTGCCAGCTCTCTCTGCCTCTTCTCACATGGCAAAGAGAAGAATTTCCACTGGTCCTCTTTTGGACACTTTTAGAAGGCAGGGGGCACAGGACATCGTCCAGGCAGGGGTTGAAGATCTCCAGAGAAGGAGACTCCACAGCCCCCCGGGCAGCCTGGGCCAGGGCTCAGGTATGCTCCAAGTCAACAAGTTCTTCCTCACATTCAACTGGAACCTCTTTGGCTTCAGGTTGTGCCCATTGCCCCTTGTTCTGGTGCTGGGCACCACTGGGAAGAGTCTGGCTCCGTCCTCGTGACCCCCACCCTTGAGATATTTGCAGGTGTTGATGAGATCCCCTCTCAGCCTTCTCTTCTCCAGGCTGAACAAGCCCAGCTCCCTCAGCCTTTCCTCCTAGGGGAGATGCTCCAGTCATGGTACACCTATGTGGTACCTACACCTCCTTCCGCGAGGGGCTACTGAGCTTGTGTCTGGCTGGTACTACATCCCCAAAA
Source organism: Egretta garzetta (assembly GCF_000687185.1). Taxonomy (NCBI): domain Eukaryota; kingdom Metazoa; phylum Chordata; class Aves; order Pelecaniformes; family Ardeidae; genus Egretta; species Egretta garzetta. Next base: position 192,284 of record NW_009258276.1, on the reverse strand, counting down.
TATTGTGTTCTTGGCTTTAAAATATTGTGAGTTCTTGGCTTTCTGTTCTTATTTACCGCTCTCCCCAGCAGAGTCATGGTCATTTTGGCTTGACCGTCCCACACGGGAGGTTTTCCAAGTAGAAAACTGTCTTATGGTTGGATTTTACGCACGGAAAGCAAGCTTAGGCTAAAGCTTTCGAAAGGATTTTCATTTGTGTCTGTGGCAAAATGCCAAATGTCCCGGTTTCGTCGAGTCGTTCTCACGGCGGGCAGAACTGGAAGCGGTCTGCATCCCTTTTAACTTAAAGAGCGTGTATGTACGCTGCAGACGTATTGATTAAATAGCCATTAGCGTCGTGCCGTTGAGTGCAGAAGAGATTACGGTGAAGCATGGGTAAGTTGGTCGTACGGGTGGCTCCACTAAGCCTTTGTTTGGCTCCTAAAAGGATCCGTGTTTTGACAGGTTGGTAATCAGACTTCTGGCTCCGCAAATAAACTGCAGATTGATCTCCGAAGGCCGCTGAGCTCTGAGAGACAAGAGGCTGTGAAAGAAATTAGACGTACATCTAATTACTGGAGAGCCGGGCTTCGAGTATAAAATAACGAGCGCCACGCTTTGAAAAGCAAAACCAAGCTTTTTTAATTTGCCTAAAACTGCTCTCAGAAGCAAGTAGGAGCATGAGGGATTACAAGGTACCGGTATTAAATGGTTGTTTTTTATATATACACACACGCACGCTCTCTGTACAATGGCTGCTGCTATATATATTATATATATCGTGGCCACTGCTAAAGGCATAATATTTTGGTTGTATCCAAAGCCTGTAAAACAATCTGTCCCATAAAATAATCCCAATGTGGAGTGCGTGGCAGTGGTCAGGGGTGGAGGGGAGCAGACGTCGCCCCTGCCGCAGGTTTCGACCCTGGTTTTTCATGGAGGAGAATTAAAGCGCAAACGTTTGCGTGTAACGGAGCAGAGGCTGGTGACAAACAAAACGATTCCGCTGGCGATTAAAGCGCAAACGTTTGCGTGTAACGGAGCAGGAGGCTGGTGACAAACAAAACGATTCCGCTGGGTGAAGCGTTGAGATAGCAGAAGTTATTTGGTGTATTTTCAAAGTACCAGTACCCCTGTCTGGGGTGCTGTACCTAAAACACTGCAAGTCAACGAATAGAATAGGTTGGGCTGGGGGTTTTTTTGCTCTTTTTTTGCTTTTTTTTTTTTTCCAGTAGTGTTTTTCCTCTGACCGATCAAGTTTTCGGTGGGGTGGTTCATGCAGGGGGCGGGGTGGATTCACTAATCTTAATCTTGTGTCAAAGATTAATTGGCTTAATGTCTTATCAAAGGCGTACTTGGGTCAATTAAAGCGGGTGCTAACTCGCAGCAGTGCTGCCTTTCTTACTCCCCTGTCCCACTTCTTCTTGCCTCTCCTCCAAATTTAATTTCAACAGGTATTTACCGTTCAGGGGGGTTTGGCCACTGCTCAAAGTGATGTAAAATTTGCGGTCTGGACTTCTGATTCTCCGACCGCTGGTCGTAGCACTGCATGTGGATGAGATGGCTGAATTGCTGTAACCCTGTGTAAGGTTACAACAGAAAGAAGAGGAAAAAAGCCCAATGTTTGGTGAAGATACGTACGCGCACCCACAGTCAGCCCGTTCAGTTCCTGCTCTCCGCTCGTCTCCTGGTCAACACTCATGCCCCCGAGGAGGTGATGGGCTGCGTTCCTGAGCAACCCCCGTAGTTCTAGGTTTGACAACCTCGCTGGGAAGGCAGGCTCTGCGGTTTTGGGGTATTTTCTGTAGGTATTTATTTCTCTAGAAGAGCTCTTCATTTTGCTTCAATCCAGTCTGGGTGACTTCTCGCTCCCCCGTATTTTCCACACTGGAAATTTAATATTCAGTTTGTTTTCCTTCTTGGGTTTTTTCCAATGCCTGAGAAGTCCCCAGGCAGCTCAGGTCTGCTGATGATACCCTGAGCACCTCTATCCCCTTAGCCCATTTCCTCTGGGAGAGAAAAATGCTGTTACTTTTGTGCAGAGAGGAGATACTGGGTAAATGGCGGGGACTGTGTAACAGGATCGTACAGGTTGGTGGACCTGAATGTAAGCTCCGGTTCAGAGCTTCAGCTCCAAAAATATTTCTGTAGATGGATAAACTATAAAATAATTTCCAAATGTGTGCGATTTATAAGGTAGTAAAGGTAAAAAGTTAATAGAACTGTGAATCTAAGCGTACTAAAATAGAAATTATTCTTTATAGGATATCATCATCTAAAAAAAAAAAATCAATTAACGGAAGAGCCGTGCTTTGACCTGTAGGAGTGTTCCAGTGGATCCAGTACAGGTAGATCAGACAATCATCGAATAGAATCCCAGAATGTTTTGGGTTGGAAGGGACCCCCAGAGGTCACCCAGCCCAACCCCCCTGCAGGAGCAGGGGGGCCTCCACCCCCTCTCTGGGCAACCCCTGCCAGGGTTTCACCACCCTCACTGGAAAGAATTTCTTCCTTAGATCCAGTCTAAACCTCCCCTGCTTCAGTTTAAAGCCATCCCCCCTTGTCCTGTCCCAGCTGGCCCTGCTAAAAAGCTTGTCCCCCCCTTTCCTCTGGGCCCCCTTGAAGCCCTGAGCGGCCGCACTCAGCTCTGCCCGCAGCCTTCTCTTCTCCAGGCTGAACACCCCCAACTCTCCCAGCCTGGCCTCAGAGCAGAGGGGCTCCAGCCCTTGGAGCATTTTAGTAGCCCTCCCCTGGCCCCGCTCCAACAGGTCCATGTCCTCCTGGTGCTGAGGGCTCCCGAGCTGGACGCAGGGCTCCAGGGGAGGTCTCACCAAAACGGAGCAGAGGGGCCCTCGCCCCACTGGCCATGCTTCTTGTTACGCAGCCCAGGGTAGGGTTGGCCTTCTGGCTTTCAGTTTGCTTGTGATCAAAATTAATCGTTTGACCATTTGAAGGCTGATTTTGATGCGCTGTTTATCCAAAGGTTTAGGAGTTGTCTCTGCACAGGGTCCTGAGCTGTGGTTACGCATCCATCCTCTCTGTGCTGCCCCTCGCAGCCCATACCTGTCCTCATGCGACACGATGTGCATGAAAACACAGCGCGGTTTGCAAACGGATGGGAGGGGACGGGATGCGCCTACTGCTGGGGTTTCCAAAGAGCCAGGCGCATGTCGACTCCAATTGTTTGGTGTCTCTGTTTCCGAACGGCGGTGGCGCCTTCAGAAATGTGTAAATAACTTTTCTCTTTGGCCCTCCTCATTCATCTCCTTTCTGCTCGTGCTTGAGGCACAGCGAGCCCTTTGTCATCCGGGCACTGGAACGGAGCTTGCTGTCGAAGACCGCACTGATGCAAGTGCCCTTTCCTCCTCACCATCCAGAGCAAATTAAAAAAAAATCTTTGTTCTTTTTGGTTATTTGTGGGTTTGTGATGTTGGCAGTCCTGCAGGCGCAAAGCTCCCATATACAAGACCGCTGATTATCCCCTTTTTTGGTATGGTTCCCATCTTCCTGGTATGCAGCACCTGTTTGTTCAGCTTCGGAAAACTCTGAATTCTCAGGAAGCGACCGGTATTGCCGCGCAGGTTTTGGGAGGGGAGAACATTCAAGCTGAACTTTCTCATGCAGGTTAAGACTTCTGTACTTGCCTCCCTGGAAGAAAAATAAATGTAAAATGTGTCGTTAATTTTTTGGGGGAGGTAGACTTCTGCTCAACTTTTCAGTGCCAAAAGCCATCCTTACCTTGGGGGAAATGAAACATTTTGCTCTTTCTTGTATTTTCTGATACACCTGGCAAGGAACAATTTTGTGTGTTTTAAAAATGAAAGCGAAACAAGGAGCGTCCTGTAAAACCACCGGGTCTGTGCCCTTACATGGGACAACACAGATCTGCCACCTCTTCGCTTGTAGCCTCCTGACAACCTCTTCTGCCTCCTTGGAAGGTCAGTTCCTTGAGTCGCTGCCAACTTGGAAACACATCAAAAATTTTGTCTTCTCTCAAGACCCCTACTGGTCTGGGAAGTCTCCTGTTGGGTTTTTGTGCTGTGAGTAATGCCGAGAGTATTCCAGTAGCAAGGAAGTTCTCGTATTTGGTGCTTTTCCTTCAGGAGAGCACAAATGCCATCGTGGGCTTGGGTCTGACCCGGCTTCGTCTTGCTCTAGTAGGAAGCGTGGCCATCGTGATGAGAAATGTAGACGCAGGATGGCCTCTACGTTTGCACGTGTTGGGTCTCCTACTCTTGCTTTGAGCTTCAATTTGCCTCTTAAAGAAGTCGTTTAAAAGCTGGTGCTCCACAGCGTAACCCGTGCAAGAGCCATTCTCTGCAAGCTCAGCCCTTTCTGATTCAAACTCCAACTCATGCGATGGCTTTCTTGTCATTCTTAAAAGCAGAATCCATTTTTAGTTTGCAGAAACTTTCCAGCAAGTGCAGACCCTACCCCTTGCCTTTTATTTGATTGAGAGACCTCTGCACAACCGGGCTCATAAGAGTTGGCGAGTATTTGCAATGGTGTGCTAAGAAGATGCCTCTTTCTCCTTGAAGATCCACCCGGTTTACCCAATGCAGATATTTTATTCTTCGAGGAGTGCTTAGAACACATTTTAATTCTGTTAATGGGAAAATACCTTATTTAAGCTGTTCCTGGAATATTGATTACATGCCCTGTACTCTAAAAAGGGGACACGTTCAAGCTGGCTGGCCGGCATGGCCATGCTGCTGGTGGATGGAGAGAAGTTTCAGGGCCACGCTGCTGGTAGATGGAGAGACATTTCAGGCTGTTCCACAGGGATAGGTGCTTGTCCCTGTCTGCTCCAGCCAGCTTGTCTTTTACTCATAGTGTCAGAGAGATGATATTTTGGAATTATTTATAGCAGGGGTGATGCTGCCATTCAAGAATGGGAGGAATTCGTATGGTGCTGCCTTGCCTTCTGCTTGAACTGGGTCACGGTTTCGGATGCAGAAATCTGCACATCCCTGCAGTATTTGAAGCCCTGTGGGAAAATCAAATTTTTTTTAAAAAGAAATTTCCTCTGATGATAAAATCTAGAAGCCAGGGTCTGTAAACAGCCTGATTTCGAAGCAGGTCTGTATTCAAGCACTGTTAGCTATGCTTCTGGATGCTCCTAATTTAAAAAGAAATAGAAAAAAGGAGAGCATAAATTAATTCACTCTTTGTTATTCAGCCTCAGCACCTTCATCACACTCACTTGACTTCTAGTGCTGAGCAGCTGACGATCTTCCCGATCGAGAGTGCTTTGAAACCACCTTTAATCCTGAGAAAACTCATCCCCCTGGTTGCTTGGAGCTTCAATGCTTTCTCCGCGGATTGACCTAGAGCTCCTGCCTGAGCTGGAAGTTCGAGTTCCTACAATTTCACGGGATTGCAGGAATGAATACCTGCTCTTGAGCTTTCCAAAAACTGATGACGATCCCAGAATCCCAGACTGGCCGGGGCTGGCAGGGCCCTCGGGAGCTCCCCCAGTGCCACCCCCCTGCCCAAGCAGGCTCACCCAGAGCAGGGGGCACAGGACAGCGTCCAGGCGGGGGTTGAAGATCTCCAGAGAAGGAGACTCCACAGCCCCCCTGGGCAGCCTGGGCCAGGGCTCGGGCACCCTCACAGTCAACAAGTTCTTCCTCCCGTTCAACTGGAACTGATGAAGAACTCGGTCGGAGAAGTTTACAGCTGGAGGATGAGCGGGCAATGACCGGAGGAGAAGCAGCAGTGTAGACAAACAGATGGGTTTTCCCTGAGCAGAGAGGGCTTCAAAGGAGGCTTAGATGTGGACAGGGTGGCCATCTCCTGAACGTGCCCAGGCAGGTCGTACCGTGCACGGGGTCTGCAGAGAACGCGGCAGAGGTGGGTGTCTAAGCTGATTGTAGAGCTCGTTACAGCAGCCCGGTGAGACGCTGCCGGCGTTGTGATGAGTGGCGGTGCTGACGCAATGGTCATCCTCTTCGGTGCAAGAGGGAGGAGGCTGCTCGCGGTTCTGCAGCGGCCGAGGCGCTTGCTCGGGCCTTTAGGAGCCGGTTTTAGGGACAGTTGTGTAGGAAGGGAGGTGACGTTAACAGATTTATTAACACATTTTTAGCTATTAAACAATTTGTGTCTCTTGAAGCCCATCTGCAAGCTAACATCATCTTTTTTAGATATAAACACGATACCTAGACCATTATATTTAAATTTATAAACACGATACCTACGCCCTTATAACTAAAACTTGACTCCAGGCGCTACGCCTGCCTGTGAAGATGGTCCTTGCTGTAAAGACCAGCCTTAGCTAAGCTGAGTTGATGGTTCAGGGAGCCAACAGCGTTACAAGTGCTCAAGAGTTGGGCTGCCTGGAAGGCAAAGGGTGAAACACAGTGGACAGAGTGGAATAAATAAAATAAAATGAAATAAATAAAATGAATTCCCAGTAAGTATTTGTAATAGCTGAGCAGGGTGAAGAGCTGGTGTGAGCAGATTTTACAGGTGTCACAGAAAAGCCTACAGGAAAGAGCCTTCCTAATCTAGATTTGCTTATTTTTTTTTTTCCATTTTCCCTATGGGGAAGAGGGTGACTTGTCTATATATTTCAGAAACATCCTATCTACCAGAAAAACAAGGGAGCAGAGCAGTACGGTGGCACAGTCCGGCACGGCTGGTTTACGCTGCCCGTATCACACAGCATCTTGTACGCTTCACCTGTGGGGCCGGGCAGTGGTCTGTCTGCATTAAAAACACCAAGTTTTTCTATCTGATGTTGTTGTCCTGAGCTGGAACTGTTCCCCGGTCCCCTGTACCTGCACAACTTCAAGGACAACTGAAAAAATGTTCAAGAAACCACTGCTCGAGTCTTTGAAGAGCTTGAAGCCTCCCTGCTGCAAGATCATAGAATCATAGAATCATAGAATGTTTAGGGTTGGAAGGGACCACTAGTGGTCATCTAGTCCAACCCCCCTGCAGTGAGCAGGGACACTGCTAACTAGATCAGGTTGCTCAGAGCCCCATCCAACCTGGCCTGGAATGTTCCCAGGGATGGGGCCTCCACCCCCTCTCTGGGCAACCTGTTCCAGTGTTTTACCACCCTCATTGTAAAGAATTTCTTCCTTACCTCTAGCCTGAACCTACCCTGTTCTAGTTTAAAACCATTTCCCCTTGTCCTAACACAGCTGGCCCTACTAAAAAGACGTTCCCCATCTTTCCTATAGGCCCCCTTTAGGTACTGGAAGGCCGCAATCAGGTCTCCCCGTAGCCTTCTTTTCTCCAGACTGAACAAGCCCAACTCTCTCAGCCTGTCCTCATAGGAGAGGTGCTCCAGCCCTCGGATCATTTTTGTAGCCCTCCTCTGGACCCGTTCCAACAGTTCCATGTCCTTCTTGTGCTGAGGGCTCCCGTGTGACTTGTGCTCCAGACCCCTCCCCAGCTTGGTCGCTCTCCTCTGGACATGTCCCAGCAAGGCAACATCTTTCTTGTAGTGAGGGGCCCAAAACTGAACACAGGATTCGAGGTGCGGCCTCACCAGCACCGAGTACAGGGGCACGATCACTTCCCTGCTCCTGCTGGCCACACCACTCCTGAGACAAGCCAGGATGCCATTGGCCTTCTTGGCCACCTGGGCACCCTGCTGGCTCATATCCAGCCGGCTGTCAACCAGTACCCCCAGGTCCTTTTCCACCAGGCAGCTTTCCAGCCCCTCTGCCCCGAGCCTGTAGCGCTGCGTGGGGTTGTTGTGACCAAAGTGCAGGACCCGGCCCTTGGCCTTGTTGAACCTCATACAGTTGGCCTCAGCCGTGGTCTGAACAGTCTGGGCTGCGCTAATATTCGTGGTAAATTGATATTACATAAACCCAAAAAGTTCCGCGGAAATGATATAACTCCTATAAAGACCGTTCTGATGTTGGCTTGGCTTTAAAACGGGAGAATTTATAACTCGCGGGGGGAAAACATGGCTTTGAAAACCAGAAATGGAGAACAGAGGCAGCCCAACGTTCGCCAGGTGATGCTGCGCTGGCGTTGGGTTATGCCATGATGGGGCTAAGGGTGCGATCGGGATTGAGGAGAATTTGAATTGGAGAACAATTTCAGAACAAGAAGTTAGTGGGGTTTAAGTCTACGCAATAGCAAATACCTTGCTGGAACAGCGAGGGAAGGGGACGTGCCCTGCCTGTAGGCATGTCCCAGCTGAGCCGTGCCTAAAGCCATTGATGGGGACGTGGCCAGGTTTGGGTTAGCGTCAGCTCAGGGACACCAGGACACCGCACGGGGACTCCCTCTTCTCTCACCTTTCGCAAAGGCAATTAATCTCTTGCCAATCTGCATGAATTTCTCAAGCAGCTGATCACACTTGCAGGTTGGAAGAAGTTTCTCCAAACGCCTGAACGTAAAGCTGGGTGGTCCTCAAAGCCACTCAGTTTTCTAGCATTTTTCTTCATAGGTCAAGGCTTGAACTTCAGGATTTTTTCCGCAGGCTCTCACTCCCCCTCGTGTCTGCGCGGGGCTTTTGCAGCCTCTTCCATTAATTTCTCATCACCTTGTTCTTGTCACAGCCCAGCACGCTTTCGAGGGCTGGCTCGTTTTCGTGCTTCTGCTGCTACAACTCTCAAGCCAGTCATTAAATTGTACCCAATTTTTCAGCAGAAATGGCAAGCCACCTATTTCTGTGTACTCGAGTAATAATTGCTAATTCTTGTTCTCCAGTCAGGGCTTTAGTCCCGTTTAGCTTTCAGGAACTGAGGTTTGAACCGGTTCTTTCCTCTGCTGTGAAACATATTTCTGAGCAAAAGTGTCCTTGGTTCCTCTGGCCCTGTGACCAATTCGTCTCCCTGGTGAAGGAGGTTTTTAAAAGGTTTTTCTGGTCGTTAGCACTTTTCCCAGAGCTCAGTGCTTAGCACAGTGCAGCTTTCTGCAGCAGCTCAGTGCTGCTATTTTTATTTATTTATTTATTTTTTTAATGACCTGGACGAGGGGACAGAGCGTACCCTCAGCACGTTCACTGATGACACCAAACTGGGAGGAGCGGCTGACGCACCGGGAGGCTGCGCTGCCATCCAGCGGGACCTGGCCAGGCTGGAGAGTTGGGCGGAGAGGAACCTGATGAAGTTCAACAAGGGCAGGTGTTGGGTGCTGCCCCTGGGGAGGTTGAACCCCAGGCACCAGTACAGGTTGGGAAGCTACTCTGCTGAGAGGAACCTGGCAGTCCTGGTGGATTACAAGGTTACCGTGAGCCAGCAGGGTGCCCTTGTTGCCAAGAAGGCCAATGGCATTCTGGGGTGCATCAAGAGGAGCATGGCTAGCAGGGAGTGGGAAGTTCTCCTGCCCCTCTCCTTTGAGGAAAGGCTGAGGGAGCTGGGCTTGTTCAGCCTGGAGAAGAGAAGGCTGAGAGGGGATCTCATCAACACCTACAAATATCTCAAGGGTGGGGGTCAGGAGGACGGAGCCAGACTCTTCCCAGTGGTGCCCAGCGCCAGGACAAGGGGCCATGGGCACAACCTGAAGCAGAAGAGGTTCCAGGTGAACGGGAGGAAGAACTTGTTGACTGTGAGGGTGCCCGAGCCCTGGCCCAGGCTGCCCAGGGGGGCTGTGGAGTCTCCTTCTCTGGAGATCTTCAACCCCCGCCTGGCCGCTGTCCTGTGCCCCCTGCTCTGGGTGAGCCTGCTTGGGCAGGGGGGTGGCACTGGGTGAGCTCCGGGGGGCCCTGCCAGCCCCGGCCAGTCTGGGATTCTGTGCGATTCTGTGATTCTGTAATAAACATCGTTTTGAATCATGGGTGATAGAAACCATCATCCACAGGGTACGTTGGGTAGCATCAGACAGGATTTGAACTGAACACAGTATTTGAGGTGGGACCTCACCAGTTCCCAGGACAGGCACTGGTGAGGCAGTACTTCTAAATGTTAGCTGCCTTTACAACTCCTTTACCCATCGGTGCCATTGCTGATTTGTTGAAAGGGAGGGTTCATTATCAGTGTGTCTTGTTTAAGTTATTTTGAAGGCTAAAAGATGTGTTTGAGCCAGTAAGTAGGAACGTTACCATGGTCTGTAGTGTCCGGAAGTCAGGAGATGCCAGGGCTTACGCCAAAGATGTGGGTAGTCAACGGGACTGAGCTTCTGCTGTGTCTTTCACTGGGGACCCTGAGACTGCAAATCCTGAGTGGTTCTTACGTTAGTTTGGAAAAACGTGACTCAGAGAGGCTGAACTATTTGTCCCTTGGGTCTGCGGCAGCCAGGCTGCATTTTTCGTTTTGCAGCCTACCGTGCCGGTGCAGTTACCTTGGCAAGGTTTTGTGTTGCCTGGCCTTTTTAAGCCAAATTCCGTACATAGATGGTTATTTCTGTCTTTCAAATGACCCAACCCCCCTGCGTTTAACAGCAAAACTGAAGCTGGACACCAGCAACGTGTGAGATGGTTTTGAGGTGAATTTTACAGCAATATGAGCCCCCGTTTATTATAGAGTCACAGAATGTTTTGGGTGGGAAGGGACCCCTAGAGGTCACCCAGCCCAACCCCCCTGCAGGAGCAGGGACACCTTGAACCACATCAGGTTGCTCACAGCCCCGTCCAACCTGGCCTGAAATGTTCCCGGGGATGGGGCCTCCCCCCCCTCTCGGGGCAACCCCTGCCAGTGTTTCACCACCCTCACTGGAAAGAATTTCTTCCTTATATCTTGTCTGAATCTCCCCTCCTTTAGTTTAAAACATCCCCCCTTGTCCCGTGGCTAGAGGGAGCCTCTGAGATAAGGCTGCCCGTGACTCTGTGTTGCAGAGCAGGCTCTGAAGATCACTGGGGTTGGTGGTGGTGGCAGCTGTTTTAAGGAATGACCTCCACTATAGGCGTAGGAGGACGACATCTGATGGTGAACCTTAAAAAGAAGTTGGGGAAAGCGTAATTATCATAGGGATGCTGGTACGGGGTTTGCTTTCAAGCCACGAAAGCAGCCTTGAGCAAAGGAGGCTCAGAGGGGACCTCATCACCACGTACCAGTATTTAAAGGGTGGCTACAAAGAAGATGGAGACTCCCTTTTCACAAGGAGTCCCATGGAAAAGACATGGGGTAATGGGTACAAGTTAATCCTGAGAAGATTCCGACTGGACAGGAGAGGGAAATTTTTCCCCATGAGAACAGTCACCCATTGGAATAATCTCCCCAGCAATGTGGTTGACTCCACTACATTGGACACTGTCAAGCCTCAGCTGGCCAGGGTGCTGGGCCGTCTTGTCTAGACTGTGCTCTTGCCTAGAAAGGTTGGCCCAGATGATCCTTGAGGTCCCTTCCAACCCGGGATTCTATGATTCTGTGATTCTATGATTAAGTAGTGGAGCAGCCTGGAGGATGCTTTGCACTGGGGTGGGGATGCCCAGCGTGCAGGGACAGCTGGAGCCCTGGGGAGCACTTTGCTGGCTATATGGGGATATCCGTGCTGTGCAAAACCCGTACATCTGGTGCCCAGTGGCATGTTGGGTCTGGTGGGAACATCTGAGATGTCTGCCCGATGAGGGACTGCTGGGCACGGCCGTTTCTCCTGCTGCAGGAGGGGACGTTACCAGCCTCAGCTGCTGGCTGAATTGCTGCTCAAGGGAGTGCCTGAATAAAGAGGTTTTTTTCTAGCTCAAGTTAAGCTTAATATTGCTTGGAGATGGGAATATCCAGATGCCATCCCTGGAGGTGTTCAAGGCCAGGTTGGATGAGGCTTTTGTGTTGGGTGAGGGTGTCCCCCCCCCCGGCGGGGGGGGGGGGAACTCAATGATCTTTAATCATAGAATCATTTACGTTGGAAAAGACCTTTTAATATCAAGTCCAACCTTTAAAGGTCCCTTCCAACCCAAACCATTCTATGATTCTATGAATATAATGCCCTGAAGGCCCGAAGGCAGCACTGAACGGAAGCTTCTTTCAATCCGGAAGGGTGAGATTGCCAATAGCATGAAAATAAATATTGCCCAAAAAAGTAACAAACTTCTCCAGGTTTCTGCTAGCCAGCTTAGGTGGTGATGCAGACAAAATATATCTACTCGACTTGGGTTGTGCATGGTGTTTGCACAGAAGATTGGAGTTTTGCCTCTTTGAGTTGTTTTCACCCGTAGCCTCCCGCCACCCTGTCTTAGCCCGAAACAGCAAACTCCAAAATTTCTGGCATTTAAATTACTCGCCTGTTGAGAGAACAGAGCAAGGAAGGGAACTTGAGAACTTCTCCTGTCCCTCTAGGTGTGCTGGCAGCCCGAAGGGATGCGCCTACCCGCGGTGTGCAAAGCTGGTGGCCCATAAGCCAGGTTACTCACCAGGCTCCCGGAGTAGGAGGAGGAAGTCAAGTGAAGGGAGGGAAGGTTTGTGCCAACTGTTGCTCCAAATAAAATGCTCTGCATGAAGGAAAACTGAAACGGGGAAATGTTTGCGCGGGCTGATGAGCTGCCAGACCTTGCTGGCAGAGAAGGGGGGGGGCTCCTTGAGCATCTCCAGCGAGGTGCTGGCAGCCCCACCTTCGCTTCGCCCTGTTCGCTTGGTGGGTGGAAATACAAAATACCAAAGCGGGCTCAGAAAACGGCCGCAGGTGGCTCATGAATTCCTGAGGGTGGAATCCTTTGTTATTCTGAGTGAAGCAGAGAGGTTTCAGTTAAGTTGAAACCTTCACTCGAGTCTTCAGCACTGCAAAGTGGCAAAATTTTGTTTGTATCCCTGTCCGGGCCGTTGTGGAGCTGCCGGCTGTGGAAACATGCCTTTGCAAGGGCAAGAGATCCCTTTGCAGTCGTTCTGTCTACAAAATCTTCACTTCTGTCCTCTTCCCCTTCTGCAGAGCAAGGGCTGAGCGTGCTCAGCAGAGGGAGCTGCAGCCCCGCCAGCTTGCTCCATCCCCGCTTTTCCCCGAGACTGGGCTAAATGCAAATCATTTAAAAATATTTATCTGGTTCTGCGCATGGCCATGGGATTACGAAGTTCATTTCTAACCGGGTTGAGTTTGAAGCTCAAAGCCGTTCAGCGTCAGAGGTGTCCGTACGCTGTGGTGTTTCAAGTTGCGTGAACTTCTGACGGCACCAAGTGTAGTCCCCGTTGCAGGAGACCTACAGCTCTAAATATAGGTGTGCCTCTTTGACCTTGCTGTGGCATCGATCGGGGTATTGGCGTTCTGGTGACGCAGGGCTAACGGCATAGGCAGGTGATGGATGGACGTGTCCTCCGTGCCACGGCGAGGTTGCTCTTGTTTGCTCTCAGCTCCAACGTCGAGCAGAGCTGGGGTCGGCGTGAAATCACGGCTGCAAAAATGGGCTGGATCTGAGCGCTTCACCCAGCGCGGGATTTTGAATGGAAATGAGGAACTGAGCTGCCCGTCTCGCCCTTGAACGCTTGGCTAACGAGGCTGGTTCATAACGAAGACCTCAGCTGGGAGAAGATCCGTCCACTGGAGCCCCCGGTGAGCTCAAGAGCGGGGGGGGGTTGGCTGCTGGGCTGGTGCATCCCGCCGTGCATCCCCTCTGCCCAACCAATGTGAGCGTGGAGAGTTTGACCCATGGAGAAGTGGGACGGTAATGCCAGCGCCTCTGCCTTCCACGTGCCCGAGTGGATGGTGAGTTATTTAGCTTATTCTTTTAATCAGCAACTAGCCAGCTGATTGCTGCTTGATTTCTGGAGGGAGCTTCAGATCTCGCTGCTCCGTGTCAGGATACGATGGTGTTTAGCCGGAACGAGGGTCGTTAAAGTCCGATATTAACGAGGACGGTTGGACATCCTCCCTTGCTAGCACAGCATCGTTCTTCGGCGCGAGCTGCCTAATTGAAAATGGGAACGGTCCCCCGTGGGCCACCTCATCTCACAGATGTGTGCTGTTAAGAACTAATTTTTATAGCGATTTGGGACCAGCGGGGAGGAGGAGCGGGAGAAACTTTGCAGTGGGGTCTTTGCATTTCATCAGGATCAGCACGGTGCACGCTGCCTTTTTGGCTACTTTAATTTTTATCGTCACTTTAGATTCTGTTCTTGAGACAAAACCTCCAATACCTACGACAACCTTCAGGGCAGCGTACGCTGCTCAGCTTCGTTGTGGTGCTTGAGGAGGTTAGAATAGACACCGGCGAATATTAAAATACGCTTTTCTCTGCTTTGCTTCCCTGCCGGGAGGAATTCCCAAAGCGATTGGGAATAGAATGACATTGCTCCAAAAAGCAGGCAGCGCTTGGAAGGCGGAAGGTTGCGTGTCCAGAGGTTGGCTTCACAGGTCCCCTGAGAATCTGTGCGGACTCTTTTGGTCCCAAAATGTTCCCGATACTTCAGAAGCACTGGGAATTCTGCATCAATATCTTCCAAGGTTTCTGCTCCTATCTTCCAGTTCTATTTTTGAAGTCATCCCTCTTGGTAGTTCTAAAAATACTGCGATCGCTCTGATACGAAGTTGGCCTTCTCGTCCTCCCCTAGAGGTAGTCTTGCTGCTTTGATCGGTGCCTACAGATGAAAGCCCATGCATTTGATTCCAACTTCGTTATTCCCCTTTAATATCCAACATTATGTGCCCTCCCCCCCCAGCACTGTCTTCGGCTTTATGGATTTTATTTTTGTAAAATTACAGCTTATCCTTCTGCTTCTCCCTCGCTTTTTATAGACCGCGGTTCTTCCAGCTCCCGCCCGAGTTGGTCAGATTTATATCAGCAGCGGGGAAATTAATTTTGCCTTTAAGGGTGAGCGGGGCTCAACTTTGCGTGATGCGCAGCTTTGCTTATTGTTTCAAGCGTGGATTTTTTGGTACTAATTATAAAACAGTGGAGTTCTGCTTAAAACTAAACAGCAACCCCCTCCCTACGGATCTGTCCCCCTCTGTAATTTTCTCCTTTATGAATTCGGGGCCGCTGGGATTGGGACCAGCTGACAAAAACTTATTTAAGCAGAATATTTTTTTTTTTCTTGTGGCTGTAGCCATTCCCTTTTGCGGCACGGATGTGTGATTTTATGGATGGCTTAAAGCTGCTGTGGCATCAAACTCCGTCTGCACAGGGCTCGGGGTTATGTCCTCCAGCAGCGTTTTTAATCAGGGTTTTAACTTGACTGATTTGCATTTTATGTGGTTTCTCGGGACGGCGTGGGAGCAAACAACCACGTTTCAGGTTGTAATTAGCCTAAGCTATAAAATGCTCGTTATCTTTAAGGTCATTATTTCAAGTGGTATTTTATGCCTTAACGTTCTTACCAAGGTCCTACGTTTGCTACAGCCCGCCTCTCGTGATTAACCAAGCAACCAAATATTAACCAATGCATTATTAGTGAATAATAATAATAATAATAATAATAATAAATCCCTTCCGCGTTGCCTCTCAGAAGAGCCGGTTAAAATCCAAATTCTCCTATACTCTGTGACTCCTCTGGCTGCGAGGAGATCTGCAGCGGGTCGATTTTAGGTTTTGCAGAAGCCGAAGTCATTTAATCTGCTGCAAGCCAAACTAGGGATGACGATATTTCCCTCACTGGGTAAAAAAAGCTCAATTTTTCAAATAATCCACAGCTTGGATTTAATATTGACACTGGAGACATTTGTGCCCACGGTAGTCAGGGAAGAACTTCTGTGTGCAGTTGTGGGACGTGAATGCCTCATCCCTACGAGGATGGGAACAAAAGAAATTCTGAATTTTCAAAGGTTTCTGAAATTCTGCAGCCCGTGAGCGCGGGAGGCAGGAACGCTGTTTCGATGTGGTGTCTGATCTGTGACGGCTTCAGCCATCCCAGGTTGTATAATGGCGTGGCGGTCTAGGACATCTCTGCTTGCGTAGTCTTTAGTCATGGCCTTCAGCCTGGAGAAGAGAAGGCTGCGGGGAGACCTGATTACGGCCTTTCAATACCTAAA
>NW_009258276.1:175501-176358 GCF_000687185.1 Egretta garzetta | reverse complement strand
AACACTGGAACAGGTTGCCCAGAGAGGTGGTGGAGGCCCCATCCCTGGAAACATTCAAGGCCAGGTTAGATGGGGCTGTGAGCAACCTGATCTGGTTAGCGGTGTCCCTGCTCCTGCAGGGGGGTTGGACTAGATGACCTCTAGGGGTCCCTTCCAACCCAAAACATTCTATGATTCTATGATTCTATGATTTAGCGAATTCACAGCAGAGGCTTTCACTGTAATGGTTGACAACTTTTCCAGGGAAAGCTTGCGCTCCCAGGTCAGGTCGTAGCATCGGGCATATGGAGGAGCCGTAAGACCACGCGGGATGCTGGCCGAGGATGCCTGCGCTTCCCGCTAGCGGTGACGCACTTGCTCGTGATGACTCGGTTGGTGTTTTCCGTCTCTGACTTCCAAGATCCTACATTTTTTTTGATTAGAAAACACAAGTCACCCCTTCGTTGCAAGTTGAAGCAATATGGAAATAACCGTTTCCTCTTCGGCCTGCCTTGGCGGGGGACTCCTTGCTACCTTGGAAACGTGCTCTATGCCAGTAAGCGCCACGATACTGGAAAAGCTTCTCTAAGTTTTAGCTCCAGGTTTCCCACCTGCAGCTTAGCTGCTGTGGGCCATAGAGGATTACTTTTTTAAAAAGGGGCAAACTAGGAGTGAGTCTCAGCCATTACAGAATCACAGAATCCCAGAATCGCAAGGGTTAGCAGGGCCCTCGGGAGCTCACCCAGTGCCACCCCCCTGCCCAAGCAGGCTCACCCAGAGCAGGGGGCACAGGACAGCGGCCAGGCGGGGGTTGAAGATCTCCAGAGAAGGAGACTCCACAGCCCCCCTGGGCAGCCTGGGCCAGGGCTCGGGCACCC
>NW_009258276.1:171121-175271 GCF_000687185.1 Egretta garzetta | reverse complement strand
TGGCCACGCTCCTCTTGATGCACCCCAGGGTGCCATTGGCCTTCTTGGCCACCAGGGCACCCTGCTGGCTCATGGCCACCTTGTCATCCCCCAGGACCCCCAGGTCCCTCTGGGCAGAGCTGCTTCCCAGCAGGTCAGCCCCAGCCTGTAGTGGTGCCTGGGGTTCCACCTCCCCAGGTGCAGCACTCGGCACTTGCCCGTGTTGAACTCCATCAGGTTCCTCTGCACCCAACTCTCCAGCCTGGCCAGGTCCCATTGAATGGCAGCGCAGCCTCCCGGTGTATCAGTCACTCCTCCCAATTTGGTGTCATCAGTGAACTTGCTGATGGTACATTCTGTCCCCTCGTCCAGGTCATCGATGAACAAGTTGAACAAGACCCCGAGTACCGAGCCCTGGGGAATTCCAGAATGAGGGCAATGGCTTGATAGACATGGAATCATAGAATCATGGAATGGTTTGGGTGGGAAGGGACCCCCAGAGGTCACCCAGCCCAACCCCCCTGCAGGAGCAGGGACACCTTGAACCACATCAGGTTGCTCACAGCCCCGGCCAACCTGGCCTGGAATGGTCCCAGGGATGGGGCCTCCACCCCCTCTCTGGGCAACCCCTGCCAGGGTTTCACCACCCTCACTGCAAAGAATTTCTTCCTTAGATCCAGTCTAAACCTCCCCTGCTTCAGTTTAAAGCCATCCCCCCTTGTCCTGTCCCAGCTGGCCCTACTAAAAAGCTTGTCCCCCCCTTTCCTCTGGGCCCCCTTGAAGCCCTGACCGGCCACACTCAGCTCTGCCCGCAGCCTTCTCTTCTCCAGGCTGAACACCCCCAACTCTCCCAGCCTGAGTTGGTCCTCATTATGTCTTGGAGGTCTGAGGACCAAAATCGGTCTCGGTCCTAGTAGAATACAATAAACTGAGATGTTTAGGGCCACGGTCTGATGTTTGCACTGTTCGTAACCTCAGCCCAATGCTGAACATGAGTTAGAAATACACGGGGCTGAGAGTTTGCAGCGCACAGCGGATCTGCTGCTGGTGTGTGGTCTTCAAAAGTCATTGGCTTGAATTTCTAACACGCTTGGAAACCGCTTTGGCCCAAGTGGGTGAATCTTTATTCCTGTCCTTTCTGTCCCAAGTCCTGTAGGTAAAATCAGCCTTAACTAGCACATTCTCAAGCTGGTTTTTCAGAAGGAAGATGCCAAAGGGTTAAACATGTGTGTTAATCCCAGAGGCAGTCTCTGTGTGACCTTTTGGCTGGAGAACTGGAATCTTAAACATGTTGAGCTCCAGTTGAGGTTTTGCCTCAGTGAGCAGCATTGTCAGGATTACACATTAATTTAAGGCATGCAAAACTATGGAATAAATGGGTTTGGACAATCCCTTTCTTGAAGCGGTACCATCTAGGCTCAGGAGGTGGCTTGGGAGAACCGAAGCTGCCTGGAACGTTGAAGCTGAGGGTTGCAGATCATTTGGAGCTCACCTCGTGGTGGAGGGGAAGGGAGGCATCGCCGACAGCGCGGAAGGGGAGCTGGTCTCTTCTCAGGTGCCTTTCAGGTGCCAACACCCGGTGTCTACGTACACATCATGGCTTAGACAGGCGCTCATTTTGCTTGGATGGCTGAGCCCAGAGAGTGGTGGTCAACGGAGTTAAATCCAGCTGGTGGCTGGTCACAAGCGGTGTCCCCCAGGGCTCAGTGTTGACTTTCCAGGCGGTTTGTCGCGTGAAAAACCAAGTAGCAGCAGCTCTCAGAGACCACAAACTTGACTTGCTGTCTCCTACGCGAATCGAAGGATTTTAATTCATCCCACACCTTCCTTTGTCTTTCCCAAATTTGCTCCAGGTGGATTTGCAAGCGCAGGCCATGCTGGAGAGATTGCGCCACTTAGTTGCACGGAAAACTGTTGTTTCCTCCCTTTGTTCCTTAAAAAAATAAATAAAATATCCATGGCTTAGAATAAATGTAAGACGCTAGTGCTACGAAAACGCCGCGCTCGCAAAATTTGCAAGTTCAGGGGATTTGGAAGGATGGGTCCTCTCGCGCGTTGCACAGGCGGGGGCGGTGGGGGGTGTGGATTTTGTCGCTGTTACAGGATTTTAAGGTTTCATTTCGCGATTTTAAAAAAGAGTAGAAAATGTTCCAAGCCCAGGGCATGGCTGAGCTAAGGCAGAGGGAGGCTGGGGTAGAGCTGGTCTCCAACCGTGATTAAAACGCAGATGTTAATTGTGCGTGGGTGTCACGAGGACGGAGCCAGACTCTTCCCAGTGGTGCCCAGCACCAGGACAAGGGGCCATGGGCACAACCTGAAGCAGAAGAGGTTCCAGGTGAACGGGAGGAAGAACTTGTTGACTGTGAGGGTGGCCGAGCCCTGGCCCAGGCTGCCTAGGGGGGCTGTGGAGTCTCCTTCTCTGGAGATCTTCAACCCCCGCCTGGCCGCTGTCCTGTGCCCCCTGCTCTGGGTGAGCCTGCTTGGGCAGGGGGGTGGCACTGGGTGAGCTCTGGGGGGCGCTGCCAACCCCCACCAGTCTGGGATTCTGTGAACTCGCATTTTACCGGGACTGAGCGTGGCTCTCCCTGGTTTTATTCGAAGATGGAGCCAGGTTACAGCCAACATACGACTTGCCGAGGGTACCTGAGCCGGGGACTGGCGGGGCGGGAGAGAACTTTGTGGTTTGTATTTTTATGGAAGAGAGGTTTTGCATTTTAGCGTCGTAGGCTCAGTCTTCACCGGAAGAAAAAGAAAAAGGCTCCCCCCTGCCCCCCCCAAGGAAAAGCTGTTTGATGTCAGTATCTTGACCTGATAGCCTCCTGGAAAAAGTAGTTTGGGCCCTGGTGGTGGGAGCTCCACACCCATTTCCAGGCTTTTCGTGGCTTACGCTGAGATAAAGGGGCGGCTCCCTTCGGATTTTGCACGAACAGGATCATCAATAGTGTTCAAAATGGAAAAATTACCTGGAAAACACAGCTTGGGCTTTGGTGTCGGCGGGGGCAAACGGCGCCAATCCCAGCCTCGTCTTCCCTGACGCATTTCCCTGTTGGGAATAATCCCTGGTCCCATTTTCCAGCCACTCTAGGGATTCATTAAAGTTGGGAATTCTGGTGTTTCCCCCTTCACAAGGCAGGCGTTGCTTTCCTATGGCCCAGGCGTTTTTACTCGGCTGGTGGATTCCTGGAGCTCGGCTACGGAGGCGCAGGACGCCACCGCGGCTCGCGCCTGTCTGCGGAGGCGCCTTGGCGGAGCGCGTGCCAGCCGAGTTTCCCTGGCAGCCTTTTCCCCACCGTGCCGTACCGTCCACTGGACAACAATATTATATCAATATTATATCAAATCAGTGCGATATTGTATTGATCAGTGTGATAGTATATCAGATCAGCGCCATATTATAACAGATTAGTGCGATAACACATCAGTGATATTAGATCAGAGCAGTGCAATATTATATCGATCAGTGCAATGTTAGATCTGCATAATATTAGATCAGATCAGTGCGATATTATATCAATCAGTGCGATATTATATTGATCTGTGTGATATTAGATCAGATCAGTGCAATATTATATCAATCAGTGCGATATTATATCGATCTGTGTGATATTAGATCAGATCAGTGCGATATTATATCAATCAGTGCGATATTATATCGATCTGTGTGATATTAGATCAGATCAGTGCGATATATCAAATCAGTGTCATATTAGATCAGCACGATATTAGATCAGTGCGATACTGTATGAAATCAGTGCGATATTAGATCAAATCAGTGTGATATTATATCAGATCAGCGCAATATTATATTGGTCAGTGTGATACTAGGTCATATCAGCACGATATTATCAAATCAGTGTGATATTATATCAAATCAGTGCATTATTATATCAAATCGGTGCGATATTATATCGATCAGTGCGTTATTATATTAGATCAGTGTGATATTATATTGATCAGTGCGATATTCTATAGATCAGTGCGATAATAGATCAAATCAGTGCGATATTAGATCAGATCAGCACGATATCAGTGGTAGATTGTTTCCAGAGCACTGCAGTCAGTCGGCGATGCCCCGTCGTTTCTCAGCTCCCTCTTCTTCGGCAGCAAATGTTGAGGCTCCTTATGGGAATTGCCTCGGGTGCATTGTCAGGGACAGAACTGAGGGGCAACA
>NW_009258276.1:167760-169473 GCF_000687185.1 Egretta garzetta | reverse complement strand
GCTCAGTCTTCACCGGAAGAAAAAAAAAAGGCTCCCCCCTGCCCCCCCAAGGAAAAGCTGTTTGATGTCAGTATCTTGACCTGATAGCCTCCTGGAAAAAGTAGTTTGGGCCCTGGTGGTGGGAGCTCCACACCCATTTCCAGGCTTTTCGTGGCTTACGCTGAGATAAAGGGGCGGCTCCCTTCGGATTTTGCACGAACAGGATCATCAATAGTGTTCAAAATGGAAAAATTACCTGGAAAACACAGCTTGGGCTTTGGTGTCGGTGGAGGCAAACGGCGCCAATCCCAGCCTCGTCTTCCCTGACGCATTTCCCTGTTGGGAATAATCCCTGGTCCCATTTTCCAGCCACTCTAGGGATTCATTAAAGTTGGGAATTCTGGTGTTTCCCCCTTCACAAGGCAGGCGTTGCTTTCCTATGGCCCAGGCGTTTTTACTCGGCTGGTGGATTCCTGGAGCTCGGCTACGGGCGGACCGCCACCGCGGCTCGCGCCTGTCTGCGGAGGCGCCTGGGCGGAGCGCGTGCCAGCCGAGTTTCCCTGGCAGCCTTTTCCCCACCGTGCCGTACCGTCCACTGGACAACAATATTATATCAATATTATATCAAATCAGTGCGATATTGTATTGATCAGTGTGATAGTATATCAGATCAGCGCCATATTATAACAGATTAGTGCGATAACACATCAGTGATATTAGATCAGATCAGTGCAATATTATATCGATCAGTGCAATGTTAGATCTGCATAATATTAGATCAGATCAGTGCGATATTATATCAATCAGTGCGATATTATATTGATCTGTGTGATATTAGATCAGATCAGTGCAATATTATATCAATCAGTGCAATATTAGATCTGCATAATATTAGATCAGATCAGTGCAATATTATATCAATCAGTGCGATATTATATCGATCTGTGTGATATTAGATCAGATCAGTGCGATATTATATCAATCAGTGCGATATTATATCGATCTGTGTGATATTAGATCAGATCAGTGCGATATATCAAATCAGTGTCATATTAGATCAGCACGATATTAGATCAGTGCGATACTGTATGAAATCAGTGCGATATTAGATCAAATCAGTGTGATATTATATCAGATCAGCGCAATATTATATTGGTCAGTGTGATACTAGGTCATATCAGCACGATATTATCAAATCAGTGTGATATTATATCAAATCAGTGCATTATTATATCAAATCGGTGCGATATTATATCGATCAGTGCGTTATTATATTAGATCAGTGTGATATTATATTGATCAGTGCGATATTCTATAGATCAGTGCGATAATAGATCAAATCAGTGCGATATTAGATCAGATCAGCACGATATCAGTGGTAGATTGTTTCCAGAGCACTGCAGTCAGTCGGCGATGCCCCGTCGTTTCTCAGCTCCCTCTTCTTCGGCAGCAAATGTTGAGGCTCCTTATGGGAATTGCCTCGGGTGCATTGTCAGGGACAGAACTGAGGGGCAACAAGGCCGAGGGCCGGGTCCTGCCCTGGGGTCACCACAACCCCAGGCAGCGCTCCAGGCGTGGGGCAGAGGGGCTGGAAAGCTGCCCGGCGGAAAAGGCCCTGGGGGGGTTGGTGGAGAGGGGGCTGGATAGGAGCCAGCAAGGGTGCCCAGGTGGCCAAGAGGGCCAGCGGCATCCTGGCTTGTCTCAGGAGTGGTGTGGCCAGCAGGAGCAGGGCAG
>NW_009258276.1:166397-167501 GCF_000687185.1 Egretta garzetta | reverse complement strand
CCTGGGGGGATTTAACAGCCGGGCAGAGGCGGTGCTGAGGGCCAGGGTTTGGGGGTGGGATGGCAGGGGTAGGGGGGCGGTTGGGCTGGGGGAGCTTCAAGGGCTTCTCCAACCAAAGTGGTTCTATGATTCTAAAACTATTTTAAAACAGCTCCAACCACTAAATAAAAACGACACCACTTGCCCCGCGCCAGGCGTGCTCGGTGACTGGTAGCAAAGCGTCGCGCGCCCAGACCCTGCTGTCGGGCCAGCGTCCCCCTGGGGTCACCCACGGCGTCCTTCCTGCTGCGCTGGGTGCCTGCGAGGTGCGGGGAGACTGGGTTTGAGGAAGAAATCCTTCACGGCGAGGATGGGGAGGTGCCGGAATGGGTTGCCCAGAGAGGGGGTGGAGGCCCCATCCCTGGGACCATTCCAGGCCAGGTTGGCCGGGGCTGTGAGCAACCTGATGTGGTTCAAGGTGTCCCTGCTCCTGCAGGGGGGTTGGGCTGGGTGACCTCTGGGGGTCCCTTCCAACCCAAACCGTTCCATGATTCTATGATTCTATGATTTGATGGTTCTAAGCGGAACGTCCAACTGGAGGTGGCGGGGTGGGTGTTGGGGCCTGGACCCGCCCGAGGACGGACTCTGCACTTGCTGCCATGGGGGATGGGGCGGGGACCGGCATAATTAAAAACCACTTTGCCATCTAACAAATGCCTTCATTGTTTTAGTTGCTCGTTCGTTAATTTTCTTCTAATGAGGCTCTGTTAACGTAATCACCTGACATTGGGGAAAAAAAAGAAAGGGGGGGCAGGGGGGAGGGAACCCAAGTTAAAAAGAGCCTAATTAGCAAGTTAATTATAGCGAGCAGGGAAATGTTCTGGTTATATAAATAAGCTATTGTTATGCGCACACAAGCCCGGCCACATTAAAAGCGGCTGCAAACCGTCCAGAGGTCAGGCAAACGCCGTAACGCAACACGGAACAGAAGCGGGGCTTGTTCGGCGGGACGCCTCATTAAGTCTCGGGGTCCTTTCCTGCCAAAAAAAACCCCGGGAGTCTGAAAATCCGAGTGGTTCCCCTTCCCTCCCTCCCTCCCTCCCTCCACCCCGCCGCCGAAACCAG
>NW_009258276.1:164648-166246 GCF_000687185.1 Egretta garzetta | reverse complement strand
AACGGAGATTCGGGGATTAAAGCCCAGGTGAGGGCAGCCTTTAGTACCGTAATACCATTTTTTCTATTGAAAAGCACCTTTTTTTCCTCTCTACCCCCCTTTTTTCTCCTCCTTTCCTTGCCGTTCCCCCCCGTCACTTATTTCTGGAGCCAACTGCATCCCTTGCTCAGAGAAAATCCCGGTCTCCGGAGGACTTCTCCTCATTTTCTCTCGGGAGCAGGAGGTCCGGGACGATGAAGTGCTGAGCCGAACGCGCTGCTCTGGGGTTGTTCTTGGGCGCACCATGACGGAGGAGCCAATGGCCAGGTTGGCCAGGGCTGTGAGCAACCTGATCTGGTTAGCGGTGTCCCTGCTCCTGCAGGGGGGTTGGGCTGGGTGACCTCTAGGGGTCCCTTCCAACCCAAACCATTCCATGATTCTATGATTCTATGGGTTTGCGTGCGAGGAGATCGCCCAGGAAAACCTCGGCCGGCGAGACTTTTTTTGCTTGGTGAAGTAGCGTAGGGCGGCTCTTGGTGGTGGAACCCCCAGGTCGAAGGGAGACCTGGCTCGTTTGAAATGTAACGAGCACGCACCTGCATTTAGAAGTCATTAACCCCTCCTACCTCTGGAGGCAAGGATTTTCAGCTTGAATTGGAGGTTTCTTTCCTGATGGAGGTGGAAAGCAGCGGTGTCTGTGTAGCCACAGAGCAGGCTGGACACCGAAATCAAAGCGGCTGCAGCTCTCAAAGGCTTCATGGTCTCTCCTTTGAGCTTCAGCCTGTGCGGAGCCGGCCGTTACCTTCAGGGGCGTTTCGGTTTGAGCTGAACGAGTTCAGCCTGGAACCGAATCGCTGTTCTCATCCCCACCTTGAATGCCCCCATCTTTCCAGCCGGGCTGGAACACGGTGCGTCGTGCCGTCCGTCGCCTTGTGCCATTCGGTAGGGGTTTAAACCAGCGTTTTGGGCTGGGTAAGCGAGGTCTGGTTTTTTCCTTCTGGCTGGATCAAGTGTGCGTTGCTGAAATCTCGGCTCTAAAATGAAGAGGCGTTGTGGAAACCGGCTGAAGGCCATGTTCCTGGCGATTGGTACCCTTCACATGCCCCCACGATACAAAGTTTAGCACTGGATGAAGGTGATGTCTCAAATAAATCAAATTCCAGCGTCCGTTCCTGCCCGCTCTTGCCGTTGTTCAAAGGATGACCTCAAAAGGCGTTGGTGAAGGGTCAATGCTAAAAGCAGACCTGAGCCTTGACCTGCCAGACACCCCTTCCTGACGTTCTCCTCTTCTCATGCCTTTTCCCACCTCGTGCCAGTCAGTGCCACGCTCAGCTAAAGCTAAACCCAGCTTGTGGCAGCGTTTAAAGGGTTTAAACCCATGAAGGGCTTTAGGGCAGGGTTTATTATTTCCCTGGTAATGGGCGATGGGACGAGGGGCAGCGGCCTCCAGTTGTGCCAGGGCAGGGTGAGGTTGGGCATGGGGAACAATTCCTTCCCCTTGGGGCTGTCAGGGGCTGGAAGGGGCTGCCCAGGGAAGGGGTCGAGTCCCCAGCCCTGGGGGGATTTAACAGCCGGGCAGAGGCGGTGCTGAGGGCCAGGGTTTGGGGGTGGGATGGCAG
>NW_009258276.1:157353-164395 GCF_000687185.1 Egretta garzetta | reverse complement strand
GTCCCTGCTCCTGCAGGGGCATTGGGCTGGGTGGGCTCTAGGGGTCCCTTCCCACCCAAACCATTCTGTGATTCTGTGATTCTATTCTATGACTCTATTGTATAATAAAGTCCAGTTCTAGCCCTTCCTAATTTGGCTCATGACTTATTTTCCTTTTCGGCATGTCCTTGCCTATGGGTGTTGCACGCGGAGGTACTTCAGGAGCTCCGCATGCAATTATCAATATTACCGCGTCGCTTGAAATAATTGCATTGAGCGTCCTTGAAGAGATGGTGTGGAAGAGGAAAACGTTAGCTCTGACAGGAACTGCTCACCCTTGCTTAGACTCCCAGCGTATCTCACTTTGCCGCCAGCAGCGTTTCACACAAATAACCCGACGCTTTGATGAAGTGGCTCAGCTGGCGAGGGATTTGTTTTAAATAATAAAAAAAAAAAAAAAAAAAAAAAAAAAAAGAAGTTATTTCGGGCCAGCAGCTTCTTAGAAAAGGAACCAAAAAAATTGGTGTGTCTGCACAGACTCCATCCCGCCGGGATCAGAGCCGTTAATCTGCAGCGCAGCTCTTGACTGTAATATGAGTTTGATGTGGGGTTTTTTTTTCTCTCCCCTGTGTGTTTCCTGATCTGGTGCCGTTCTGTTGTTTGGTTTAAGATTAGCAGAGAAAAAAAAAAAAAGAGCTTCCAGGTGCTGCTGCAAATCCTCTCCCAGGTCCTTTCCCCCCTCCCCAGCGGCTTGGGCTGCCAGTCCCTGGGCCAGCTCACACTTGGCTTCGCAGGGGACTCCGAATGAGCCACCTGAGACCCCTGTCGCCTTGTTCCTTCACTTACCGGCCCCAAAAGCCGGGTGCCAGCTCTACAGCATCACCAGCCCGTCTCAAGCACAACGTCAAGCGCTGCTGCTTAAACCACTGAGCTTGAATCTGCGTTCCCAGCACGGGATCAAATTCTTTATGGTGAGGCGACTTCTTTAAACAGAACTACCTTCTCAAAATACCCCAAGGGGTTTGTTAATAGGCTCAATTAATGGCTTTCCCTATTTTGGAGATGTAAATATTTAACCCCGTTGCACCAGATGGAGTCAGTTGATGCCTGTAGCAAAGTCCAAGGAAATTTGCCATTGGAAGTCGTGTTTCCAATTGCCCTGAGATTTTAGCATGAATGATGAGCGTGGTGGGAGCGCCAGCGGTTGGCTTACAAAGCGGGGAGCACTGGGGGTGAAAATATTCCCTAAAGCAGTAATCCTGTTCTCCTGAATGCTTAAATATGGCCCAGTAGCCACATACAGAGAGAATTAAAAGGGACGTTGGGCTGCTGGTGTGGTTCTGAGATGCGCCGCGTCCCTTGGCCAAGGCAGGTGGGCTCTGAGCGGTTTTAGTGTCTGTTGAAACGTGTCCAATGCTTGTGAAGCCCTTTGGGGTCCCTTAGCTGAAGGTCGGTGCTGATGTGAGCAGAGAAGCGTTAAGACTTAAGTTCAAGCCAAGGTGCACGTCAACGGGGCACGGAAGGGTTGAGTTTCTACGGCAAAATCACTAATAATGACCTGTAAGAGCAGATGTTTGGTTGGTGTGAAAACCTGGCCTTGGGCAGGTTACAGTAAGGAAATACTGATTACTTGGCCTTCTTGCCGTTCTTTCCAACCAAGGGCAGGAGTAAAAAGAAGCCTGGAGAATGAGGTTCTCCTCCTCCACGCAGTGCATTGGGCAGGGAAGGCATGAAGCCACCAGCAGGAGCCTGTTCTGTAAATGCCAACATTAAATGTAATTCTCCCCTTAAAAGTGCCTAGATAGAAGTGATGCTTCTTCACTTATCCCTCCTGTCCTCCACATGCTTTGGAGCAGATCAGTTTGCTGATTGAGAGATAAGTATTGATCTCTCAGCTTGGCAGTTACCACAGCCATAACACGGGCAGGGCTGAGCTGGGCTGTGCTCGGCTGCTCTCAAACCCCCTGCTGGTCTTGGGGCTTCACA
Source organism: Egretta garzetta (assembly GCF_000687185.1). Lineage (NCBI taxonomy): Eukaryota > Metazoa > Chordata > Aves > Pelecaniformes > Ardeidae > Egretta > Egretta garzetta. The sequence continues at coordinate 162,430 of NW_009258276.1, read as the reverse complement.
AATGTTGCCAGGGTGTCTGAAATCTTCATTCCTTGGTGATGATTGAAACGCAAACGAGCTTGATTCTTCATCTCAGGTTGAGCAGGTTGCCATTTGCTCTGGTGAGACCTCCCCTGGAGCCCTGCGTCCAGCTCTGGAGCCCTCAGCACCAGGAGGACATGGACCTGTTGGAGCGGGGCCAGGGGAGGGCTACTAAAATGATCCGAGGGCGGGAGCCCCTCTGCTCTGAGGCCAGGCTGGGAGAGTTGGGGGTGTTCAGCCTGGAGAAGAGAAGGCTGCGGGCAGAGCTGAGTGCGGCCGGTCAGGGCTTCAAGGGGGCCCAGAGGAAAGGGGGGGACAAGCTTTTTAGTAGGGCCAGCTGGGACAGGACAAGGGGGGATGGCTTTAAACTGAAGCAGGGGAGGTTTAGGCTGGATCTAAGGAAGAACTTCTTTCCAGTGAGGGTGGTGAAACCCTGGCAGGGGTTGCCCAGAGAGGGGGTGGAGGCCCCATCCCTGGGACCATTCCAGGCCAGGTTGGCCGGGGCTGTGAGCAACCTGATGTGGTTCAAGGTGTCCCTGCTCCTGCAGGGGGGTTGGGCTGGGTGACCTCTGGGGGTCCCTTCCCACCCAAACCATTCTGTGATTCTATGATTCTATGATCCACAACAACTCGTTGCAATGAGGTGAGCTCCATTAAAAAAACGGGCGGATGCAAAACGCCACAAAATATTGGTGTTACATCCATTGCTGCCGTACTGTTGTAGGCGTTGCCGGTAAATGGTAGTCGGTTCCTTCTGTCCAACCTGGGTAATGACATTTTGCCAGTCTGCACATTGCTCCATGCCTTATCCTTCGTTGCTTGATTTGTTGTGTGAAGTTGTGTACTCTTAACTACGATGCTCTTAAATACTTGTGCTCTCCAGGCACCCACGCTCCCAACAGTTTCAACAGCCTTGAGCGTTGGATCTAACCTCAAATGTTTCCTAATATAGAGTGCAGCTGGAAGCGCATTCGTTACTTCGAGAGTTTTTATTTTTGCCTTTTGTATTTTGTGCAGCGAACAGGGACCATCTCCTATTGGTCATCACAATAAACGTTGCGCGGTAGGTCAATGTCCGCATCAGCTCTGCAAGCGTTGGGGAGCCCTGGTGGGGCTTCTCTTGCGACGAATAACCCTTATCGTTAGCATTTTGGAAAGATAAGCTTGTGTGTAATGGGGACGGAAGCTTTCTGATGGGTATGGTTGGACGAGGAGCTTCAAGGTGTTTGAAAGGCGAGTGTGTTGATGCTGTGTCTGGCGGGGGGTCTGAAATCAAACGAAGCAGGCAATTTAGTGTACCCTGCCCCAAATTAAATAACAGGAATTGCGATTCAGCCCGCAACTGAGAGGGTGTTGGCCTCTGCTCAAGGCTTCAAGTTCTTGGCGTTAATCTTCTGTATCAGCCTGTTGGGTTTTTACATCTGACTTAATCATTAATTTCTTTTCACAGATCCAGTTTGCTGACCAAAAGCAAGAATTCAACAAGCGCCCGACGAAGATCGGCCGCCGTTCGCTTTCCCGCTCCATCTCGCAGTCCTCGACAGACAGCTACAGCTCAGGTGCGTGCCTTCACCCCATGGATTGTTCCTACTTATTGTCATCATTAAAAGTTCAAGGTTATTTAAAAGCAAACTGAAATCTTACAGAGTTGTGTGAAGTTATGTACAGTTCTGCTTCTGCAAGGAGCAGGGAGTTGGACTCGATGATCCTTACGGGTGCCTTCCAACTCGAGGTGTTCTGTGATCCTGTGATCAGCTGCGTCTTATTCCAGCACCTCTGCAGACCGCAGGGTTTGTCCTCAGGGATCTCCCCGTTCTGCCCTGTAGTCGGTAGTGTCGGCGTGAAGGCGTGGGAAGAGGGGGTTGTTGCTTTTTTTTCATCTTCATGTATAGTTGGATGGAAAATGAAGTTACTCTGCTGCTCTTAACACTTCTAGTCCCTCCTTATAACCCTCGTGTGCAGTTGCTGCTGGCTTTCCTCCTCTCTTCCCCTTCCTTTTCCTTCCAGGCTCAGCAAACTAGCGTTTCCGTTGTGTCTGTGCTCGCATGTCGTCTTCCCTTCCCGTTCTTGAATAAATCCATGTGGATCCCGCTGTAGGTTTGGACTCACCCGTTGCACATGAAATTGGAGTCTTTGGAAGAGCAGTGGTGACCTTTGAAGGCCACACGCGTCTTCTGTCTTTTTCCCGCTGGAGTCTGTGAAATGAAGCTTTTAACGAGCGGTGGACTTGCTGTTCGGTCTTGCTGGCTGTACTTACGGGAACTCACTGGGGAGAGGGTTGGGTTCATTGGGGGTTTTTTATTTTGTTTTACATTTCAGGGCTCTTCTGAAGTGTCAGGTATATTTATGAAGATTGGCTCTGGAAACTTGATTTGCCTGGACTAATATTTACTGGTTGACCAGCACTATCCAGAAACCTTCAGGCTCTGGTCCCCCCCAGCAGCGGGCTCGTTCCTTTGAGAACATGGCCCAGCAAAGTTTTGTTTTGCCCTGCATAGCTGCCCAAATTGTTTTGTTTTCTTTGAATATGCATAATTTTTAATGTAGGCAACTGAAACATAATTGCTGCAGCAGTGCGTGAAGGTTTCATAAAGCCCAGTCAGAAGTAGAGATCCCCATGAAAACCAGACTTGATTTCACTGAGTGCCCCGTTCGTCAAACATTCAACACGTAGAAATCAAACATTTATCCATCAAACGTTTAACATTTCAAGCTGATGCAAAAAAGGCAGCACGAGAAAGTCCCAAAAACAAGTCTTCTGGTGGGAATCGGCATTTTTCCTTACAGGAAGGAGCGCAGCTTTGAGAGGACAACTGCTCAAACTTACCTTGGCTTTACGTGAAGAAGGCAAAGCTGCCCTGCACTTTGCAAACAGTCTCCAGCATCGGTTTATTCAGCAAACAAGTCGCTGCGACCACAGAGTGCTGAGGAAACTCGGTGCCGCCCCACTTCCCAGCACGTAGGAACATCACCGGCCCATTCGGTAAAACGTTATGCCCCCAAGTGGCACCTGCAGCTAAAGTTACCCTAGTCCAGTAAAACCCATGTGGGACCAGTGTCAGACCTCACCTTCCAGCGTCCTTTTCTTTGTCCCTGAATATGTCATTAAGAACCGTTCCTGCGCTGCGGAGCTTGTGTCACTTCAGGAGTTGGTTATGAGGATAGCGGCTTTCCAGGAGTAGGGAGAGGTCACCAGGGATGCTCTCAAAATGTTCAGGATAGGCCCATCCGGGATCCTTGGCACTTTGAAGGGAATACTGCTTGCTACCTGAAATGTTAAGCTACTGTCCTAGCAGAGACCATCACAGAAAGGAATCTGGACCCAATTCCCCATCCCTCAAGGAGTCTTAACACATCTGATTCCCTCCTGGTCCTGGCCCCTTGAAGAAGATGCAGAAGAAATCAGCTTCCAACGCAAGGCTACAAAGAATGGAGACGTAAGCACCTTGAAGCTGGAGGAGGTATTATTCCTCCGTCCCTCATGACTGTGAAGGCAAATGATCAGGCCTTTCTGGTGGCGTGTGCCAAAACTGACAGCGGGGTATTGTAAGAGCTCTCAGATGGGTATTCAGGTTGGTGGCCAAGGTTTGGCTGCAGACCTTGCAGAGGTCTGCCTTTATGCCAGAGCCATGGGGAATAAGGAGCATTCACGGTGAGGCTCCACCACAGTCCTTCACTTAGTCCCTGTCCATGACATGGATGTGTTTTTTGGATACTTGGCAGGTCACAGCATATTTGAGGAGAATCCGGGTAGATATCTGGCAGTTTGGAGCATCAGAGACCACAAGAGCTCAAAGATGCATCCTACCCTGACCCTCTCAGCTGGATACCTTGAGTATAAGAAGAAATAATTCTGGTTTGGGGTGGAGGACGTGCTGTGGAGGATGTGTTGTGAGCTATGGCTCGGTTTTGGCTGCAGAGTTTGCTGGCCATGGACAAGTCCCAAAGACGTAGTGTTGCTGGAGCGTGTCCAGAAAAGAGCAACAGAGCTGGGGAGGGGTCTGGAGCCCCAGGCTGCTGGGGAGCGGCTGGGGGAGCTGGGGGGGTTCAGCCTGGAGCAGAGGAGGCTGAGGGGAGCCCTCATCGCTGCCTACAACTGCCTGAGAGGAGGGGGGAGCCGGGGGGGTCGGGCTCTGCTCCCAGGGAAGGGGTCGAGTCCCCAGCCCGGGGGGGATTTAACAGCCGGGCAGAGGCGGTGCTGAGGGCCAGGGTTTGGGGGTGGGATGGCAGGGGTAGGGGGGCGGTTGGGCTGGGGCAGCTTCAAGGGCTTTGCCAACCCAAACGATTCTATTCTATTCTATTCTGTCACCCCTGCAGTGTCTGTGGTCCCACACAAAGGGCTTTTAAGAGAACTCAAGGAGCAATGCATGCCATCGCCGCCCCAGAGAGACGTCAGCCCGGGCTCTGTGTGCACTTTCCAAGCCACCTGGGTTGTGTTTGTAACGTTATCGTTGTCGTAGTGTGTTTTAAGCTGGCATTAACGAATACAGGTCTGTGATTAATAGAGCATTTGTACAGGTTTCACCACTCCCTCTGATACCTAATCAGCAGGGTATATATGATGACTGTCATTTTTAAAGACTAACAGGCTGCTTAGCCTGGCTAATGTCATCATGTTTGCTCCCCATTCACATCTGAAAGAACTTGGAGCAACTTTGGGGAATTCTCCTCTGCCCCTTGCACTTAGCATCTCCTGCTAAAGCATCAGCAAATGCAATTAATTAGCTGGGGAAAGTATCGTATTTCCCTCCTAATGAGAGCTGCGAGGCTGACAGTCAAGACAGGAGGTTTCTGCTCTCTGGGCAGTTGCAGGATGGGTAGATAAATCCCGTTAGTACCTCTCGGTGGCGTGGATCTTTGTCATTCTCCTTTTAGGGCTGAGCAGTAGCACAGTTGAAACAACCCAGTAAGTCCTCCTGGGATGGGAAAGGGCTGGAGAAGAAGAAGCACGAGGAGCAGGAAGATGATAATGGAGGGGAAGAATCATAGAATCACAGACTCATTTAGGTTGGAAAAGACCCTTTAAGCTCCCCCAACCCAACCGCCCCCCTACCCC
>NW_009258276.1:144147-157018 GCF_000687185.1 Egretta garzetta | reverse complement strand
GCTGTTAAATCCCCCCAGGGCTGGGGACTCGACCCCTTCCCTGGGCAGCCCCTTCCAGCCCCTGACAGCCCCAAGGGGAAGGAATTGTTCCCCATGGCCAACCTCACCCTGCCCTGGCACAACTTGAGGCCGCTGCCCCTCGTCCCAGCGCCCCTTCCCTGGGAGCAGAGCCCGACCCCCCCGGCTCCCCCCTCCTCTCAGGCACTTGTAGGCAGCGATGAGGGCTCCCCTCAGCCTCCTCTGCTCCAGGCTGAACCCCCCCAGCTCCCCCAGCCGCTCCCCAGCAGCCTGGGGCTCCAGACCCCTCCCCAGCTCCGTCGCTTTCCTCTGGACACACAAGAGGTGTGTGGAGATCCCAGGGTTTGGAGGTGGTGGGCGTGAGTGAAGAAGTGAGCAAAACCCAAGTGACTCCTCCCTGAGGCGTGCTTGCTGGGAAGGCAGTTGTCCCAGCATCTCTGCCCAAAATGATGGGGAGGTGCCGGTGCCGTTTTAGTGATGCAAGAGAGGCCTGGGTGTGGAAACAGCATCTCCGTAAACAACCAGTGGTTTCTTGATCTTCCTGCCCATCAAAACTGGGAAAGTTCAATCGAAATCATCAGCTGGTCTCCAAAATACGTACAATCCGTGAAGCTGCAACGTGGCGCAGCGTACTCCAATGGGCAATGCGTTGTGAACTGGGCTTTGCCTGAAGCAATAATGGGAAAAATGAGGGTGGTGAGACACTGGCAGAGGTTGCCCAGGGAGGTGGTGGAGGCCCCATCCCTGGAAATGTTCAAGGTCAGGTTGGATGGGGCTGGGAGCAACCTGGTCTGGTTGAAGATGTCCCTGCTTCTTGCAGGGGGGGTTGGACTGGGTGACCTTGACAGGTCCCTTCCAACCCAAAACATTCCGTGATTCTATGAAAAACCATCAGAGACACAGCTGAACGCGACAGCTTTATCGCTTGGTTGCTGTAAAGCACGAAGAACAGAAATCCTAATGACGCACGCTGACCTGACTCTTCAAAGCAGAAGTAGAAGTCTCTTATCTCACCCTTGCCGTGAGCCGCCCATTTTCTGTAGCTGTTCCACTTCATTTAAAACGAGTAATTTTCCTCAGCGGGGAAATTAATTGTTTTCTGCGCTGTTTGGGAGCGGTTTATGCACCCAAGGCCACGCCGTGGTGTTTAACAGCATCTGCTATTGCAAACCGGGGAAGGGCACCGACCTGACCGCTCAGCTTTGCAGTCGAGGGGATCACAGAATCCCAGAATCCCAGACCGGCTGGGGCTGGCAGGGCCCCCCAGAGCTCACCCAGTGCCACCCCCCTGCCCAAGCAGGCTCACCCAGAGCAGGGGGCACAGGACAGCGGCCAGGCGGGGGTTGAAGATCTCCAGAGAAGGAGACTCCACAGCCCCCCTGGGCAGCCTGGGCCAGGGCTCGGGCACCCTCACAGTCAACAAGTTCTTCCTCCCGTTCACCTGGAACCTCTTCTGCTTCAGGTTGTGCCCATGGCCCCTTGTCCTGGCGCTGGGCACCACTGGGAAGAGTCTGGCTGCGTCCTGGTGACCCCCACCCTTGAGATATTTGTAGGTGGTGATGAGATCCCCTCTCAGCCTTCTCTTCTCCAGGCTGAACAAGCCCAGCTCCCTCAGCCTTTCCTCCTAGGGGAGATGCTCCAGTCCCCCCATCATCCTTGTTGCCCTCCTCTGGACTCTCTCCAGGAGTTCCTCATCCCTCTTGAACTGGGGAGCCCAGAACTGGACCCAGTGCTCCAGGTGGGGTCTCCCCAGGGCAGAGCAGAGGGGGAGGAGAACCTCCCTGGCCCTGCTGGCCACGCTCCTCTTGATGCACCCCAGGATGCCCTTGGCCTTCTTGGCCACCAGGGCACCCTGCTGGCTCATGGCCACCTTGTTGTCCACCAGGACTCCCAGGATGTTTTGGCCTTGTGCTGGGCAAATCGCTTAAGTTTTGGTAACAGTTCTTTCCCTCTCTGCAAAGTGCAGGTAATTGTTACCTGCTTGAGCAAAGATTTTGGGGGGTCAGCTGGTTTCTATCAGCCCGGCACTTTGAATACTAAAGCGCTCAGGGTTGTGTATTACGCACCGCGTAGCCGTTACATGGGTGCTGAAATGAGATTAGAACAGTAATATCTTTAATTAAAGGCGCTTGACTTCATCCTCGTGCTGTTTCATAACTCTCAGAAGGTTGTGCAGGGAAGAAACAAGGTTTGTCTTCTTGGCTGGGCTCTAACCGGGGCCTTTTTTGCCCCTTTTTTGCCCGTACCGATGCTGGTACAGACATGAGTGGATCCTCACCTAAAATATTAGCGAAGCTAAACTCTGCTGAATTTAGGCACTGACACAGTCTTTGCTGGGTTGGGACGTGGGCTGCAGGTGTCTCCTTCCCCCCTTTTTTCCATTTTTCCCCACTTTTCCCTTCTCTTGGAAATAATACGGTGTATATTAAAATACTACGTGGGTCTACGGAATGCCCCCCCCGGTTATGAAGCTTTCCTTAACCAACTTTTTGGCGATTGGAGATGATGTTGAGGAGGCTGTCTACCCTAGCTGGGTATTTCTAGACTACAGGTGCTGGGAATCCTTTCCTTTGGGTGCTTGGTTCTCATTTTACAGGAAAGCAAGGGCAAAACTTACTATTATATACGAATATGCTGTTATACCACACCAACAATATTAGCTTAATTACCACGGTGCTATATGCACTGTTATATATTATACATGTGCTGCAGTAAAAACCTTCTGCATAGGAAAATCTGGCTGCCGTCGAGGCGGGTTTTTTTGTTTAAATAAAAATTTACTTTCAGCCTCCAGAACCAAGATCTATGGTTCTAAAGAAACCCTCTGCCCAGATTAGCTGTCTTCAAGGAAATAATCCTCCTTTAACTAATTAATCCTTCTGGAGTCCTTGCTATACAAGAGCTTGATATTATATAAGGTGTTCTTGTTATTAAGCCAGGCTCCCGGTCCTTCAGGAGCTGCTGTGGGAGTGCGCCCGTGAATTCAGAACTACGTAGCCGTCAGCGTGTTGCTTGCAGGGTCGGACTTGCCTTTTGCTCCCCGCCGAGGATGGAGCCTTTGCAGAGAAATTTCAGCAATGCATAATTCTCTTCCGTAAGCGGATTAAGACCTGAGCGGGTCTCGGGGAGCCTGGCACTCCGACAGTGCCGGCGCTAAGCTTTTTTTCCTTGGGATCATTCAGGCGCTTCACGCGAGCCAGAAGAGAAAGTAAGCAGCTTGCTGGGTGCTGCAGGGAAGACAACCCCATGGCCATGCCGGGGGGGAAGGGTTTAACTCTTGGTTTGGGTTTTCTGGCATGAAAACCGTAACAGAGCTGTTGAAATGCTGGGTAGAGGGGTGGTTTGCCTTTACTCCAAGATCTCTGAAGGGCCTCTCGCTATCAATGTTCATTTGAGGTCTGGATGCCTCTGGAAAGCTGCAGCTCTTTGGGAGCGCTGGTGGGTGGTGCTAGGACAATGGGTTCAGCCGTGCCATTCTTCCTATGACGCTGTGTAAGAAGCGCTGACCCTTGGTGCTACCAAATTCCTTTGGCACAGAATTGGGGTAGAAAGTTGGGAATCTGTACGTGTCTGTTGGTGTAGATCATTCCCTCTTGGAGACTGTGCCGGGGGGAGCAGCTAGCTCACGTGCGCAGCAGCACATCACCCAAAGCCAGTAGGTGCTGAGTTTGACTATGCAACGTTTCCTAGGTAAAGATTTAACCGACTCTTTTCTGGTGTCATGAAAGAGAGCTCATCGTCGTACGTGATGCCTTCACACATGCACATCATTTGCCTAATATTGGCCAGCTCCACTGAGGCTGCCATGGATAGTGCTGTTCTACAAAGGTGATCCTCTTCTGCTGGAACAAATAATTTCATAGAATCACAGAATGATTTGCTTGGAAAAGACCTTTAAGATCATCGCGTCCAACCGTACCTGTCCACTACTAAACCATGACCCTAAGCACCTTGTTCACCCGTCTTTTAAATACCCCCAGGGATGGGGACTCCACCATGTCCCCGGACAGCGCCTTCCAGCGCCTAATAACTCTTTCAGTGAAGAAATTTTTCCTAATGTCCAACCTAAACCTGCCCTGGCACAACTTGAGGCCATTTCCCCTCATCCCATCGCCCATTACCTGGGAGCAGAGACCAACGCCCACCTCGCTTACAACCTCCTGTCAGGCAGTTGGAGGGAGCAATAAGGTCTCCCCTCAGATAAAGTCTCCTCCCCAGTTTGATGCCACGTCTCACATTCATTTTAGAAGTACCACATGATCTGGAGAGTAAAGACGTGGAGTAAAACTTCAGGGCAATGTCATGAAGAATGGGGCATGACCATGTGGATGAGGCTCTTGAGTTGGGTCCCAAGGTGTGACTCCTGCCAGAGAGGAGGAGGAGGCGATGTGGCGATGGTGGTGGTGAGGAGCTCAGCTGGACGAAGAGCCCTGTGCTCCAGGTGCTTTGTCTCTGGAAAGGAAAGAGGAGCAATGCTTTCTAGTTCATCTCTAAAACTTACGTGTTGCTTTGCTGCTGATGCCAGTCCTAGAAGATGAAGGAGGTCTGGTCTCCCACATGAGGGCGTATTCCAGAGGAAAACATGGCACACACAGTCTCTTCAGCTGATCCTGATGACCTGGAAACAGAAGTGCTGGCTAATGCATCATGTCTCAAATCAAAAATGGACTCTACGTGTGATTTTAGTAATCAAAATAAATGGGAAGGGGGATTTCTAACTCCATGAAGGGCTCTTCAGCAAATTTCCACGTGTCTGCCATAGACCAGTTGCCTAACCAAAAGTTTGGAGGCCATTGATAGGAAAGGCAGGCAGGTATTGACAGCAGCTGTTGTTAATTCTGTGTTCACATCCACATCCGTGCCCTGCACCCCTGTATCGTCTTAAACAAGAAGCATAATCTGATTCTGGGAGACCATATCTTTGCTGTCCCCTGTAGGCTCCTTACTCTGGAGAGAAGAGGTACCATCTTTCTTCCTCTTATCAAAAGAGCAAGAGGGAGGAGGGGTTGAACAAGATCCAGAAAGGCAGAATATTAAATGCATCTCCAAGGGTTTGTTATTTATAATAAAAAAGAAGGGGAAAATCCAAGGGCTGGATTGAGCTGCCTGTAGAGGTACAGAGATGCTGGTTGGAAGGAACCGCCAAGGTCATCTCGCCCTCCTGCCCACTCAGAGCAGGACATCATTGCTAGCAGAGGATCAGGTGAGCCATGACTCTCTCTAACCAATTCCTGAAGTCCTCCAAGGATGGAGATCCACCACCTCTCCGGGCAACCTGTGCCAATGTCATGTTACCCTCCCGATGAAGAATTTTCTTCCTACCATCCCATATGAGCCTCCCACGGAGCAACCTGTGGCCATTGCCCTTACTGAGGAACAATTAAGGAAATCCAAGGGCTGGGAATGCCACCATAACTGAATAATAATTAACTAGCAGGCTCCACCATGCCATTGTTTAAAATAAACAGGGTCTCGTATCTACCCTGTATTAAATGACAACTCTTAATGCTCTGGAAGTACTGAAAACGTTAATAGGCGTTTTTGTTGGCTATTTTAGAGCTGTGAAGGCTTAACATCTGGGAAGAAAGATGGTAGAAGGCCACGGAGGAGCTGCAAAGCAGGAGGAGATGGGGGCCATGGGGGACACAGGCAGTGCTTGAGCTAGTTCCCTCTGGTGTGGTGTTGCAGCAGAGGTAGATGAGAGCGAGGAGGGCATTGCATTCCCCAATGACTGTGGGGAAATGGTCCTTGTAAGGAGCAGAGGAGATCCCAGCTGAGGATGGAGGTTGTTGGCATGTGCACATGGAGAAGCACATCTGTGGGCACGTTCAGCGGATCGTCCGCACCCTTCCACTGCAGGTGGTTTGGCTTTAGGGAATATTTTATTCTGTCTCTGACCTCCTTTTCTTCCTCCAGCTGCCTCCTACACAGACAGCTCTGATGATGAGACCTCCCCCCGCGACAAGCAGCAGAAGAACTCCAAAGGCAGCAGTGATTTCTGTGTGAAAAACATAAAGCAGGCAGAATTTGGGCGCCGAGAGATTGAAATTGCCGAACAAGGTAAATGGGGCGCGTTCCTCGAGCTCCACGTTGTCCTAGGGTTGTCTTGTGGGCTTCTTCCTCCCCCCCAAATCCTCTTCAGCATATCGGTGGTTCCTGTTAGAGATGGGAAAACTTTTATGGGGTTTTGTGGGACGGAAAGGAGTTGCAGGGTTTTGCCATGTAACTACAACCAACCAACACCTGAAGGACTACTCTATAGTCAAATGCATTTTGTTAAAATTAGGAGAAAAGATTAAATCCATCAAATAAATTAGACAACTTTGTTTTAGCATGATTGTCTCCAAAGATCTGTAGCGAAGGCGTTGCAGCGCTTGGGTAGTTGGAGGGATTGGGGAGAGGCTGATCGGAGCAGCGAGTCCCACGTCCTCCTCAGTCTGAAGCAGATCTTCCTCCCAGCCTCACTTGGGCCTTCGCAGATAGAAATTTAAAAATGTGATGATGCTGCGTCCTAAATGGTAGGAGAAGACCTCAGCGGGTTATTGGGTCCTTTGCAGCTGTGCCACGACTTATTTGATCCCTGGTCTCCAGGGTTTTGCTTTCTTTTGAAGCTGCCCCAGCTGTACAAATTCACAGGGGTCCCAGAGAGGAGGGCAAGAAGTGACGCTGGCGCTTTCTTCTGTGCTCATCCCTCGTTCCGTCGCATTGGTGGACTTCTTTTTTTTTCTTTTGCCTTTCAGAAATGCCTGCGCTGATGGCTTTGAGGAAGAGAGCTCAGGGAGAGAAGCCGCTGGCTGGGGCCAAGATCGTGGGCTGCACGCACATCACAGCGCAGACAGCTGTAAGACCCCGACAATAAATGCTAGACAGGGACTTTCACTGCTTAGCTTCTAAAATAGACCCCAAGCAGTTAATATAGAGAGAATCATAGAGTCATAGAGTCATAGAACCATAGAATCATAGAACTATAGACTCATTTAGGTTGGCAAAGCCCTTGAAGCTCCCCCAGCCCAATTGCTCCCCTACCCCTGCCATCCCACCCCCAAACCCTGGCCCTCAGCACCGCCTCTGCCCGGCTGTTAAATCCCCCCAGGGCTGGGGACTCGACCCCTTCCCTGGGCAGCCCCTTCCAGCCCCTGACAGCCCCAAGGGGAAGGAATTGTTCCCCATGCCCAACCTCACCCTGCCCTGGCACAACTTGAGGCCGGTGCCCCTCGTCCCATCGCCCCTTCCCTGGGAGCAGAGCCCGACCCCCCCGGCTCCCCCCTCCTCTCAGGCAGTTGTAGGCAGCGATGAGGGCTCCCCTCAGCCTCCTCTGCTCCAGGCTGAACCCCCCCAGCTCCCCCAGCCGCTCCCCAGCAGCCTGGGGCTCCAGACCCCTCCCCAGCTCCGCTGCCCTTCTCTGGACACGCTCCAGCCCCCCCAGGTCCTTCGGGGAGGGAGGGGCCCAACCCTGACCCCAGCATTTGAGGCAATATATTCAATATATACACACACACACACATATATATTCTGCATATATAATATACTTCAAAGTTCTTATTTACTTCATCCAGTCTAAATTGTAAAAAAAAGAAAAAGTAATTGCAAAATTGTTTTCTGTGCAACTCTCTAACGACCCTGATGCCACTGAGAACCAAGACCAGATATCCCCCCCCAAGCTTTCCCATAAGTAGCAAACAAAAATCCCAGTTGTATGTTGCTCTTTGCATTGCTCTTTCTTTCTCATATTTTTTTCGTTTAAATCCAGGTCCTAATGGAGACTCTTGGTGCACTGGGCGCGCAGTGCCGATGGGCTGCCTGCAACATCTACTCTACTCTTAACGAAGTGGCTGCTGCCCTTGCCGAGAGTGGTAGGAAACTTCACCCTCTTTGTTCTTCCCGGTTTTAAAAAGGTTTCTTCCTGTCCCGTCATATTTAGCTCCTTCACCATCTCTCAGGGTTTTCTCCTTCATTCTCTTCAATTCAGAGTAAACCTGTAGGAGTTAAACAGCACAAGATCAATCCCTTCCGTTGGTCTGAAACTCCTAGAGTGAGTTTTCTCTGGAGTACAAAAGCATGTAGCACAACCGGTGACGATGCACATAATTAGACATCAGGGCCATGTGCACCTGAAAGGTGTTTTGCTAAAAGAAACTAAGCTACATTTTATTTCGGGTCTCTAAATTTGAGGCCAAACTTTGCCGAAGAGGGCTGGAAGAGAGAATTTTTGGGGGACGTTGTTCACAAAAAGAGATGTTGTTCATGTTGCTGCTCACCTGGGAGGTGCCTTAATTCAAATCTTGTTTGACCTGGGGAAGGCCAGGGATTTTACCAGGAGAGCCAGGAGACCCAGAAGAAGCCAAGCCCACCAGCTTACCCATTACCTGGTCTTGCTCACTGAAGCTGAATAATAATCGCTCGTGAGCCAGAATACGTTCAAGTAAATTTGCGGCTAACGTGGCCAACAGGAAGGTAGGACACCTACCTCGCCGCAAAACCTCGATTTTGCCAGTAAATGTTATTGTTGAGGGCGTGTTGCCCTCTTGCTTGGTGGCTAGAGCTTTTTCTTGGGGGAGGGGAAGAAATTAGGAAGGCTGACGGTGACTCCTACCTGCTGCCTTCAGCGCGTGTCTTCAATGTGTATCTCTGAAGCTTCTCCTAGTAGGTAGATGTTGAAAAATCAGACTGCAAGCAAGACTGCAGTGGTGTCGGGAGCCTGGTTCGTCATGCGTGGACATAGGGAGAGCCGATCCCCAAGAGGTTTGCTAAGGCTGTGTTAGCACCCGTCTCCCTCTCTGTGCCAGGGTTCCCCGTCTTCGCCTGGAAGGGAGAATCCGAAGACGACTTCTGGTGGTGCATCGACCGCTGCGTCAACGTCGAAGGATGGCAGCCCAACATGGTGAGACGGGGCTGATCGCAAAATGCTCGGTGCAGCTTGAAGCACAGGTAGCTCTCGTCTGGAGAGAAGGGAGAGGGCGTAGCGCTGGTCTGTGCTTTCCTCCTGAATTTAGACCTAGCTTAAGGCTTGGTGCTAACACAGTGCTTACCTTCCAAGCGCTTTACAACTAACTACGCGATGCGGGAAGGCCTGCCGTCCCGCAGGTGTAAAGTCGGGGAGAAGGAGGGCTGTCTGGCCATCTGCAGAGGTAGGTCACGCTACCGAGCAAATTTTGTTGAACTGTTTTCTAAATAAGCACGGCTGCGTTAGCGCGACGTTGATAGGGTGCGTCGTTTGCTTCCAGAGTGGCTTGCTACAGCTTAAACCAGACTGATTTAATCTGGCCAGTAAGAAATGACTCAAAATCAGTGCGTTCTGAAAAGGGGTCACATTCATTTCACCGCGTTCGATTGAATTTGCAGCTTTGGTTGATGGGATTTTTCTTACCTAGGCAAGGCGTCTGTTTCGGAACAGAAATCAGATTTGAGGTGATGCCCTTACTCTACATGCACAAAACCTCCAGTAGCCCATCTCCATGCTTTGCTGGTTTATTCCGGCCTTGTTTCTAGGCAGAACAGACAACCCTGAACTGGGTGAGCAGAATAATTTCCAGCTGTCAGATTGCGGTTTTCATCACGCTTCCCGGCAGATTTCGAGCCCTGGAGCTTATGATCTAAATTAGACAAGAAGTAATCGAAGGTGGAAGGTAGGCGTGTAGCTGTGCTGTTTGTTTGCCAATACCAGCTTGTTTGAGGTGGGGTTTTTGTCCCTTCCAGTCTACACCTGCCAACTTCCTCACTGTCACCTTTAAAAAGAATTGAGATTGTCAAAAAATCCACCCCCGAGCTACAAGTCGGAGTCTAGACACGAGAGCAGCTGTTTTCTTCGTTTTGAGGAATAATTTCCCATTGAAAATGTCAGTAATTGCGGACGTCAACGTGCCAGAATATGCATGTCATGCTTTCCTAGGATCTCTTCAGATCTCACGGTTCCGTGACGTGTCTCTATCCATCAGTGTGTTTTCAGACCTGCTTCTGGAGCACAGAAATAATTGCTGGGGAGAACCAAAAGCCTCGGATCCAGCAGTTCCCAAAGATTTGCACGCTGGATTTTGGAGGTCCTCGTTTTCAGAGATAAGAAATAGGACCCTGGACACTGGGTGAAGAACGGGTGTGGAAAGTATCTTCTTCACATGATCATTTCAGAAGAAATGAGCTGGCAAAGTTGGCCAAAGAAGACAAAAGTAGCCTCTCCAGTCCTTCCAGTCCCAGGGCTGAAGCAAGATGGACCTACTCTGCTCCATGTCCTGATGGCAACTTTTCAGAGCATGCGTCATATTTTTTCTCTTCTGTTGAGACTGAGAATTTCCCCTGATATCCTGAATCAAAGACATTGTCACCAGGTTGTAGGATGGAGCCGGAGCTGCTGGTTTCTAATCTGCTGCTCCTGGCAGCCCAACACCTTTGTGTAAATTCACATCTAACCTCTTTTCATGGAACCCTAGACTGGTTTGGGTTGGAAGGGACCTTAAATGTCATCCAGTCCAACCCCCCTGCCATGGGCAGGGACATCTTCCACCAGATAAGGTTGCTCAGAGCCCCATCCAACCTGGCCTTGAACAATTCCAGTGATGGGGCATCCACAACTCCTCTGGACAACCTGCTACACTGTCTCCCCACTCTCACAGTAAAGAATTGTCTCTTGTCTCATCTTCTCATCAACAAAATGCCAACGATACCTCGCAGCGTCGCTGATGGTTATTAGTGGCCGTGCTGTACTTCGAAGATGTTCTGTGCAGCGCTACTGCCATGGTGGCATCAAATGGGAAATTCTCTCTCTCTGTGAATAGGGATTTAGTAACGTGCCTATCTCTGTCCAGCACCAAACGATCAATTTGGACTCTTATAAAGTGTGGAGTAATTCAGAGCATGAGTATCCGACTGGTACTTGTTGACCCATCCAACTTGTTGATCGAGATGAAAGTAGCGTGGAAATGCAGCTCCATTTCCAGGCTTCTGCATCTTTAAGCTTAATAAAGAGAAGTGGGATCTCTGTTGCTGCTTAAGAGAAAGCCAAATGGGTCCAAGCTGTTCAGCAGCTTTCCCCTAGGCACATTGACATAATATCAGGGCTCGCAATACACCCCGGGAGCCCTGGTTAGCGTTGCTTCGCTGGCCACCACCAGTCCCGCGTCCAGGTAGGCGCTGCAAGGCGTGATGGAGCTGCCGTTGTACGCCCCCTGCAAATAAACAGGGATGTCTTGCAGTCCAAAAATCTGAATGTTCAATGTTTGGGCTTTGGCGTGGTGCCAGTCCATGGGAACCGTTAGCCACCGATACCGAGAGCCTCCCAAAAACAGACACATTGGGTTTTCTGATGGGGATAGCAGAGCTTTAGAGGAGATCAGCTCTGTCTGGACAGGAACAACTCAGAGGGTTTTTTCTGAAAAATACTGAATCTGGAGGGCTGAGCATTTGGTTTCCTCTGCAGCATAAAGTGATCCAGGACCACGCTGCCGCCGGGGCATTTTGGTGCCACCTCCGACCATGCCTTCCTGCCACCTCCTCGCGTTTTCACCGGTCATTTTCATTAGTGCCTTATTTTCAATCACACTGTTGAGCTGATCCCAGCTAATTTTAATCAGCTTGTTCTTGGCAAGATCAGCCCCACAGGATCGGCTGTTGCCCCAACAGAGTTGGAAGGGGAACAGAGCGAGCGGAGAGTTCTTAGGTGGGTTCAGAGAGGTTGTAGAATGGCACCTTGAGACACCAGCTTCTGTCATGGAAGAGCCAGAGATTTACTGCTGGAAAAAACCATGAGGTGGGAGGACTGAGGGAGTGAGAAACCAGAGCTGTGCAGACAGCAGCGTGAAATTGGTTACTTGGGGAGAAAAGCACTGAGAAAGAAACATCTACCGAGGGGATACAGATGCACCAAGTCAGTCAAACCCTGTATAAATTCAGGGTGAGGACCGCTGTGGAGGAGCAGCAGATATCTCCCGGTGCTTGGGTCAGAGGACGGTCTCATCTCCAAAGAGAGGAATGTCCCTGCAGGCATAGGGTGGTAAGAAGATGTTTTTTAAAGTCGCGACCACTCCATCACACCCCATTCCAAGATGGAAGTGCCAAAATGAAGAGGGAGGTTGACGAACTGCAGCCGGGAGCGTTGGTTTGCAGATGGTGCCTCTCGGTGGGCGGCAGGCAGCAGCATGGAGAGGCCGAGCAAGGCTCACGTCTAGAACGGCCGATTTTCTGTATGAAAACTTCTTCGCATGTCAAATAAAGGCTTTTTTCCCAGAAAAAAAGAAAAAAAAAATTGCCTGGGAAGAATTCGAATGAAGGCAGATAGCTTGTGTAAAGCTGAGAAAACTGGAGGAATGTGGGGCGCGTACCATGGGCTTTGCCGCTGGCCATTCGGGGCTGCTACACGAAGGTGACCTTCCACCAAAATCTAGCTCCTCCATTGATTTGGTTTGGGGTTTTTTTTTTCCATCTCCTGCCCTCCTAGGAAAGAGGAAGCTGCCAACCCCCAGAATTCTCTCTTAGAAAGAGGATTATGTGCCCTATTAAATGGGGATTAATGAAATGAAGACGTCCTGGGAGCCAGGCTGCTGAATTCCCACCTTGGCGGGCCCAGGAGAGCTTCACAGCCCACTTAACCCTTACCTGCCTCTGCTCCCCAGCCTGTGAGCAGGAGGTGGATCTGGGGGTTCCCTGGAGCCTCAAGGGTGGGGTCTGCGTGCAAGACGCGTGCGCTGGGCTGACAGGACACCATGTGCTTTCCAGGCATTCGTGGAGGAGCAGCTGCAACCCACGGCATTCGTCTTCAGTGGAAAATCCTGCAGTTCAGAGAGAAAAAGATTTCATAGAATCATAGAATAGAATCATAGAATCATTTAGGTTGAAAAGCCCTTGAAGCTCCCCCAGCCCAACC
>NW_009258276.1:140374-144097 GCF_000687185.1 Egretta garzetta | reverse complement strand
CCCCCTCCTCTCAGGCAGTTGTAGGCAGCGATGAGGGCTCCCCTCAGCCTCCTCTGCTCCAGGCTGAACCCCCCCAGCTCCCCCAGCCGCTCCCCAGCAGCCTGGGGCTCCAGACCCCTCCCCAGCTCCGCTGCCCTTCTCTGGACACGCTCCAGCCCCCCCAGGTCCTTCGGGGAGGGAGGGGCCCAACCCTGACCCCAGCATTCGAGGGGTGGCCCCCCCAGTGCCCAGCACAGGGGCACGGTCCCTGCCCTGCTCCTGCTGGCCACACCACTCCTCATACAAGCCAGGATGACCCAACCTGGTTAGGACTGGGCCCATGTTCATTAGGAGGAGGGTGTGTAGGGGACAAACAGCAGGACTCCAAATAAACCCCACTGCTTACCACTAGCAGTGAGGTTTCCCGTAATTATCAGAGGTTCTGTAGTTACAGAGGTAAAAAATAAGCCTTGGCTGAACGCCTTTGATCATCCTGGTGACACTGTAGCACGTCACAAAAATATCTGAATAACATCGACCCACGCAAAGGTGTGTCTGGAGGTACCTGTTAGACTTCCAGCAGTGTTCACGACCCTCATGTCCAGAGCCAGGTATGTCCATGTGCTGGGTGACCAGCAGAGAACAGATAAGCTCTTGGACATCTCTTTTCACTGCAATTTTTAGATTTCTGTGACCGAACTGTTTTTACGTCTGTCCTTTCCAAGGCACTTTTTCAAAGGGCACCTTTCCTTGCTCATCTTTAATGTTTTTATTAAAGCAGTAAGTCTCTGGCTTTCTCCGCCGCCCTGCAATGTGTCATTAGGAGGAAATGGGTGGCTTGGGAGGCTCCTGATCTGATAAAGAAGAGTTTTGTGCTTCAGAGTCTGAAGTTCAAAGCCAGATGAAATGGGCAGAGACCCAAAGCTGTTGTCTGAAAGAGGTTCAGTATTTTTCATGCGCAGTGTTTTATGATGCAGTTACATTATAATTGGCATTAGTGGCTCTGCACCCTCCTCCTCCTTCTTCATCCTCCTCCACAGTCCTCCTTCTTCAACCTCCTCCACCCTCCTCCTTCTCCATCCTCCTCCACCCTCCTCCTTCTTTTTGAAACCCTGGCAGGGGTTGCCCAGAGAGGTGGTGGAGGCCCCATCCCTGGGACCATTCCAGGCCAGGTTGGCCGGGGCTGTGAGCAACCTGATGTGGTTAAAGGTGTCCCTGCTCCTGCAGGGGGGTTGGGCTGGGTGACCTCTGGGGGTCCCTTCCAACCCAAACCATTCTATGATTCTTCATCCTCCTCCATGCTCCTCCTTCTCCATCCTCCTCCATTAGCAGTCATATTAGAAAAGCTGATGACTCTGTATGGTTCAAAGGCTTTTTCCATCTGTGCTTCTGGGAGACAGGGAGACAAGAGCTTCGACAGCAGTTTCCATGGTTCCCCTGGTCTCGTTACAAACATCAAGGTCTGTTCAAAGGCTTTTTCCATCTGTGCTTCTGGGAGATGGGGAGAGAGGAGCTTCGACAGCAGTTTTCCATGGTTCCCCTGGTCTCATTACAAACATCAAGGTCTCTCGTGTTTGTCTGACCTCTTGCCTTTCCAGCACATTGCTGGTGCAAGCAGAGCGGTCTCACCTAAGCTGTCATGATGTGGCATTTGAGATGCCAGAACATGGGCTTGAGTAGGAATGATTTGGGTGTGTGATTTATCCCTTGGACTTTTTTGGGGTTGGCTGGACCTACGGCTTCTTCAGAGCGGTGACTCTGTGCTTATTTTTATTACAGATCTTGGATGACGGGGGAGATCTCACCCACTGGATTTACAAGAAATACCCCAACATGTTCAAGAAGATCAAGGGGATAGTAGAGGAGAGCGTGACTGGTGTCCACAGGTAACGGGGACAGGCCGGGCTGTGAGCATGGAGGTGGTTGGACAAAAGCATCTTCTGCCTCAGGGCACTGGTAGCAAAAGGTCCCCAAGCTGCCACAGGCTCAGCTGAACGTTGAGCCTCCCAGTACGTGCTCTGTGGTTTCCCTTCAGCGTGGGCTTGGCTTTCCCATCAGAACTGGTTTAAACTTCTCATCCAGTGAAAGCACTCCTGCTCTGAATTTCAGACGGGGAGGAGGAGCAGCCACCGACCATTGCGCGGCTGGAAAAAGCGCACGAGGTCTTGGTGTTCCAGCTGGGAAAAGAGGGGCAATGGTTATCTCACCTCGTTTTGCAGATGCAGAAAAGGAAGGGAGGAGGGTGTTGCATGGGAAGGGGTGGGCTTTGGAGAAAGTCAGAAGCATAGTCCTCAGCGAAATCTATGGGACGAAGTGAGATTTGGAAAGAGGAAATGAGTCTCTCGCTGGGGGGGGAGTCCAGAACGGGAGGACCACAGGGATGCAGCCATATGACTGAGTGACATCCATCAGTCTGCCGCAGAAGCGGAATTGTGATGGGAGAGGTTGCTCCCAGGGTTAGGAGAGGTATCAGAGGTGCTTTTCCAGTGGCGTTGATCATGTCCCAGGTGACAGAAAATAGGGGACTGAGCAGAAGAGCAGCAGACTGTGCCTTTTTCTGTAGTTTTGCAGGGAGGAAGGCTTGGCAGCAGCTCTTGGAGCCCTTTAAACAGGGAAGCGAAATAGCTGAAACAAGGAAGCAACCGATTCGGGTTTGCAGCCAGTGGGGTCAAGCAAAGGACGTTTTTAGCGTCAGGAATTGTTCCCCGTTTGGGCAAAAGAGATGTGCAAAAAAAGCGACGTTAAAAATTATCCCCCGTGGTCTCGTGCCAGGAGCGAGGTTGTTTTCTGAGGGCGGTGGCATCGATGCACGCGTGCGGGGAAGGCATGCCACTTACCTCCAGGGGACAGACAAGGTGGGGACTGAGGCTCCCCAGGTGACAAAGTGAGCCTGGGGAGAAACCTGGAGGTGCTCTGTAGAGACCGGCCGAGGGAGCAGGTTCTCCTTCCCAAGGGCTGGAGCAGGGAGATGATTTTCAGATTCTCCTCATAGCCATGGTGTAGCGTTCAGATGTAGTTTTAGGGATTTTACTGCTGCCGGTTCAGTTTGCTCTCAGAAGTAGGGGGTCAGGTTGGTGTCTTCCCCACCCTGGTTGTGCTACATCTTGGCGATTACACTCCTCCTGCTGTTCAGATGGATGTTTTGTTCCAGGTGTTGATGGCAGCAGCTTCACACTGCTGTCAGTGTTACCCTTCTGTGGCTATTTCTATTTGTCTTGAGCTGTAAGAGCTCGAG
The DNA here is from genome assembly GCF_000687185.1 of Egretta garzetta. Taxonomy (NCBI): domain Eukaryota; kingdom Metazoa; phylum Chordata; class Aves; order Pelecaniformes; family Ardeidae; genus Egretta; species Egretta garzetta. The sequence continues at coordinate 140,883 of NW_009258276.1, read as the reverse complement.
GAATTACAGGAGCTCCCATCTTACGTTACCTGAAGCAGGATTTGGGGGTTTTGCCCTTTTGAGGACATCAGTGGTCATATATCAACAGTTAGGAGGCACGTGGAGTCTAGAGCACCTTCTGATCTCTGCTATTTGATGTTCTTATGAAATGCCTCTTGCCAGCCTGGTAGTTCTTCAGTAGGGGAGGGAAACGGGTACAAATTTCTTCACCAAAAGGGTTGTCAGGCTCTGGAATGGGCTGCCCAGGGAGGTGGTCGAGTCCCCATCCCTGGAGATATTTAAAGGAAGGGTAGATGAGGTGCTTAGGGACAGGGTTTAGTGGTGGGATGGCAGTGTTAGGTTAATGGTTGGACTTGAGGATCTTAAAGGTCTTTTCCAACCTAGACAATTCTATGATTCTATGATTCTAAATGTCTGGGGGAGGAAGAGTGCTGTTTCTCCTCCTGAAATGAGGAGCTCCTATTAAGATGTTGTCTTTGACCCTCCAGATGGGTACTGCCTACTCCAGT
>NW_009258276.1:132192-140318 GCF_000687185.1 Egretta garzetta | reverse complement strand
TCTGTTTCTTCCTGTATTCGTAACAGGCTGTACCAGTTGTCCAAAGCGGGGAAGCTCTGCGTCCCAGCCATGAATGTCAACGACTCGGTCACAAAGCAGAAGTTTGACAACCTGTACTGCTGCAGAGAGTCCATCCTGGATGGGTACGTACGTGTCCCCCCAAACGGGGCTGTGTCCCTTGCTCGGGTTGTGTTGGACCCCACAGGGAACTGTGTCCATGGTCCTGTCCTACCTGCCACTTGAGATCATTTTAGATCAATTGATGTGTCAGAGGAGAACAAAGACCTTTTATTACCTCTGGTCCATCCTATTTGTATGGGAATCTGCAGGGCATTTTGAGACAGTGGCTATGTCTCTACAGGTCAGAAGGTCCTCAGACTTATTTGTACAATTGTACGTACAAGTCCTACAAACACGCACACCAGACCTCGCGGCAAAGACGGTAGCATCTGTAGAAGTCTGGATTCAATATTTTTTAACCCTGCCGTGTGTACGAATGGGGTACATCACTTAAATTCTGCCTCCGCTCCTCCTTTGGTGGAAAGCACCTCTTCTCTTTTCCCGGAGCGTCTGGAAGACACACCAAATGTTCTATTAGCCATAGTGATATAAGACACGTCCCAGTGCCCTTCGAGGGAGCTGACCAAGTCTTTGTGCTCTCGGGGTGATGTTGCCCTTCCATGTGTGTAGGTGACTCCCATGCGTTTTTCCTTCTTGGTGAGCGTGACTGGAGCTGTATTCAAGCCCCGGCAGCTTCTCGTGCTTCAGAAGTCCTCACATATGGCTGCAACACTCCTTCCCACCCCTCTTACCCTTGTGGCATCAGGATAAAACCCATCTGTGTCTGTTGCGCGTGTATGAGTCAACCAGCTGCTTCATCACAACATTTTTTTGCCTCTCTAGTTTCCTTTTTTTTATCCTCTTCAGTGAATACTTAACAAACCAAAAGAAAGAAAACAGAAGAGGTTGTGGTAGACCAAGGCTTTATCCCATAACGGTTGCATGTCCAAAGCGTAAACTCGAGTCTGAGGATTAAACCCTGCCCTTCAGCTGAGCATAAATAAGTCTCAGTGCCGAAGGTGGGGATGACGGGGCTGATGGATGCTTTACCCACCTCTCCCCCCCCCAGTCCCGCAGGATTTACAGCCAAATATGCAAGCAGAAGAGTGTTTGCTTCCCCCAAAAACCCCAGCAGGCAGACCGTGGGACTGGGAGCAGCTCCGCAGCCTCCTGATGGTGCTGTGCTTTTTAGGATCGGATGGGAATCAGTCGCTGACGGATACGTGGGCACTGGGAACACGATGTATCTTCTGAGATTGTTGGTCTTGAGATGCAGCGCAAAATGCTTGAAGTTGTGATCTGGAGAGAGTATAAATTTCAGTGGTCTTTTTTTTTTTTTCCTCTCTCCCTATCTTTTTTTTTCTTTATTTTGATGGAATTGGGTGTCTGTGTCCCCACCACCTCCACCACCGAATTTTGTCAAAGCTAAGTGGGATTAGGACAAGTTTTATTCTTATGGTTCAGGCTGTGACATATTGCACCTGGTAGTGGTTCCAGTAGACAAGTAAGCACAGAAGCAAGGACAAATGTGACTTTCCGGACTGGCGTTGATGCTGATGAGATGAACACCAAGAGGAAAGATTCCCTGCTCTGTGCCAGGTAGCTGTGGTGCAGAGGAGGAACCATGGAGAAGACAGCCTGCTTCAAGAGAAAAAACTTTTTTCATGTTGATAACTTGGTGTGGCTTAAAGTTCAAACAAGGCTCGAGATCTGCAGTTTGCGGTTCCTTGCCGACATAGAAATGCCACCTTCTGTTTAATCGAGGTCCACCTGGCAGCGCTGTTGGTGCTCAGCTGTGCTACTGCTGCCTTGGGAACGGTAGCACCAGAGGTGCTCAGAGACCCAACATCAGCTTCCCTGTTGACGGTGGACTCTGCTCGAACATCTTTCTCCCAAATCTTTGTGGGATATGTAGCAGAGTGCCTCATTCGTCACCTTGGCTCTGAAGTGGTCTTCCTGGTAGTGGTCACCTTGACCAGGAGAAGTGAAGAAGACTCACGTTGGTAAAACCTGTGTGTCCAAACACAGGGGCATGAAGATGATCAGTGTGCGAGTGCCCTGTGAGGTAGTGAACCACCAAATGTGCTTCCCTGGGTGATCCGCTGCACATGCAGTTTCTCCCTCACATTTCCATCACACGTTGTCCTAAAAGACTGAATTTTGGGCTCCTTGTCAAGTCAGCGGTGATGGTATCTGGCTCTTCCATGCCAGGATGTTTTATTACAGAACCTGACACTGTGAACAGCCGGTGGTTTCTTGCCCTTCCTGCCCATCAAAACTGGGAAGGTTCTATCAAATCCATCAGCTGGTCTCCAAAATATGTACAGTCTCCAAAGCTGCAAAGTGGGACAGCGTACTCCAAGGCGCAATGAGTCACTAGAAGCAATAATGGGAAAAAATGAGGGTGGTGAAACCCTGGCAGGGGTTGCCCAGAGAGGGGGTGGAGGCCCCATCCCTGGGAACATTCCAGGCCAGGTTGGCCGGGGCTGTGAGCAACCTGATGTGGTTCAAGGTGTCCCTGCTCCTGCAGGGGGGTTGGGCTGGGTGACCTTGCAAGGTCCTTTCGAACCCAAACCATTCCGTGATTCTATGAAAACATCTTGGTGAAGTAATTCCTCTAATGAAGCAGCCCTTCCTTCTTCGCTGTGGCCATGCCTGTGCTCTGTGGTCGCAGGGTTCAAGACGCACGAGGCAGCCTCTGGCGTGGGGGTTGGCTGCCACCCGGTGAAGAGTTACCCCCAGATTTTGAGTGCCGAAGGACGCAACGTTTAGCTCCATGTTCCATGTGTAGCAGATGCTGTCGGGGGCTAAGAAACGTTAAAATCTTTAAAATCTTCTTTATCTTCTTGTCTTCCATTGTGATGGGTGACAGACCTCATGGGTAGGACAAGTTGGGATTTGAGTTAAGTCTGGCCTAGGCATCTAAAACTGGGCCAAGGGAAATCTGAGCAGAGGTGCAATTAAATCTGCTGTGGATCTTATCTGAATTCTTTTGGAAGTGCAAGGGAATTTCACCTTCCCCGCACTGCTAACCTATTTACTCGCCTGCTAAAAATAGCCCCTAATGTAGGGCACTCTCAGGGAGAAACCAGAAGGAAACCGAGTGGAAGGGAGAGCTTCATGTGTGGGAAGCACTGGGATTCTGGCAACAAACTGCCACTTCCCTGCGTCTTCTGACGTTATTGCTGCGGGCTGTTTTGATTTTAAAAAAAAAAATCAATAAAAAAAAAATTTTTACGAGATTTTAAAGTATTTCTGGAGTACCAAAACAAAGGGATGCAACAAAAAAACAACACAAAAAAGGGATCCAAACCCCAAATCCTTCCCCTTTGTTGCATTTCACTGGTAGCACCCACCCTTACCAAAGAAGAAGGTCAGGTTTTAGGTTCCTTTCGGGTTCTCTCTGCACCCAGAATTGCTGCGTGCCCCCGGGGACACAGGATACAACCGTGAGGTTTAGGAGGAGCGAAGAGGAGGACGCTGTCCCTCACAGCGTCGTCACTGGGATCACAGAATCGCGGGACGGGTTGGGTTGGAAGGGACCTTCATCGGTTGGTTTTTTTTCTTCTTCTCCAGCCTGAAAAGGACAACGGACATGATGTTTGGAGGAAAGCAAGTAGTGGTTTGTGGCTACGGGGAGGTAAGGGGTTGGCGGCTTACGTGCGGGTACTGCATGCGAAGTCTGCACATCCTTTGCACGGCTTTACCCAACCAGGCTTTTCTGTCCTCGTGGCTTTTCTCTGCAGCTGCAGGTTCCTTCAAACCTGACCGGTTTGCCAAAACCCAAGATTTTATTTGATTTCCAGTGTATTTCTTCAGTATTAAACAGATACCAAACCTTAAAAGTCATGAGTATTAAGTATTCCAAGAATCTTTAATATCTGAATATTGACATACCCGGATATTACTCTGTCATCTATCAACATTATCCTTGTATTTATATTCTACACCATACTCTATTTAATATACGATTAAAGTACTCGGGGGGCTGGGTTCTGCAGCCGCAGCATCGCATGCTGAGGCGTGGTCAAGAAAGAGAAGTTAATCTTGACTTACCCCAGCGCTTTCACCCCCAAACGGAGGAATCCCCTCCCACCCTTTGGCGCTCCTTGTTGGGACCGGTTAACACCAGTTATGGTGGGCTGTGCTGTGGGGGCTGTACTGGGACATGGATTTTTTGGGGCTTTTTTTGTCCCGAAGAGCTGAAACGGGACAATTTTCTCCCCTGTAATCGCATTTTTTGGGAACCCTTGGTCATTTAACTTTTCCCCTGAATTCCCCTGCGAGCTGCACTGCCCGTGCTATATAAAGATTAGAGCTCGTTAACCCTCCAAGATTAAAGAGTTGAGCTTCCTAAATAGAGAAGAGGTTACAAGAGACTCTTAACACTTTCCCTGAGATGAGCGTAATCTCTCATTACCGTGGTGCTTTTTAGATACCAGGGTGTTTGGGGGGAAAAGAACTCCCTGGGATCAAAATCAATGGCACTTTTATATTTTTTAGTGCCTCTCTTAGCTAAGCTGGGCCTGACTCAGGTGCTAGATTACTCCAAATCCGGGAATTTTATGCGCCAGAGATGGAGTATGTGCAAACCCGAGTTGCTAAGAGCGTTGCAAGGGCTCTTGGGGCCGCAGAAGAGACGCCTGGGGTCGTACATCCTCCGGAAGCTTCCCATGGCCGTATCGACGCTCGGCGTCCCCCGAGCTCTCGGCATCTCACTCTTCCTTTGTGCTCTTCTCCCTCCCCAGGTTGGAAAGGGCTGCTGTGCTGCTTTGAAGGCCATGGGCTCCATAGTGTACGTGACAGAGATCGATCCGATCTGTGCCCTCCAGGCCTGGTAAGCAGTCGCACCGAGCCCCGCTTCTTCTTTAGGCTTTTTTTTTTTTTTCCCCCCAGGAAAACCACAGCCAGAAACCACTCGGCAGCGGTCCCTCCCAAGAGGGACGCTGGTGAGGGATTTGTGGCCTCTCTGCACCCTCAGAGGGACCCACAGCTCTCTCCTACAGCCAGAAAAGGGTTCCCGCGCTACAGCATCACCCAGGTTATCTGTATCCCACGTGCTAACCTGCATAAAATCGTAACCACAGCAGCCAGGAGTTTAACGATACAGCTTGAAAGAGTTTAATGACGTGGCTTGAAAGGCTGTCGGGAGCGAACCGCGACCTTTGGCGCGCACACCCGGGCTTCGCTGCGCTGTGCACACGCCCTCGCCCAAGGGATGTTCTGGTTTCTGTGATCACCCGCCCCTCACAAACCTCTCCTCACTAACGCCGGTACCCTGACACAGGGCTGAAAGCACACGGCTGTCCCCTCGCACAGGCACGTTGCCATTCCACCCGAGCTCGTTTCCTCCAGGTGAAGGTTGTTTTGGTGCAGAGATGCTGCTTCTGCATCCCGAGGTGCGAGATGGGACGTGACTGTGAAAGCAGAGTCCCCAAAACACCCAGAGCCTTATTAAACCCGCAGCCTCCTCCTAACAGCAAGCTTTCAAAGGGCTGTCGCAGTCAGAGAACTAATGAGCCCTGCTTAATTAGCAGAGCTGATCAACTTCCGGTTCGCTTTGCGACCTTCACAAGTGGCACATCCAGCATCCGCATCCTTAATTGTGAATCGGATCGTTTACAGAAACCCCTTCCCAGACTCTACACAAGGCAACGCCGCGTGGCCCCTTTCGTAAAGAGTTTGCAGTGGGGGGAAGAAAAACCCCAGTAACTGGGACATACAGCAGAAAAAAATTCCTTTTTTTTATAGTAACTATGATTTTGCAGCTCTGTGAGAGTCACTGAAATAAGTTCTCAGGAGGACTGTCAACAAATCCTAAAAAAATATATCCTGTCCTTGTTATCTGACATGCTGAATACACCTTGCTTGGTGAAGTCAGCAAGACCTGCTGAGTGCTCAGCACTCTAAAGATTGTGTAGGTGCCTAAATACGGATGGGAGGGTTAATGATAGACATCTGTGGGCTTGGGGTTTTTTTAAAGATGATCTAAATCCATATCAGAAAGGATTCTGCAGCAGGAGGGCGTATCTGCATCTTCTGGGTGTAATTTGTAGGAGTAGCAGCTTTAAAAAAGCTGTCTCAGTTAAAAATTGAGATTTGCAGATGCGGAGGCCTTGACAGAAAAGGCAAAACCCCTCAAAATCTCTTTTTACCTCTCCCCACAACAGTCCCAAATCCTCCAGGTTGACTCCAGAAACCCTCCTGGTGGCTTGGGGTACCCGGCCCTTCACATGCTGCCTCGCTGTTTTCCAGCCTGGCATTAGAAAGTTAACATGAGCGTCGGGGAATCACTCAATGGCTTTTTTTTCTATTTTTGGCCCATTTTTGCTGCATCTCAGACTACTTTCCCCCTTCTCCTCTTAGCATGGATGGATTCCGGCTCGTGAAACTCAATGAAGTCATCAGACAAGTTGACATCGTCATCACCTGCACAGGTACGGGGTCCCCAGGGCAGGAGGACGGGTCGTCAGGGACATGAACCCCGTAACCGGGTCCATCTTTTTTCCGAAGGAAAAGGCAAAAAGTCGGGGAAAGCCAACACGGATTTTTCTTACGGGTTTTGCTGTCTGGCAGGCAACAAGAACGTGGTGACCAGGGAACACCTGGATCGGATGAAGAACAGCTGCATCGTCTGCAACATGGGCCACTCCAACACCGAGATCGACGTGGTGAGCGCAGGGACGCGCGTCGGGAGCAGGGACGGCACGGGGTGGGGTGACGGTGCTTTTGGGACCCGCCTCTGACCTGTGCTGCTTTAGCAAGACCCTGGGAGGAGACGAAATAATCCATCGCTCCCCGCGTCTCAGCAGACGCCGTCAGATATGTCATCGTCATTCCTGCGATCCCAAAGGATGCCAGCGAGCCAGACAAATTGCTCCAGCTTCCAACGTCGTGTCTGGTATCCATCCCTTCCCCTAGGGAGTCGGTGAACCACCCTCCCCAGCCCATCCCGCTGCTTTTGCGCTGTTGTACCGTTAAGCCCCAGCCGAGAGCGCAGCTTGGTGCCACACGGCACGCTCCACCCCACCGCGCTTCACCGAACGGCACTGGAATCCGCTCACCTGTGCCACGGATGAGTAGAAAAACAGGAGGGTCTGGTCCGGAGGTCAGTGGAGAATTGCTTGGCCAGACCCATGGGTTTAAAGCCATTTTTGGTGCGGGAAAGAAGTGGCCGCAGCCATGCACAGTTTAGTCGGTGACCATGAATCCTCTTCAGCCAGAAGAGCTCAAACAATAGTTGTTGCTGGAGCTTTGATGTGTTGTAATCATAAAAATAGTTCCCGGTTATGATTCATAAAGGTTTCATTGGTCTGGGACTGCAGCCGGACCCAAAGGACACGATAAGCCTAGGACAATGCCAGCGAGTTGCTTCCTCTTTTCATTCCTGTTATGTAGCTTCTGGGGTTTGGTCTTCTGCTGGCACTTTAACCATTTTAACACCGTGTTTCAGGCAAGCCTGCGTACGCCTGAGCTGACCTGGGAGAGGGTGAGGTCCCAGGTGGACCACGTCATCTGGCCGGACGGGAAGAGGATAGTCCTTCTGGCAGAGGTGAGTTGCTGGCAAAGGAGCAGGAATTGCAACCTGTTCTCTGCTTGCGGAGGAAGAAAGCAAGGGCTGGATGAGTGGTGGAGCCAAAGTCCGTCCAGAAATCACCTCCTCGGGCCTCAGCAGCTCCGTAGTCCCTTTGGTTGAAAGGCTTGGTGTTTGGCCCATGGGTGACTGGAGCGCAGAAAAGCTCCCGTGTTTTTCCTTACCCCACTCCAGGGTGTTTAGGGGTGGGATGGCAGGATTAGGGGAACGGTTGGACTCAGCGATCTTAAAGAGCTTTTCCAACCCAAACGATTCTGTGATTCTATGATCTCCCATGGGGTATTTGATCAGTTTTTCACTTCTAAATAGTTTCACTGAGTTCTAAGGGCAACCACTGTCTTGGAATTCAACTGCATGTGACAAATGGTGTTCCTTGGTGCTTTCTGGTGGTCCTTGTACCTTCTTCAGGGTTCTAAACTGGTTTTGGTGCTGTGTTAAGCTAACAATCAGTTTTTGCTTCCCAGGGCCGCCT
>NW_009258276.1:126051-132175 GCF_000687185.1 Egretta garzetta | reverse complement strand
TTCCCCACCTTTGTCTTGTCCATCACTGCCACCACGCAGGCAAGTAGGGTTTGGGCTGAGCCGAAAGCAGCGTCTGGCTCCATAGCTGGCAGCAGTTACTTACCTAAGTGTCTTCTCCGTCCAGGCTTTGGCATTGATAGAGCTCTACAACGCTCCTGAAGGCCGCTACAAGCAAGACGTGTACTTGCTGCCTAAGAAAATGGGTAAAGATGTACTCGCGGCCTTCTCTTTTTTTGGTTTTGAGATTGAACAGATGGGAGGTTTTCCTAGGCAGGGCTGAGGACGGCGTGGCATTGCAGCCGCCTGGGCTCTCTTGCTTGCCTTCCTGCCAAGCTCAGGGTCTTCCAGCAAGTTCTTCCCACTGGGTCTGGGCTCTTCGCTAAATTGGACGGAGGTGTTGTTTCTCCGTCCCGCCTGGGGAAAACAGGCTGACGCGCTTGGCCAATGTGCTTGGCCGACCGCAGGGGCCCATCCGCGCTGATGGAGGGGATTTTCATGTAGGGCTTCTGCCAACGGAGCTGCCTTTGTTAGCTGTGAAGACACGTAGTGCCTGACTGACAGCTCTGCCAGCAGAGCCCCCTCCTGAGGACACAGGCCCTGTACCGCTATACTGACCACGCTTTTGCTGCAAAACTGGACTTTTTTGTGTTAACTGTATTTTTTGAGACCAGGTGCAACTTGTCCCTAGCTTAGGCATCACCTACCAGAAATGTCCAGTGGCTTCTGCATCAGCAGAGCATCCAGGCTTGCCCGAGGGTGCAGTGTAACACAGCAGCAAACCTGGGAGTCCTGCTGGAAGGGTATTTCAGAGGAAGGTTTGTTTTTGCCCTCTAACTCAAAATAGATGAGAGCCTTGGTTTCCCCGTTCAGGGTGGAAAGCAGTCCTGAAATTTAGCAGCAAAGGTGTGAGGAGCGATGCCTTTCCCAGGCGGGGCTTTAGGGACCTGGTGCGCAGCAGGAGGGGACTTGTTGCCTTACTCTACTAACGAGGCTTGAAATCCTTTCAGATGAGTACGTGGCAAGCCTTCACCTCCCGACGTTCGACGCCCACCTGACAGAACTAACGGATGAACAAGCAAAATACCTGGGGCTGAATAAGAACGGACCTTTCAAACCAAACTACTACAGGTGCTGCTCCTCAGCCTCTCTCTTTCTTCTGCCATGAGTGTGGGGTACGCATGTCGGCGGGGGGGGTGGGGGGGAAGGGGACGGCGTGGTTGGAACCGTGACGTAGAGCACTTGGCAGGAGACGAGCCCTTTGTATCTGGCAGCAGCTGTCGCCCAGACGTGGCAAACGGCAGAGCGGTGCCATCCGGCCAACTCAGATGACAGCTTTATTTTTAAAGTTTGACGAAGGATGAGGTGGCGCAGAGCAGCCTTTGGCCCTCGCGCTGGGGGCTGCTCGGGCAGCCTTGGCTTGATGGCTCTCCTCCCCCAGCACGGGCTGTGCTGATCCCCCAAAATAATTGTGATTTTCAGTACGAGCGCCCTGGATCGCTGCCCTTTCCAGGCTTATGCTTGTAGCCAACACTGCAACGCATTTTTTTACCATGAAAATGCTTTGCACAAACACAGGTCAACTTTGGGGCGGGGGGGGTTGAAGCCTCAATCCTTTTCTTGCAGGAAAAGACGTTTTCTTGGTGTGCAGGCCTTCAGCACTCACACGAGAGCAACGCCGCACCAAAATGCTCCAGTTTTGGGGTTCGGTTCTTTTTTTCCAGATCCTGAGCTTTTTTTTTCCTGCCCTGTGCTATGTACAAAATCATTGTGGTGCTGCTGCACCACCGTGCCCTTCCATGGAGGAATTTCCTCCAGTTCAATTTTCTTTGCCCGGTTTCGGTATCTGGCTTTAGTCCCGGCCTTGTGGGGAGCGTGGTTTGTCCCACGCGCAGAGAAGTTGGGATAAGCAGAAGGTCACGGCAAATTCCCTGCATCGAGGGAGAGCCATGCTGGCTCAAACATCCCCCGTGCACCACGGGGTGGAGATACGCTTGGACAGCTTCGGCTTGGTGTCCTGCAGGAATTTAGGCCTCCAGATAAAGGCAAGGAGTCAAGTTTTCCAAAGCAAGTTCCCCATTTTGATGTGTAGGGGTGTAGGATAGGCGGTGAGCGGAGATCTCCAGGTGCACGTAGCCTCTTGTTCTGGATATAAGAGGCAATTAGACTTCATCCCCGTGCAGGTCAACACCTTGCTTCGTTAAAGGGAGCATCTCTCTCCTTACTTGTAGCTTCATTTGCGATACAAATGATCTGCTTTTAGGTCCCAGTCTAACGGGGGCCTTCCTGATAAATGCAGCCAGTTTGAGACAGGCTTTGGTGTTTAAGGCATTTGCTCTTGCACCTGCAGTGCATCCTCCCTGGTTTTCGAGCCGACGTTGCCACGAACCAGTGAGACTCAGTCCCTGCATCAGTCGGGCGCCGCTGAATTCCCCCCTTCCCGTACTGGAAGCGAGAGGCAGCGTTCAAGCAGCGAGGGCAGGCGGTTAAATATAATGTGGTATTCTGGGGGGAGGAGATGAGGACTGAGTCCCTTTCTAAATCATTTCTTTTCTTGGTGTCTGCCCCTCCCAAAATACAGCGTCGATGCTGGGGGAGCTTCACGTCTCTTCCCCAGCAGCTCACCAAAACCCTCATTTTCTCTTCTTTTCCCCAGATATTAAGTTCCCGCCGCTGTATCCCGGAGAATCGCGAGGAACAAGAACCCAAGTCTTTTCTCAACTACTGTACAGGATGAAACAGCGCAAGCTTCCTAAGTTAGAGCCGGGCTTGCTCACATAGTAGACAGTGTGTTTAGGTTATTTATTTATTAAATTAGAATACTCTACATGCGGCCTCTGCCACTGGTGTTCGTACTGCCGCGGGACTGGGAGACGGTGGAATTCTTTCCGTCTTGTTTCATTTTTCTCTTTGGGTTGCTCTTTTTTGGGGCTGGGAGGATGGGAGAGGCAAGGAAGAAGCTGGTGGAATGGAATCGCTGCGATGTACTTGCAATAGTCCGTTATCACCGTTAATCCGACGCGCACGATGGGAGCCGCGGGATCCGACTTGGAGGTCGCACATTGCTTTTGGTTTCCTTCGCATCCCAGCGGTTCTTCCAGTGGAGCAGGATCCCAGCAGCCCTGCGAGCCAGCCGGAGGGCAGCTGGGTTTGCATTTCTCATGCCATTTGACAATGCAGCTAAAAACCTCATTTGCTCCAGGCGCTGCCGAGCAGCCAGGTGCTGCCTTGGCAGCGAAGCGGTAAATCTCGCCGGTGATCGCTGGAGAAACCTCTCATGATTCTGCCGAACTGCCCAAGGGACGGTTCTGCCAGCGAGTCGGTGAACTTTGCCTTAGCACTGCTGAAAGCTGTAACGAAGGGTCCGGTCGTTAGCGTCAGCCAGGGATAGCCCCTAGCATGTGGTAGGAGCCGGGAGGGCAGAGCAGTGCCCGCTCGGAGGCAGACCCTAATGGATGTGGTGGCGGTGGGGTAGGACCCACCACCGCTCCCTTCTTCGCAGCTCTGCAGTATTTTCCTGCTGCTTATGTTACGAGTGCCAACCTCCTACGGTTCAACCAAAGTCACATTCCCGGTGGGGCTGTGGGGCCGCCTCGCGTGCCCGCACTGGTGGAAGAGCCTTGTGACCTCACCAACAAATGCTGCTCACATGTCGGGGAGCTCTTCCAAACCCAAGCGGAGCTCATCGGCCATCCCGGCTGGGAGGACCTGTGTGCACGCAAGGTCTTTCTCCAGCTGAATTTCAGTCCTTGTTGGAAATCTTCGGAGTTTTATTTTCTAGTAATCTTTGTACAATGAAATCTGGAAATCCCCTTTGAGTGCGAGAGATGTACGCCGGAGTAATCCCCACCCCAGTTTTATGCGCAGGGAAGACTTTAGCATCACTAAACCCCTTCATTCACCTCAAATCTTGATGCACCAGAGCCAATGGAGAACAGATTTGCCATAGTTACTTGTTTTAGGCCAGGATGTCCTGCCTGAACGCTGTGCACAGCATGGCACGCTGACCAAGGTGACTTTCCAAGTCTCCATGTCTCATCGGAATCACTTTTCATGGTTCACATGGAGAACGTGGTCCTTCTAAAATAAAATTGCCCGACCTTGTGAGCTCAGAAGCCTTTATCCTGTGGAGGCTGCTTTGGTACCCGAGTCCCTCATCAGCGACAGATTCTTGTTTTGTCCTCACGGACTTCTTTGCCATCATGAAAAAACTCTTTTGTGGCAGCTTGTTCACGCACAAGAATGGAAAAACTGTGGAACTATGATCTCAGCAGCCGAGTACTTCTCTTGATGCTGAGGTCTGAAGTCAGCTTGGTCACAAGCTGCTCGGTTTTGGATAATAAGTTCTTGCTTATTCCAAGTTTCTCTTTGAGATTTCTCAAAACCTATAAGGCTTTGAGAAGACCACTGAGGAGGTGTTAGGCCTTTGAGAAGATCTTAGGGCTTTGAGGAGACTTTGAGGAGACATTAGGGCTTTGAGGAGATGTTAGAGCTTTGAGAAGACCTTAGGGCTTTGAGACTTTGAGGAGACCTTAGGGCTTTGAGGAGGCTTTGAGGAGGCTTTGAGGAGATGTTAGGGCCTTGAGAAGACTCTAAGAAGACTTTAGGCCTTTGAGAAGACTTTCTCATAGACTGGTCACTAACCACGAACTCAATCTCTACTCAGTCATGAATTTTATCCAGATCCTGAGATTTTTGGGAAGAGTACCCTGAGCTGTTTGAAACGTCACGTTCAGGTATTGCCCCGTGCTCCAGTACCTTGGTCTGCATCAGCCAATGAACCCCAGGGTTTCCGTTGTTCCCTGCAGATGCGCAGCGTGAAATCCTGCTTTTGGTCAAGGTGAAACGGCAGTTGCGGGGTCACATTGAGCAAAGCAGCTTTTGGAAAATAGGTGTCCTAACCGCAGCCGCTTCTGCCCCGGGAAAATCCCTCTCCATCCGCATGACCCTTCGGAACAGCTCACGCAGTCGCTTACCTCCCCCGCGTCCGTCGCTTGTGCAGCATACGGTGGTGCTGTCCTCATCCGTGAGTTCCTTCGTGCCGATTTTTAAGCCCATTTTCTCTTCCAGGTAGATAGGAGAAAAAGAAAAAAAAATTAACAATAAACTCCCAACTGGCTTTTCCCACCTCGATTTTTAAAGCTCTTCTCCATGTCGTTCTGCTTCTTCTGTAAGCTTTTTTGCTTGCTTGGCTTTTTCCTAATCAATCTGGAATCATATTCTGTGATCATCTCTAAATTAAACGTGTAATGGGTTGGGTTTTGTTTTTTTTTTTAATGTAACACATTTTTAAAGAAATAGGAAAAAGGAGATTTAGGTAACACCAGCAAAATTGTATAAGGAAATTAATTCTGTTCAGAACTTTAGCAAGAATAAGACAAAACCTGTCATCAGCCTGCAGTGAGGAAACGAAAACTTTGCAAACGTAACATTTTCAAAAGGATGTTTTAAATATTAATGTCTGAGTGATTGTATTAGATCAGCAATAAAGACTCTGTAATCTGAAAATACAAATAAAACATTGGAAAACTCCGTTTTTCCCAAGCGTCTTTCAGGTCTGGCGCAGCCGCGCGTCCTTGGGGCCGTGGGGGCTGTTGGGGCTCTTGTCCTTGGGGAGAGGGGGTTGAGCAGTGCCAGGAAAATCCCGTTATCTCTTCTGCTCCCGATCTGTCACCTCCCCGCTGCAGAACTGGGAACGCTGCCGGGGTGGCGGAGGGAAACAGCAACCTAAAGACTTTTGTTTTTCCCGCAGCCGGGGAAGGATGCGGGACACGAGCAGGACCAAGACAGAGCGTCCAGCACCTCCCCGGCTGGGTGCCTGCATGGTCGCCCCTAAAAACAACCACCCCACCCCCCATACTGGGTGGAGAGGGAGAGGAAAGGCTGCTCCCTCCCACCCCTGTTTTCCAGGCCCCCAGGAGCTGTTTTTAAGGAAAATTGTGGTACTGGGGGTTTGGCCAATCCGACCCAGCAGGTGATGCTGGGGGAAATGCCTGGGGGACAGGGACCCTTGCCCCTGCCTGCAATGGGGCAGCTGCAGCCCCCCACATGCCAGCAGGACCCTGCACCCCCTTTACCCACATGGCCACCTCCCCTGCATACCCATTAGCCCCATGGGCACCTCCTA
>NW_009258276.1:94376-122572 GCF_000687185.1 Egretta garzetta | reverse complement strand
CACCGAGTTAGCAGGTGAAGCGGCGTGTGGGTGTCGCGTTGCTATCAGTCGGTGCCCGCCGGGGAGGAAAAGGAAAAAAAAAATCCCTCGGGAAGTCGGGCGAGCGGGATGGGGGATGGGTATCGCGCGGTGTCATCCTCGTGGCAATAGGGCAAGAGGGATTTATTAATAGAGAGCCACTCGCTCCCCGGGGATGAGCAAAAGGGACGCGTGGGGGCACGGGGATTACCCCACTCTCCGAATTATCCGGGACACGATGACGGGCGGTGCAGGGGTGGGAGGACGGGTGGCACATCCGCGGGCACAGCCCAGGCTGGGAAATGTCACCCTTTATCGCGGGTGTCACGACGGGTCGAGTCCTCGTTCCGTATCTTCCGACTCCGGCTGTTTCTGCCCTGTAACCCTCGCGGTCCCGAGCGTATCTCGCCCAGCGAAGGGGCTATTTTTAGCTGTGCCTGGCTAAAGCACGTTTTTAATTCGAGGGGATCCTTCCTCCTCCCTTGCAGGACCGTTTCAGTCCCCCACGGTGCTGCTCAGCATCGTAGGACCTATAGGAATTCTATAGGAACAGGCACGATGACGTGTCCCTCCAAGTCCAGCCCCGATTTGCAGGTCCCAAAATACCCGAGCCACTGGGTGTGAAATTGATGCAAGTCTTGTCCAGGTGCTCCTGCAGTCTCTCCCTTTGGAAAACTGAGACAGGAAATTCCCCCCCCCCCCCCCAAAAAGAAACTTCCCATGAAACTGCAAATGCAGCTCGAGCACCATTGCTGTGGGCAGGAGCGTGGGAATAGCCCAGCCCGGACATGGGGATGAAAATGATTAATTTAGTAGCACTGGGTGGCTCCAAGATGCCCCTTGGAGCTGCGGAAGAGCTCAGGGATAAGTTGAGGTCTCTGCCCCATGTCTCCTCGAGTGCGTAGGGCTGCTTCAGAGTCCCACAGGGAATTTGGCAATGAGGAGGAGGGTGAAACTCCTCCAGGACCCTGCTGACCCCTTTCTCCATCAGAGCTGTACAGCTACACCGAGGAGCCTGAGCTCAGCACCAACAGGAGATGCTTCGAGGAGGATTTTCATGCTCAAGGTACTAGCTCTGGGCTCAGCACCCCACGGCTCGGGGCAGCCCCCCTGGGCGAGAGCGGGACCTCCAGGGAGGCACCCGGCTGGTTGTCGTGTCCGCTTTCCAGTGCAGGGCAGGAGGTGGCTGGAGCTGGACGGGGCTCAGCAGAAGGCCTACATCATGCGCCTGCTGGATGGGCTGGAGGTGGTCAACAGGGACAAGCGGCTCAAAGTAGCACGGGCCATCCTCTACCTGGCACAGGGTAAGGACCACATCCCCCGTTTCTGGATGGAGCTGCGTATCTGCTGCCTGGCTTCGGCATGGGGGCTTGGGAGAAGCCTTCTCTTGGGGGTTGTGCCAGGTCGGTGCGGTGAAGGTCCTTCCCGGGATCATCCCGTGTCCTCCAGCAGTTCAAAGGCAGCTCCCCCCTAACCAGTGCCTCCCTTTGGGCCTCTCCAGGAGTCTTTGGAGACTGTGATAATGAAGGTGATGTCCTGTACTGGTCTCGGCACAACAGCTTCCTCCTGTACCAGCTGGGAACCTTCACCGCCTTCCTGGAGCTCCTCAACATGGAGATTGAGTGAGAGGACCCACACTGCCCTCTCCTTCCTCACCTTCCTAGTTGTTGTCGTCATCTTCTTTTTCCTCACCTTCCTCTTCTTCACCTTCTTTCTCCCCATCCTCGTCACCCTCTTCTTCCATCCTCCTTCTCCTCCTCACTGAGGACCAGGGAGGTGTCGCAGCCATGGCTGGGGGTCAGGGTGAGAAGCATCACATGCCCATGGCTGGTGCTGAGCTTGTCCCCTTCCCTGCAGCAACAGCCAGGCCTGCAGCAGTGCCCTGAGGAAGCCAGCCATCTCGCTGGCCGACAGCACGGAGCTCAGGTACCCCTTCTCAGCCCCCCACTACCACGTTGGGTGGAGGCTGTGGGACAGCCTCTGGGGACAAAGTGGCCTCTGGCTGGCTGCGTCCCCTGCCTGCCGTGCTGTCCCGGCAGGGTGCTGCTCAGTGTCATGTACCTGATGGTGGAGAACATTCGTGTGGAACAGGAGGCGGATCCCCCCGAGTGGAAAACCTGCCGGGAGACCTTCAGGATGGAGCTGAGTGAGCCACAAAGTTCATTGTGCCCTAACAAGGTCCCTTCATTGTGCTGGACCGTTGGAGAGACCTCAGGGATGGGGGATCTGCTCTGAACCTGCTCCTGGTCCCTCTCTCCACCAGGTTTCCCCGTGCACACTGAAGAGCCATTTGCTCTTCTGCTCTTCACGATGGTGACCAAGTTCTGCAGTGGCCATGCTCCACACTTCCCCATGAAGAAGGTCCTGCTCCTGCTCTGGAAGGTTCTTCTGGTGGGTGCAAACCCTTCCCTTTTCCAGAAACCAGTCATTTTGGGAATAGCGCTGATGCAGCCCGGATGTTCCCCACTATTCAATCCAACCATAACGAGGTTATTTAGGATAGCACAGGAAGCTGACACAAGGCAGTGTTTCTTCTGGGACGAGGTGGGGCTGAGCCATGCAGAGGACGTGGCGGGGGGGGAGAAGTCTGGAGAACAAACCAGTGACGTGGTGTCTTAATCCTCAACTCTCCAATTTGATGGCCTCAAACTGCTGCTCCCCTGGAAGCCCAGAAGTCCAGGTGGGATGTCTACTCCCTGCTTTCTCTCCTCTCTTGTTGGTCCCTAGTTCACGCTGGGTGGATTTGAAGCCCTGCAGGCAATGAAGGTGAAGAAGCGGGAGGAGCTGGGGTTGCCGCCCTTGCCGGAGGACAGCATCCAGGTGATGCGCAGCATGCGCGCCGCTTCGCCTCCCACCTACTCCATCGAGCTCGTGGAGCAGCAGCAGCAGAAGCGTGGTCACCGCAGCCGGAGGGTAAGAGTGGGCGCATCCTCCTGGCACATGGCCCAGGATGCATTTCCAATGGGGACCATCATCTGTTCAAGGAGCCAGCCTGTGCTTGGGAGCACGTTTCCTTTTCCTCCCAAGTGCTCTGGTGTTTTCCAGTTTTACAGAATCATAGGGTGGTTTGGGTTGAAAGGGACCTTTCAAGGTCATCTAGACCACCCCCCCTGCAGCAAGCAGGGACATCTTCACCTGGATCAGGTTTCTCAGAGCCCCATCAGCCTGACCTTGAATGTTTCCAGGGATGGGGCATCTACCACCTTTCCAGGCGACCTGTGCCAGGGTCTCACCACCCTCATTGTAAAAAAATTCTTCCTTATATCTTGCCTGAATCTCCCATCCTTTAGTTTAAAGCCATCACCCCTTGTTTTGTCACTACAGGCCCTACTAAAAAGTCTGTTCCCATCTTTCTTACAAGCCCCCTTTAAGCACTGAACGGCTGCAATCAGGTCTCTCCGGAGCCTTCTCTTCTCCAGGCTGAACACCCCCAACTCTCCCAGCCTGGCCCCATAGCAGAGGGGCTCCAGCCCTCGGAGCATTTTTGTGGCCTCCTCTGGACCCGCTCCAACAGGTCCATGTCCTCCTTGTGCTGAGGACCCCAGAACTGGACGCAGGGTTCCAGGTGGGGTGTCACCAGAACTGAGCAGAGGGGGAGCATCACCTCCCTCGCCCTGCTGGCCACACTTCTTGTTACACAGCCCAGGATGCGGTTGGCTTTCTGGGCTGAGTGCACATTGCCAGCTCATGTCCAGTTTTTCATCCACCAATTTCAGTCGCGGCAGATCAGCCCCGTGGTGCATTCGACCCAGAGGAAGCAAGAGGACATCCTGACCCCGTGGCAAAGGGCTGATAAGCACCAAGGAGCAAACTGCTCACAGCAAGCTCGTCTTTTTTTAGCTCTGCTCTTGGAGTTGCTGTGTTATGGTCCGAGGATGAAAACGCCTCTTTTGCTAGGGGAGAGATGTCGGGGCAACAACTAGGAGGGAAATCCTTACCTTAGGAATGTCTGGGAGCTTGATCCTTTCAGGATGGAGGGGTCTGGTGCCAGCAGCTGGGAGGGAAATAAAATCCACAGAGTGACTTGAATTTCTCCTTCCCTTTCTGCTGCAGCCCCTGGTGAAGCAAGACAGTTTGGATATCTACAACGAGAGAGACCCCTTCAAGAATGATGAAGCAGGAGTTGATGAAGAGGAAAACGATGACGTGGACAGCGGGATTGAGGGGGAACTGGACCTGATGGAGCGGGATGCGATTATCCCCACGATACCTGCTCAACGCCCGCCTATTGAAAGGGTGTCATTCCCCAAAGGGCTCCCCTGGGCCCCCAAAGTCAGGTAAAACCATCTGGTGTCATTGCCATCCTCACCTACCTGTCCTGGAGTTCATTGCAGGCTGTGGCAAGTTTGTTGTCCTCTGGCAAGTTGAACTGAAGTGACTCCACTTCTTTTTTTGTCTCGGTTGGTCCTTTCTGGACTGGGTTTAGCTGAGCTCTTCCCCAGGCTTTACAAACCAAGCATGGTCAAGCTTGGCCAGTAAGTAGCAATCCCACTTTGGACATCCCAGGTTGTACTGGGAAGGAGGCTTGTGCTGGTACGCTGTGGGAGCAGGGTCAGCTTTCCCAACTGGCACCAATGGATCTTGGTAGGGCAAGGTCCTAGTCTAATCATCTTGGGAACTGGTTAATGACATTGCCTCTTGCTTGTTGAGTCGGACCCTTGTGTTGTCATTTGAAGCCTTCTTGAGTGGTCTTGCTCTAAGATGAAAAATTGGAGAAAAACATCTGAGGTTAAAGAAGTTGGTGCCTTCCTAAATAATTTGTTTCCTTCCCTTCCTAAGACCAGTTCTGCTACACATGATATGGGGAACGTTAGGAATAGAGGGTGAAAACCTCTGCCCCTATCCCCCAATCCATGTGAGGGTTTCTTGCTGTTGATCTGAAGCCTGCATTTAACCCAGTATCTTTAAAACAGAGGAGCAAATACATCTGTTTGATGTGGGAGCAGTGACAGGGTTAAGTGTGTCTATCCAGAGCGCACCTCACCAGGACACAGCAAAAACTGGTTTCCCACAAGGGTCTCCGCACATGCGGTACTGTGGCACTCCATGTAACTTAATGCTCTCAGCTTCAAAATCAAATGACCGTTGTTTTTCTTGGCTGGTGCCTGGAAATCCAGCTGGGTTTCTTTCTGCCTGTGAGAGACCTGGCTCACGGTTCGTGTCCTACTTGTAGTGCTGAGACCCTGACCAGTTCTCATGAAAGATGTGCAAGGTGGACAACATGTCAGCTTGCTCTCTCGGAGCAGCACGTGCTCTGCCAGACTGCAGAGACAACATTTGTTCATTCAAAGCGAGCAGATGCTACTTGAAGATGCATGTGCTAGGAGCACAGAAGGTGGATAAAAAGGTGCTGATCGTAGAGAACTCCTCTCCATTTATTTGCACGCTCCCATGGAGTTGCACAGCAAATACAAATGGGTTTGGTTCATATTGCTCCCAACCAATGAGAGCTATGGTGGCCGGCTGCTATTAAGACCTCTAGAAATGAATCCTAGAAAGCTCAGAGGTTCTTTCTGGTCCCATGCTCTTGTCCTTTCTGAGCAATGTAGGCTGTGATCTGGTATATATCTATTTTCCAACCTTCTCCTTGTTTTTGTTTCTCTGCTGCTCCATCAGACAGAAAGACATTGAACATTTCCTGGAAGCAAGCAGGAACAAATTCATCGGATTCACGCTGGGACAGTGAGTGTTGTGTGTCTAGGTCCAACAAAGTCTGTCCCATAGCTCCCATCAGTGCAATTTAACTGGTGGGAGGTGTCCACAAAGCTTAGGTTTTCTCAACTCAACCAGCCTAAGGCATGCTTGGGATTATGCAGCGCAGCGCTGGATTTTGCTGGGTGCAGGAGTGCACTCGGTGTTAAAAACATGTTCTTGGAGATGCTGGTCTCCAAGGATTTCTTTCTATTAAAAATCAGACCTAGCCCAGAATAAGTGACCCCTGGCCTAAGCTAGAGACTGGTTTGATGCAGGAGGGAGTTGGGACAATCTGGTATCCACAGCAAATTACCCCGTTTGTGAATAAATCAAGCTGCGGGTGCAGAGTCATCCTGGCACAGGCCCAGCAGGGTATGTTCGGTTTTAGGTGCAGTGCTGGGCTCAAGCTGGCTCCATGCAGAGACAAGATTTCACCCCAGTTCTTCACCCCAACACCGCCCCTCTCTTGCACAGGCTTTGCTGGGGAGGAGGTGGGAGGGCAGGCAGTTTATGCCAACACCTCTCCCAATTCCTGACCCATCTGGGATGTGTTCAGTACATTCAGTAGACTACAGGCTCCCTCTTTTACCTTGTATGATAAGGAAGTGTTAAACCTAGATCTTCTTCCCAGCTTTGTGCTTACCTTCTTTCATCCCCCACAGAGACACTGAAACCTTGATAGGGCTACCACGGCCCATCCATGAAAGCGTGAAGACACTGAAGCAGGTAAGATGGTGGCTCCATGCGTGGTACTTGGATGAAGCAGCCCAGAAAGCCTTGCTGAGTGGCAGTCTGCTTGTCTAACCTCATCCCTTGCTATTTTTGCTCCCTGGCACTCAGCAGATGCTCTGAGGTGGGATCAGACCCATGGGGATCTCATGGAAGTGGGGAAATCATTGGCCAAGATCACCAGGGCCATAGGGTGATTGCAGGGCATCGAGTTTCATACACATAAATTTTGTGATACTGCACTTATAATGAGTTTCAAGTTCCTCAAATGTATGCTCTCAGCGCACAGCAAATGTTTCACATGAATTTAGTCTTATGCTCCTCTTCAGCTGATGTACAGCAGCACGCTCGGTCTGCGCTCTTGCTCTCTCTCCACCTTGGGTGGTCAATCTGATGAATCCAGTCAAGGCCTGAACAACTTGAGAGAGGCTGGATATCCATCACATGCAGTGTGGGATCCTCACGTCTAACCTCTGGCTGAAACACAGTTACTGGAGAGAGTAAGAGGGTCCTTTCTTGTTAGTTGTCACAGGAAAAGCTTCTGGAGCTTCTTGCAGGAATTAGGGGGGAAAAAAATGGAAAACTGAGTCTTCGTTGCAGTTCCAAGTAGATTGTCCAGCACTTGGACTTCCCCTTTATCCGAGGTGTAACATGGCTGTGTCCTGGCGAGCATTTGCCATGCTGTGCTTTGAAGGTGACAGACTTCCAGAGTGGGGTTTGGACATACATGCCCAGACCTGTGCTCTTCCCAGGGGGAAGCATGGCCAGCCTTGGCTCCTGCAGTGCTCCACATGGAGTGAGACACCTCCAGAGGTCAACTGACCCTATCTAAGTTCTGGATTGCCTTTTGGAGGTGATTGTCCCTCTCTATTTACTTACAGAGAGATCCTAGAAGGAGTAGGTAGAAGTAATCAAAGGCATGATGTGTGAGGGGCTTGAGGGACAGAAGGATGTCCCCCACAAGACGAGTTCTCCATGTATCTGCTGTGGCCTATACACCAAACTCAGATATTACTGAAACCAGCAAATGTCATCGCTGACTGTTTCATCCTTCAGTTGTGATATTGCTCTGCCTCTGTTTGTGTATTTTGCCAGCACAAGTATGTTTCCATCTCAGACATCCAGATCAAGAATGAGGAGGAGCTGGAGAAGTGCCCCATGTCTCTGGTAAGAAGCTGCTGCTCCCCATTACTAGGTAGATGCGTGGAAGATTTCCAAGGTGTCACAGAAATCCACACATCCTCCATGATCCTTAGGACACACCTTGGATGCTCTTTTTTCTATAAGTCCATATCTTGATCAAGTGTAGCAGTGGAGAAATGCTTGGAGCTTCCTGCAGTCAGCATGCAGCTATGTCTATCATTAAGTCCTCAAGCTGGGTTTTATGGAGGTGACTGACATATCTCAAGTGTGTGGACTGGAAATACTTAATTTTCCCTTGTTTCTAATGTTTCTCTATGCTAGGGAGAAGAGGAAGTCCAAGAAACCCCTTGTGAGGTCTTGTATCGAGCAATGTTGTACAATCTCCCCCAGTATATGGTAAGCCCATGCTTCTTAAAAGTGAAGAAGACCTTTTGTGGGGGGAATGGTGGGAATCTGTGAGCTGCAAAGTTCAGCACGGGGCTGCTGGGGCATGTTCAGGACTTGAATGGTGAGACTTTGGTGGGAATCCAGAGCAAAGTTGAGTGGAAAGTACAGTCCAAGAGGAGGGGATTCAGAGGAATCCCCCACATGGATGCGAGCTTGAAACTGGCTCCTGCCCTCCAGACAGTGAGGGGAACCAGTTGGGGATGGCTCCATGTCATCTCTTGAGCTGTGTAAGCTATAGTATTTACCAACAAGTTGTTGCACACTGCTGCTGCATGCACCTTCACTTCTGACCTCAAGAAGCAACCTACAGACTTCACTGGTCCCTTAAGCCTTGATCTTTCTTGCTGAGATTAACTTTCCATTACGATATTGCGCTGATCTCTGAGCGTGATGGCTTGCTGGGCTAGGAACCAAGCTGAACCATCATCATGCTTTACGTGGCACAGCAAACAAGGCGGTAATGCCTTCAGGTCTCTGCCAGCCTGGCTGTGCTCTCAACAGCTATTCAAACTATGGAGAGAAGGTTACGACCTTCCTTAACAGGGACATCCCTTGCAGCCTTCCCATGGCCCCAAGAGATTCCCAGAGGAATACAGTGCATGTCCTGAAATTCAGCTACGCTGCCAGGTTGGATGAGGCTTTGAGCAACCTGATCTAGTGGAAGGTATCCCTGCCCATGGCTGGGGGCTTAGAACTAGGTGATCTTTAAGACCCCTTCCAACCCAAACCATTCTGTGATTCTAAGATGCTAATTGGATCACATGCACTCTCTGGGAGAGACAAATGCAGATTTAAATGCATTAAGCTCCAGGTGTCCCTTCCATTATTTTATCCATACTACTAGAGCTCATGATGCCTTAAGTTAAGACTAAACCAGACCTGCCATGCTCCCCACACTTGGCCTGTCTGGCCAGGGTGTACAAGGAGAGGTTGAGCCTTGGCATAGTCAGTCCGTCACAGTGAGTGGAGCTTGGGCTGGTGAAACCCTGTAGAGTTGGCTTGAAGTTGTCCAGTTTCAGCAAGTGAAGGAGAAGGAAGTAATGACCCTTCCTGGAAGCATCCCTCCATGCCTGTCCTCCCCTGCAGATAGCTTTGCTGAAGATCCTCCTTGCTGCAGCGCCCACCTCTAAAGCCAAGACCGACTCCATCAACATCCTGGCAGATGTGTTGCCTGAAGAGATGCCGTAAGTCCTTGAGGAGGTGGCCACCAGCCATCACAGTTTTGCCACGAAGTCTTGGACCGAGCAGGAGAGTTGGGGTTTGCCAATAGGTTTGGGAGGCTCCAGATCTGGGGCCATCTCTTTGGATAGGTGCAAGCTACTGTTGCTGCCAGGGCAGAAGGGTGAAAGCCAAGGATGTGAATGCCAGTTTTCAGGAGCATAACAATTCAAGTGCAATCAGCAGCCGCTGTGCTCTGCTAGCTAAGTGACACAAATCATAAAATCATGCTAGTTGACACGAATCACAAAGATATGTGAGCATATGGTAGGTGTCCTTCATACTGCTCCCCCAGGATTGCTGGTGGAGAGCAATCAGCTTTTTTTTTTTTTTTCCCTTTTTTAATGCATGTTGGTGTCACCAGACAGGAGGGGATGGAAATGGGAGTCCCAGAGGGAAGCAAAGGTCTGTGTTTCTATGGAGCCTGTCCTGATGAATAAGAACTCAACAGACCCTTAGTCCTTCTCGCTCCCATACCCACTGTGCTGTTGCCTTCTTCCCCTCCAACCCAGCATCACCGTTCTCCAGAGCATGAAACTGGGGATTGACGTGAACAGACACAAAGAGATCATTGTGAAGAGCATCTCGGCTTTGCTGCTGCTGCTCCTCAAGCACTTCAAGCTGAACCACATCTACCAGGTGAGTGTAGAGAAGGGGTCGGCCATTGCCAAGCTGGTCTTGAAGCTGGTGCATCCTGATAGGACACCTCTCCTAAAAGACCTCTCCAGGAAGGGTTTCCATGAGGAGCTGCAGATCGCTTTTCCGTAGCGGTGAACCCTAGCCCCAGGCCAGGATTTGTATAGGGTTACTCAGGCAGGGATAACCTGCCTGCAATATATCTCTGACCGTGTTTTGACAGGATTGTTTCCACTCATGTGGAAGGAGTTTTCAGACTTCTGGAAAAATTCACACTGTGGCTGATCAGGTTAAAATCTAGGAGATATCACGAGCACAAGCCTCCCTGGCAGAAGGGGAAGAGGATGGGGGTTAGACAAGACCCTCTTTTGCTCTGTCTCGTCTCCAATCACCAGAAATAGTGCTGGGTAGGACCTCACGAGGTCAACTAATCTGGTCCTCTGTCCCCTCAGCAGGATCAAGTTCTTGGGGCTCCAGTTTCAGCAGAGCCTGGAGGTCTGGGTCCTAGATGCAATCTGGTTTTTGTTTCATCTGCGTGGCACCAATCGAACTGCACCCATGTGAGGGATTTCCTTGATTAAAAAAAGACCGAGGACTGATTTGAGCTGTGGCCTGGGCCCAGTTCTCCAACCATTCTGCAAGTCACACAACTAATGTTTTCTAATTATTTTTTTCTTTTAAAGGTTTCAGCATGGTACAAATCCGTCTGTGTTATGAAGCCCACTGATATTTATCTGAGGTTAAATATAAATCCATCTATTGGATTGGATAAAATGAAACAACCCCCCAGATTTTTACAAGCCTACATTTGTTCTGGGTCCCCCCCCCACATCCCTTCACTAATTTTTCTTGCTTCACCCCCAAAATGGCTCCTGTCATTTCTTCCTCCATGGCAGGAAGACCTTTGCAGTCTGGTGCTAAGTCTGGAGAAAGCTGTGGGGCTTCCCCCCCCCAATTCTGCTTTTGTGTCTGATCTTTGGTAAGCTATCATAATTCCTTTCGGTGCCGAAGCTGGTCTCAAGGACCAACCCAAAAACCGCCAGGGGGGCTGAGCTGATGCTGCCAGCATCGACAGAGGCAGTGGAGGATAGCGGAGAGCGTGGTGGGTCCGGGCGCTGCTGGGGGTCACCCTGCGCTCGCCAGCTGCTGCATTGGTGAGGCACAGACCTGCACACCAACACAGACCGTGGGGGTTTTTTTGTCTCGGTTCTGTCAAGATTTGATGTTTCTTATATCAACAGAGAAATGCCATCAAATTATTGCGGTTCAGACAGTTAGCATTATCTTTGGTCTGATCCTATACAGCGTTCTAGTTGCTGGCAGCTGCATTTCGAAGCAGTGAGAGCATCTGGGATCCTGGCTAGCGGGCACTGCCGATTACTCACTCGCAAGTAACGGCGGTGGTGTGTCGCCGGTGGCGTACCGAGTGTTGACAGCTTGTACCAGGCTGAGATGAGATGTGTAGGAACAAACTGTTTCTTCGCTCTCAGATTTGGGATGTTGATTGCAGGTTAGTGAGAGGCATGGGCAGGAGAGGAGAGGAGAGGATATTGCTGCTATTTGTGTCTGTCTCTTCAGCGGACAGTAGAGATCTGTTGTATTACGCAGCCGTACATACCCAGACCATTTAATGTTTAGAGAGGAAGAGAAATTAAAAGCGTGTCTGAAGGTAATGGTACATTTTTCAGTCAAAATTTGGAAAGGCATTGGTGTTAGCATGTGACATCAATAGGAATTATTGTATTTTCTCATGTAATAGCTGCGTCTCCTCCTTCCCCATATACTGTTTTGCCACAGATTTTTATCTTGAAAAGCTACACTTCAGTCATTAGCTGCAGCTATTCCTAAACTGCTGCTGTAAATTTTGTGTGTCCACTCTATGGCAAATAGAGTTTTCCAGCTGGTGGGAGCTGCTGTATATGATGCAAGCCTTATACAGCAGACTTCTGCAAGGGGAAGATGGTCTGCGAGGTGTCTAGAGCAAACCATCGAGACTGCTTTGCTTTCGGCTGGAAATGGGTTTCCATTCCCAGGTGATGCTCCCAGTTGTTCCAGCTAACGTTGACCCATTTCACTTCTCTTTCTCAGTTTGAGTACGTGTCCCAACATTTGGTGTTTGCCAACTGCATCCCGCTGATCCTGAAGTTCTTCAACCAAAACATCATGTCTTATATCACTGCTAAAAACAGGTACAGCCACTTCTGGGGAAGAGAGAGCTGATGGAGCAGGGAGGCTTTGTGCATGAGGAACCCTAACATGTGGGTCTGTGGTGGGACCAGGTGACCTCTGGTGCCCATCGTGGCTTTGGGGCAGCATGTTCTCCACTACAGGAATATGCTGGAGGGGAGCAAAGCCCCTCTGCTTAATGAGGAGGACTTCATGGCGGGTTTCCAGTCTCTTGCTGGACTAACATGCACGTAGACCTGTCTCCCTTGCTGACAGTAGGTTTGGTTTTTTTTACATGGACTCCTGGAGAGCAGTCCAACGCGACTGGGCATCTGCGAGCCACAGCTTCAAAAAGGCTAGAAGGGGTAGAGTCTTCTAGGTCTTTTCCACATTTTATAGCTGTATTTCAGCTTTCCTGGCTTCTTCAGGTTTTGCATAGTTGTCACTGCCTTTTACTTCTGATTTGAAGAAGACACTAGCCCTGTTTTGAGTCTGTGTAGGGACTGGCTGGACTACTCTAAGTCAGCGTAAGAACTGAAAGAGCACAACTCTTTCACAACTCAGTAGGACTGAGTAGGATTTCCCCATTCGGAGGGGAGGCGCCGCAGGGGATGTTGCTGTTGGAACGATGAAAAGATCCTTTTTCTTGCTTTTTGATGCTCTTTTGGTTGCTCTTCAGCTGTGCGTGTAGGCTGGTCTGTCTCCCGCATGGTATGGCTGCCTATGTGTAAGAAGGCACACATGGAAAAATAGACAGTAATATATTAATTCTCTTGCTGATAAACATTTCCACCTTTGGTCCTGTGCTTTAAAGGCAAATAAATGAGAGGCAACGTAGCCCAGGAGCACCTAGCTCTTTCCTCTGCTTTCTGATGGAGGTTTCACAGGCAGGATACGTTCCTGTGAAACGAGGTGGGGTTTGCAGCTGGACGCTCTGATCGAGGGAGGTTTAGCTGCTCTGCCCAGCCCAGAGAATCTGTTTGTCAGATCGTGGTGAACAACATCAGGCTCTGCCCTGCAAAAAGGATTGTGGGATTTTGTCAGGTTCAGGTGTATAGACCCAAGTCCAGTGATGCTGCAATGAGAAGTCTCAGAAGTGATGCCAGTACAATTATGACTTGAGGCAAACGAGCTGTGGGATTCCCGCTCCCGAGCTGGCTCCTCCGAGCCTTCTTGCTTGTATCTGCACGGCACTTCCAGTTTTAGGGTTATGACGGGTAGGAGCCAGCGAGGAGCATCTGTCCTTGTGGTCAGACAAGCCCTTCCCGGGCCAAACACTTTAAACAAAGCCTGTTTTAGGGGATCTCCTGACCTTGGGTCTCATCCCGGATTGCCTCTGACTCAGTGATCACTACAAGTCAGTTTGTTGCTCAGCTGCTGAATTTAAAAACAAAAAATAGCAAAGAAAGGGAACACAAGAACTGAAGCTGTGTGATAGTGCACGCTTCATTTTAGATTGGTGCATGGCTCAGGGCACAGACAGCGTTAGTGTGTGTGTATGTTTACATACATTATACATATATGTGCTTTTTTTTTATTGGCTACTTTTACAAAGGCAGTGGGTCTGGAGGGCTTCGAAAGGCCTGATGCCCTCATTGTGAATTTTCTTGCTGGTAATCAGTCACCTCCATTTCAACCTAAGATGTGTTTTGTTCTTGTTTTTTTTTCTTTTTTAAAATATGCATATGAACAACTAATCTGTCATGTCTTAATGGATCCAAATCCTTCGAGTCCTTATTAATGCACTCAGGATGCTCTTTGGAGCCAAGAGGGATTGACACGCTCCATTAAGCTGAGACTCGAGGCAGCGGTGAGGCTGGGAGCCCATTTGGATGCTGTCTGTGCAGTCAGAAACGCAGGAGAGAGGCACATCCACGCGGCACCGGCTGCGGGCTGGTTCACGTGCCCCATGTGGCTCGCTGGAGATGGGATTGCTACCCATCCAAACTACTTGCTGCATAAGGCAGTGCTGCCATTGCAATTCAAACCCCAGGCACAGGGAAGGAAAGCATTACAGATTGCTGGGCATAATCACGTAGATCACCTTAAAAAGTTGCTTTCATATTTACCTGGTTCTTAGTGAGTCCCTTCTTTCCTGTCTTCCACAGCATTTCCGTCCTGGATTATCCGCATTGTACAGTCTATGATTTGCCTGAGCTCACTGCAGAAAGCCTGGTAAGAAAGGGTCCTTGTAACCAGTGTTGCTGTATGTGAGTGGGTGAGGAAGGATTTTTTGTTTTCTTTTTTCTGACTTCTTTTTCTGTACACCCAACCTTTCCAAAATTAGACTTTGTTTTCCCCTCCAGACTTGAAAATTCCTCCCATCGCTATTCTGACTCGCTATCAGCTGTGGGGCAGTGGGGAGGAGACACTGTGCACCCCATAAAAATAGTTGGGTTTAGAGTTTTCCCTTTCGCTTCTCCAAATGAGGGAGCCTGCTTTTAAAAAGGATTTGCCCAGAGGCCATTGCCTCCCAGGTAAAAATTGCTCTTTGAATTGAGCAATCTTAAATTGAGCTCTTGCATTTTGTAAGATGTCAGTAGCTTAAGGAATGAACCAAATTCCCTATGGAGAGGAGCCTAAGTATTATGGAGACGGGCCAGTGCGATGGGCTCTGTGAGTATACGGTCTGCAGATGAGACATTAATGCGGGCCAGTGCGATGGGCTCTGTGAGTATACGGTCACATTAATGTTGGCAGGTTCCTAACTGCAATAATTCAAGTGCAGAGTAGGTTGGACTTGGACAGGGCGCAGAGCAGGGACAAGCTTTAGGGTTAACAGGGAGGGCGATCAGAGGGAAGGGAGACCCTAAATGATGCAGGATTCATTAAGAAGGAGCCTGACCAAAACCAGTCTGGGCAGGGATGATCTCATGTTGCCTGGCTGCTAAAATCTTAAGCCTATGTTGTTTTCCTTAGCTGTGTAAAGGTTAAAATCACTCAAATAAAGATTTTCCCTAGTTTCTATGAGCCAAAGTTTCTCATGAATCCCTCCAAGCCTGTGGTCAGCCGGGACAGCCAAACTGGTTTTATTGGATCTGTAGCCATGGCATTTCTGATGTGCCACTGCGATGCAAATTTCTGCTGTGAGTTGATTATGCCACATCAAATTTATATAAAAACCTGCTGTGGAGCATGTGCAGGTGAGTGTGGGATCGTCACACGTCGCCAGCATGCTGGCTCAGTCCTCCATCGCTGTCCCATGTGCCTTTCCGCCAGCACTTCTTGCCTCCTTTTGGGTGCCTGCTCAGGGTGACAGCTCCTGGACATCACCTCCCTCCTTATCAACGGGATCAGACCCCTGGTTTGTGCTGGTCCATGGGCTACTTGCTGAAGGCTGGGTGTCCTGGCCAGGCTCGGTGCCCGTCTAGCCCTGCTGGGCTCTCACCAACCGTATCCTGGCTCGATGGGGACATCTAGCGACACGTCACTGAGCCCTCCAATGGCTCACGCTAATCCTTACGCTCACACTAAGCTTTACGGCTGTAGGAGAATACTGAACTTTTTTTAGGGATAATACTCCCAGCAGTGTCTGCTCCCCAGTTTGGGAGCTGTTGCATTAAATGACAGTGCCTCATCGCTTTCCTCCAGCAGACACGGATGTTAGCCTCTCGGGAGACTAATTTAGTTAGAAAATATGCAGAAAACAACTTGAATTTTATGATGTGTGTTCGTGTTTGGGAGGATACCCATGAATGTAAGGATTTAATAAGAATTAAACATGCCCTGGTGCTTCAGAGGCATACGTTTTTGCATGTATTTATGTTTCTTCAGCCAATATTTTCTGCATTGTTTTAGCTTTTTTTTCCAATATGCCAATGCACTGATTTTAACATCCCAGCCGTAACACACTTCTCAGCAGACATAAAAGATGATGATGCTCTCAGTGAGTTGAACGCAGGAGAGTGTGCGTTTGGTTTACTTCCATGGAAAACCAGGACGAGTTCAGCAGTGCTGTCTCCAGAGGAGGGACCCTTTGCCAGTGGGGTAACGGCTGTCCCCACATGGTGTAAATCAGGAGTGGCTGCAGTCCTGGTGCGGTAGCGATGGCTTGACCCGTCCTGTTCTGGGACCGGCTCTTCGATTCCTTGCTGGTCCCCATCTCCCCTCTTCTGTCACGGGGCTGTTGCTCCCCTCCATCTCCCCGTGTTTGGGGAGGGGGCTGCAGAGAATCCTGCTGTACTGTGTCGTGGTGCCACAGGGAGGGTAACAGGAGCCAGGGGTAAAGGGGGGATTAAGTCTGTTTAGCCCATTTCCTCCTTCCATAAATCTGATGGAAAGACTCTCACTCACTTGAAGCTGCGGAGACAACATCAGATTGGTTACAAAAATAAATCCATCTGCCTATGAAATAGGTATTAGATTATTCTACTCTTTTTGGAAAAACTACTTGGTGCAGAGGGAGCAGAATAGGACTGGGCACTGATTTGAAGTCACATGGTCACTGCTTCTGAGCTGGTACCCCCAGAGTGGCACACAGCATCCGTGAGCACCTCCGTGACATCTCAGTGACATCCTGCCTCTGTGCTGTGCTGTGCAAGCTCCCCTGTGTGCACAGGAGCCTCCAGCACAGCCAGTAGCCTCTACTGGCAGAAAAGTGCATTTGCTCAGAGTAGCTTTAACAAATCCCAAAATTAAATAAAGTCAGTCAGAAGCGCTTCCTTGTTGGCCTCTAAGAATTACACGTACAATAGCATCTTACCAGCTTACTGAAATGATAGGTTTGGTGCTTGCTTTTAAGAACCAAGGTATTATGCTGGTAGGAATTTCTTGGGTAAATCTAATTTCAAACCTGGATTAGACACCGTGACAAGAAGGGGCTCCCTGTGGTGATCCCCAAACTCCTCCCGAGGATGCCCAGAACCTGGATCCTGCACCAGGCTGCGGTTTTTGCCATGAGTTGAGGCTGTAGCTTGCTGTAAGTGGCTTATAAATTAAGCAGTACTTGCTTCCACTCTCGTCCCCAAACAGGTTATTTGTGGGACACTTGTGCTGTGCTCAGTGCTGTTCAAACATAAAGCAAGTTACTGTAGTGGCGGAATTACCGCTCAAATGTGCCACAGGCAGTATTTACACAAGCTGGAGCTGGGGTGCTTACATTTAGCTAATATTTAAAATAATATATCAGCTGCACTGAAGCTGGAGGGGGATCTTTGTTACAGATAATTCTTGTCCTCCTGACACAAATGCTGCTGTTTGTTGTCCTGTGTTGTTCTGTGATTTCCTTTTATCTGTATGTAATGTGTCCTCTAAGCATGTGGTAATTTATGAATTAATTTATATAATTAACAAAACCTGTTTTCTAAGCAGTGGTGATCACTAGGCTGTAATTTGCTCTCTGGCTGTAAACAACGAATACAAATCTACCACAATATATATTTCCCATGACGGAATAATGGGATTTATTTTAGCTCTTACTCTAAACCTAAATGCAAATTAAAATGCTGATTACATCTGAGTCTTGCAGAATGGCTTTCCCCAGAATCTGTTGGTTTTTCAGCAGCATGATGACAACCCAAGTGAGGAGGTAGCTCCACTGCTCACTCTCCGTCAGAAATGAGACTTGTGCTGAGAGCAAAAATAACGACTTTCTGCACAGGGATAACTCTGGCGGTGCTGTTGAATGCTGCCGTTAGGGTCATGCTTTTCCTTCTCTGCTTCGCAGGAAGCTGGAGACAACAACCAGTTCTGCTGGAGAAATTTATTCTCCTGCATTAACTTGCTGAGGATCCTCAACAAGCTGACCAAGTGGAAACACTCAAGGACAATGGTAAGGTGATGTCCCATCTCCCCAAGACCCGCTAGTGTTGCACCTCGAGCGTGTCCCTGGCTCTACGCTGCGCGGCTTCAGCCCAGCCTTCCTGCCGAGAGTTTCTCCTGGCAGTGCTGGCGATGCTGCTGCTTCATAAGCTGCCCATTTTGCTTTCACAGAATGAGCCTTAAACGCAGAAATACTTTTTCTTCTGCAAATACCACTTATTTCTATGACCCTTAAGCCCCCTGCAGCAAGAGCTGGTTATGTTGAACGCTCCCGTTCCACCTGCTTGGGGTTTGTACCATACGCGGCCCAGGTGTTAGTGCCCACAGCTGCGCAGACAGTACTTGTGTTGCTTTCCTGAACACATTGCATTAATTGGTTTTGATTCCTTGGCAGATGCTGGTAGTCTTTAAGTCAGCCCCAATATTGAAACGAGCTCTGAAGGTGAAGCAGGCCATGATGCAGCTGTATGTCCTCAAACTGTTGAAAATCCAAACCAAATACCTGGGGCGCCAGTGGAGAAAGAGCAACATGAAAACCATGTCTGCCATTTACCAGAAGGTGCGGCACCGCATGAACGATGACTGGGCTTACGGCAACGGTGAGTCCTGCCAGGGAAGCATCCTCTCTGCGTGCGCCGTTGAAATTGGCACGCGGGGTGGGGTGTTGACATGTTTTGTCTTATGACCTGTTAGGATCCCATAAGCTTGTTTGGATCAGTACTGGGGATTTTTTTCAGAAGCTTTAAGGCTCTGTTCAGCACCATCAGGAGAGAACAAACTGATTGCATGAGGAAAGGTGGGAATAATCAGACATGGTCAGCTCAGGTCTCCAAGACCAGAGTTTCCAACAAGCTCAGACCTGCATTTTTGCATTCCCAAATCACTTTCACCGTTGAACCATTAAACTGTCCCAGTATCCACGCCAAATCTCCATGCTTAGGATGGCCGTGGCGTGAGAATCTGACTGGTAGCTCTGCAGCTCACACCCAAGAAATGACAGCAGTTACAACAGTGCGGATACTCTGAGTCCTTAAGCTGAAGCACAGATTAGATGTGCTGGTCTGTTTAAACAACTCTCGTCTTGCCTAAATCTGTATTTTTTGAGGGATGTCATGAAGTTTCTGATGTTCCTCACATATTAATCCACGGGATGCATCAGACCACATACTCTTATTTTCTTGTAAGAACACCCAGTTGCTGCAACAACTGACCCAAGCTTAGGACAAGAAGAGAAAACATTAAAATATCTTTTTGCCTTATTGACAGAGTCCTAAATTTTTGCTCTGCATGTATCTTCTTAATGAGGATTAAGCAGAAAAATTGGGTAGCGTTACCGTTTCAAACGAAAACAGG
Source organism: Egretta garzetta (assembly GCF_000687185.1). NCBI lineage: Eukaryota > Metazoa > Chordata > Aves > Pelecaniformes > Ardeidae > Egretta > Egretta garzetta. Next base: position 103,408 of record NW_009258276.1, on the reverse strand, counting down.
GCAAGAAGTAGAAGCCTAACATCTTAACTTTTTACAAGGGAGAAAGGCATTATAATTTTGTTAGGGTGTTTCACTGTAAAAGGTAAGATCTATTTTCTGAAGACTTGTTAAGCTTTTGATAGTCATGATACCACTATAACACTAATGCAGTACCAAAAAGTAGACTCGCTGGTTTTAATTTCACTTTAGGGCTAGTGGAGTTCCCAAAAACCAAAGAGCAGGAAGGCTGGAAAACTGGGGACTTCCTTGCTTTTATGGGGATTTCTATCCTGTCGCTGCCCTTCTCAGCATGCTGGTTGTTCTGTGAGGGATTGAATACAGCAGCAGGGCTTCTTTATGCCACCATCAGGATACAGCTATGGGATACTGCCTGCCTTGGGTGACTTAAATAGCTTGAACACTACATGCTCCAAACCAGCAGGAGAAGACAACTACCTACGTCACCTGCCCTGGAGCAAGAGTTTGCTGTAGCAACTGAATTTACACGGCAATAGCGAGAATAATGCAATTTTAAGAGAGATGCAAAGGATAAACTGGCGTGTGCGTCCCACTTTCCCCAAAAGAGTTAATCAGCAACATAACGCAACGCTCGATTGCACAATTCACTGCTTAGCAGGGACTGCATCTTGATCTGGACAATCTGCCAGGGGAGCACTTGGCTTTCAGAGACAGGATCTGGAGGGGTTTTTCCTGGAGTGTTTATTTTTATCTTTGTATATCTGGGTTGATACTCAGCTTGGACCTTCCCCTCCCTTGAGCACTGCTGAGCTTTGCCAATGAATTTACTGAACCTTTATGGAGCAAACGACTATTTCATGTAGATTTAGAGCTCATAAAGACCAACTTTCAAAATAATTTTTTTTTTCACATTACATGTTTATGTAATATTACATGTTTAAACTACCACGGTTATTACAGCCAGTTATTAGATTTTCAACATCATTCATAGTTAAATTTGTCCAATTTTAAAAAAAAAACCCAACAACTTTGTTTTCAGCAGCTCATAATAAGCTCACGAGGTTTTAGCTATATGCTTTAAATCTTGATCTCTGCCTCAGACATCCATGGAGATTTTCAGTAAAAGTGGTGGGGCCTTTCTGAAAAAAGCAGGAGCTTGGTAATTATCGAGCATCCTTTACAGAATAGAAATAATGGCATTTCTATAGGCAGTTTTCTGACTTTGCTGAACTTACAGGTTATTTTAACATATTTAATTTAAATTCCTGAAATTAAAATGTATACATAATGGGAATTGATTAGGAGTAATAATTAGGAATAACTGATTGGCCAATTCTCTGGTCAATTCAGGCCTGTGGTTGCTGTAAAATCTTCATCCTTTCTTTTGCTTAAACCTTATCAGAGTTATTTTTCCCACAATACTCTGGCCTTGTTTCTTCTTCAATGTAGATATTGATGCCAGACCATGGGATTTCCAGGCTGAGGAATGCACCCTGAGAGCCAACATCGAAGCCTTCAACAGCCGGAGATACGACAAACCTCAAGACTCAGAGTTTGCGCCGGTGGACAACTGCCTGCAGAGCGTACTGGGACAGCGGCTGGAGCTCCCAGAGGACTTCCACTACTCCTATGAACTCTGGCTCGAGCGGGAGGTGTTTTCCCAGCCCATTCGCTGGGAGGAGCTGCTGCACTACCAGTGAGAACAACACCTTCACCTGCCCCCAGTCCCACCTCAGTAAGGACTCAAGGTGCTACAGGCTGAGGAAAGGAAGACTGTCTTGGACCTGGGTGGTCTTGAGCACAGCTGGAAAAAAATTAGTCTTTCCAAAGAGACCAAGCCTCTTTGTATCTACCCAGCCACCCCCTCAAGTATGCCACTGCCATCTTTTTGGAGGTCATCCCTTTCCTGGGACTTCTTGGAGACCACACAGTATCAGTGGACCTGCAAAGGAGGCCACAGACCAGGTTCCAGTATCACACTAGTGGAAGCAACAAGAGTGAGCTTATCTGGTCTTTACTGGAGATTGACACCCGTGTACGAGAGCTCAGAGCCCAGGTCTGTCTCTTAGTTTCGTTCACGCATGTAAGTTTGTTGTAAGAGTATCTCAACGGTGAAAGGTTCTCGTCTCTCCGGAATGCCCCACGCTGAGCCTAATTTCTTTTCATTTATTCAGTTTTGGCTGTCTGATAATGTGCTTCAAATGCCCTACTGCCATGAACAAGCTGCCCTGCTTCCCTAATGAAGCTGAAAATAAGAAATACGTGGCACTGTCCGCAACAGCCTCAATCAGAGGCGACAGGCTGACTTGGCCAAAGGAGACACCATTACCTCTTGTCCCTGGGCTGGCATTGCTGCTGCTGGGATTACACAACCCGATTTACAGAGGCTTGCTTCCACAACTGACCGTTTCTGCATCGTTCATCAAGGATAATAATCCATTACCTTTTCACCGTACCGCTTTCCTCCACCACTTACCATTTGTATTAGAGTACAATGATCAGTAAGCTGTGCAGCGTTTAGAGCTGTAGAAGAGGTTGATTGCCACATTTCTCTCCACCTGATTGGTTTTGAAGGATAATTACTGCAACGTTAGGTTTCCAGATAGCTTTCTTCATTGCTTTTCTAACCCTGGAGGAGACAGTAAATGCCACATTAAATAACCTAATTTTTACATAGATTTTTGGTTATTTGGAGGAATGTTTGTGCCAAGTCCCAAGTCTTAAAGCAGGGAGGAAAAGTGCTTTGGGTAGCAATTTACTGCAACCATACGAGGGGAAAAAAAGCAGGCACTGTGGTCCTTAGCTTTCAGAATGAATAGCATGTTGAGCTGTAAACTTTCTATAAGGTCCCTACAAACACTACATCTGGAGAAAGCTGTGTTGCATGAGGATGGCAGCTGAAGGCAGGCTGGAAACCCTTGTGTCTGGTCAGAGCTGTGGGCTGACCCACTGAATGAGCCTCAGCCCTTGGTACCGTGCAGGCTGACAGTCCCTTCTCCTCAGCCAACGGCCCTGCCTGAGGGCCGCGCTGAAAAGGCAGGCTGGGCTTCACAGTGCTTTCTATTAAGTATTATGACAGAGTCTGCAAACTATAATCTGTCTCTACAAAGTTTTATCAGTCCAGCACAGGGAATCCTGGATCTAACCTCCCCCCCAGCCATGAAACGAGGAGTTCAGCTTTTGTCAAAGCAGCCGGTGTTACCATAGTGCAGGCAAGCACTTTGGCCGTACTGTTATCGATACATCGAGCACGCAAGTGGTAAAACCACAAGTATTTGTTATGACAGGATTTGTGCTTATTGCTGTGGAATTTAACTGAGAATGTTTCCTTAATGTGGTTTGTAAAAGGTGTTTTTCAAAGAAATAGCCTTAGTAAATGCACTCACCTTTTTAAATACGCTTTCGTTCAAAATAAACCAGAGCAACTTTTAAAGCTCATACATTTACTCAAGTTTTTTTTTAATTCCCGTGCCTTAATTTAAATGCTTCCTTTGCAGTTTTTCTTTTAAAGGACAGAAACATCCCCCACAAATCAACCCATAAACTCACCTCTGACCCCTGCCCGTCTCCGCGCTCTGCTGAGGAAAGGCCGCCTGTCTGACATACCATGGATGTTCTATTCTGATGTATGTAAAAAAATCTAAAAAAGAAAAACAGAATTGTAGAGGTCTTCACAGTGTTTGTGCTTGTTTAAAAAGTAAAAAGTTATTTAAAAATAAATAAAGCCTCTCCAAGCAGTAAGGCGTGAAAAACAGAGATATACAATCTATAATGGAAGCACGGTGCTGTCTTTAGGGATCCCAGAACGGAGAGGGCTCTGTAGCCCTGGACAAGTCATTTCAGGATCTGTACTTTAGCTCTTTCTGAAAAAATGGCACTTCGCATTTCCCTATGTTCCCTAGAGCCTTCTGGTAGTACATAAACTAGAGATTAAATAAACACAAATAAATAAACAAACCCCAACTAGAGATGGCAGACATCTGAAGGGTCTGTTAAATATTTACGTAGCAGAAATGCAGCATAAATACTACTATTTTCAGCATGTGCTAGAGTCCAGAGCCCAGGGCTAGCTGGAAAGTTCAGGATTTTCTCTGTGATGTTTTGTCTTGTACTTGCCTACCCAATGTGCAATTTCCCCCTCAGGCCAGGGTCCTGGGAATTCAGCTGCACCCCTGCGTGGTATCACATATCCTGACACAAGGGACACTTCTCCAGCACCGTCAGTTCCTTTTCTCCTTCCTTCACATGGTCACCCCACACTGAAAGAGTCTGGAGTGGTTTGGGGTTTTTTTTTCCTGGTTAACCATATTATACCCCTTGCTTTATGATTCCTCTGGTATTCTCTGTTTTAGAGTGATTTAGAAAACAATCTAATTCCCCAAAAATGAAGTGCGCATGTAAAGGATGTACTATCAATGTATCCAAACCCTTCTAGTCTTTAATATTAAACTACGGTCATGAAGGTAAGTGTTGCTTCAAGGGGGCAAAAGAAAGAATGAATGAATTATTCAGGAATCAAAAACTCAGAAAAGTCCTGGGTATTTGGCTCAAAACTTCCCCTCCAACCCAAGTGTCTCTTTCCCACAATGTTTATATATATATAAAAAAACCAAACCAGTATACACACACTGTACATTTTTCTACATTATGTATTTAAATTGTGCTCCATATAAGGTTTCCATGGCTTTTCAGTGCCTTACTGAGCTAAAGAATAGAAATACAAATTCTTATCTGAATGTCTGTGTGGTAGAGGATGGTATAAACTGTTATCTTTTAATACTATTTATTTCCACCACCACCACCCCCAGTTATACTTCTTCAAGGATATGCCTGTATACAAAAAGAACCTCTGTGTAAAAAAGTAACTAGAGAAAGGGACACCTTTTAACTTAAATATTTGTGTCTCATCCCGAATTTGTCACAAAGACTGTAATTCTATGGAGATGTGCCACCTTAAGTGAGGGTAGCTTCTGGAAAGACAGAAAACATAGAATCATAGAATGTTTTGGGTTGGAAGGGACCCCTAGAGGTCATCTAGTCCAACCCTGGGGAAACATGGGTTTCAGTTCACGCTGATAAAAACTGCCGGCCTCACTATAGACTGCGCAGCGCTCCGCAGAGCGGCTGAGGAGCTGAAATGCCAGTTTAACAGGAAGAGAGGGAACCTCTATTTTAGTAAGTTTACTCCACTTACAAACAGATGCGGGTAACTCAAACCACGTGATACTTTAAAGACTTTCCCTCGAGGTGTTGGAGCAGTATATTAGCTGAGGCCCCTCTACAAAACTCCCATACTGGTATTTCGGACAGTCCCAGATGCTGCTTCGCTAGCAGTACTACAAAAGGCTCCATCCTCCTAAACTGCAAACTGGCAGCAGTTTAAAACTTCTTTGCTTCACAGTGAGGATTTTCTTCTCCTTAAAAAAAATCTCAAGAGAGCTAGGAGGCAGCAATTACGGAATAATAATGTTGATGTACAGCAAGAAAGTTTCAGAACAAAGTTTCGGATGGTTTCTGTACAGCTGAAGGAGCCACATCTGTTATCTTACCCCAGACGCGACTGTTGATTCCATGAATGCCCGAGTGCTCGCAGTTTCTGTTGTAAATGGCATATGTAGAGCTTTTTCTTTTTTTTTTTCCAGCCTACAGGTGGTTGCTGAAAGTTTTGCTGTCAGTAAGTCATTTTCTTCAGTACCTCAGTACAGATTCTTCTATTTTTAGCCTTGTTTCCTAGGACTGTGAGGCACATGCAATCATGCTATTAGTTTCTCAGTCCTCTATAAGCAACTTCCAAACTGGTTAGCTGATTTCATGCAAATTTGCATGAAGGCTAAAAGGCCTCAAAGATATTAAGTTCCTTTCAGAGTTGTGAAAGTTGGCAGCTAGGTAGAGAGCGACCCTATTTAAAAAGGACCACAGCCTAATATCCCTTCTTTCCCTTACATGAGTATTTCCATAAAAATAATGATCCTGAAATGTCCTGGCCTGACAGCTGCCAGAGCTAAAGCACTCTTTATTTATCCAGTTGTAGTTTGCAGAAACTTCCCTTAATTATTTATCAAAAGCTTTACATGTGTAAACAGGAGCTTGTTTTGTAGCCAGGTCCAAGCATCTTTACAAAATACAACAGTTGGCTGCACAGGCTAATTTTTGTCTCCTCAATCTAATATTTCCGGCACGCCTGTCACAACTGTTACTTCTTTTTAGCCTCAATAGTTGGTATAACGTGGTCTCTTGCCAGCTGCTTTTGCTAAAAGGAGATAGTTATGATTGCTTCTTTTATGTCATGTGGTTTGTTAATAAAAATCACACAAAATAATTTTTCCCTAAACACAGTAAAAATCAAATTTTTTTTCATTATTTCTTTCATTATCCATCCCAAGAAGCAGTCAAGAGTTTTACTTAGAAAAACTTCCAGACCTTCTTTCTGAGCTATGCTGCCGAGCCTTTCCCTGTCTTCTCTGGTTCTTTGGCTTCTTTCGCTGTCTTTTTTGGCTCTTTCTGATCAGGTACCAGGATTCCTCTGAGATTTTCCTCAGCAGTGAACGTTCTTCTGGCAGGGCTATTCTAATCTCAGGTAGGTAACTGACTCAGTTGCCTGTGGCCTCTTAGAGACGGGAAAGGGAGAGAAATGAGCAGCACAAGGAAGAACAGGAGATGCTTTAGTAAACTTAGCCACTGAAAACAAGACTCAAACCACAGATACGGCTTGAACAACCAAAGACCGAGGCCCTGCGCCTTTTCAAATGGTAAGGAACCTCTTTACAATTCATTTTCTACGCTGTCCTGACAAGCTTGGTCTGTGAGACACCGTAACAGTATCCCCCGTTTTCCTTCACCGCTAAACACAAAGAAGTTCAGCTGCTCCATCATTTAGTCTGAGTAGAAGAGAGACAACATACTCATTAGCCTCCGTGAAGCTTGATACTCCCCGCTTATTGGAAAGCAATTCCCTCTCAATAGCACGTTCTCCTGGATCCCACTCATGGCAACAGAGAACAGCCATGAGAGCAAAAAGGCTGGCATTTTCTGGAGAAAACAAAGCATCCATAGAATCATAGAATCGTTTAGGTTAGAAAAGCCCTTTAAGATCACCAAGCTCAACCGTTCCCCTACCCCTGCCATCCCACCACTAAACCCTGTCCCCTCAGCACCCTGTCTGCCCGGCTTTTAAATCCTCCCAGGGGTGGGGACTCGACCCCTTCACTGGGCAGCCCCTCCCAGTGCCTGACAGCTCTTTGGGGAAGAAATTTTTCCTGATGTCCAACCTAAACCTGCCCTGGCACAACTTGAGGCTGTTTCCTCAATGATAAGTAAAAGAATCTGAGATGCATGTTTTCTACACTGAATGTCTTACCACTTGTTCTTGAAAACATGTCACATGTCCAGATTACAGCAGAGCTTTTTGCCCTGGATTGAGAAAGAGGTCTGCATCGCATTCACAGTAATAGCACTCAGCGGGTCAGGCACTCAAACACATTACTTTGGAAAGATAAAACGGTGTTTTCCATTAACTCAACCCCTTTCTGCTCAAGGCAAATAAGTCTAATGGTTTCCACTCCGCATTTCAAAGTCGCTTTTCAAAACATCCTCCTCAGCAGCATCTTGCTCTCCACCAACACCCACGCTCAGCCACCATGTCGGGTGACGACCCAGCTGATACTACTTCCAAAGTTTCCTGGTCTCATTTCTCCATCCAACCTCCACTCCTGGCTCACCTTTCCCTCTTGATAAAAGAGATAATAATTAGGTATGTACTTTGCCAAGGAGCGCCTTTGCTCTTTGCTTTCTCTATTCCTGAGCTCCTCCTCACCTGGTGCATTTTGCTGTTGCACTCATTCCTGTCATTTAGCCTTCTTTTGATATCGAATCTACGTGCAGTGTTAATTATTTTCCTTCAGACGTTTCCTCCTGACCACCTTCTTCCGTTCTTTCACTGATACCTTTATTTCTCTTCAGGTTTTATTGGGCTCTTGTTTTCTTTTTTGTTCTCACCTCTCCTTTTGTTCTCATTTCTGGGGGTTCTGATCATTCTTCATTAAACTTCATTTTACTCTGCTCAGTCACTGGTCTGGCTCATTCTCTGTCTCTGCTTCTACTCTCATGCTGAAATACCATCCCTACAAACATTTCCACCACTACAGAGTTGTTCTGGCCCCCTTCAGTACTTGTACATTTGTAGCCAAATATGTTCACTCTTCTATCCATATTAAAAAACCTCCTTTACAGAGTCCACGTACCTTCTATCCACCGCCATCGCTTCACAGGGTCCAAAGCAACCATCAGATTTACAATCCTCTACCCATAGTCCCTTCCAATGCTGATTTATTTAAATGTCTGTACATAGCAGACTGTAATGTCTACAAATTTCATAGGGGGAAGAAAACAAAGGCTGGACAGCTGTTATGTCCAATGGGCGAATTAAAAAGTAAAGGCACCTGTATTCCCAAAAGTGCCTTTAAAAAAAAGAAATTACACGTTGGTCTTCAGTTCTTACCATTGCATCAAAATGATGAGCCTTTCTGATATTTGAAACTTATTTTCATAGAATCATAGGATCATGGAATTGTTTAGGTTGGAAAAGCCCTTGAAGCTCCCCCAGCCCAACCGCCCCCCTACCCCTGCCATCCCACCCCCAAACCCTGGCCCTCAGCACCGCCTCTGCCCGGCTGTTAAATCCCCCCAGGGCTGGGGACTCGACCCCTTCACTGGGCAGCCCCTTCCAGCCCCTGACAGCCCCAAGGGGAAGGAATTGTTCCCCATGGCCAACCTCACCCTGCCCTGGCACAACTTGAAGCCGCTGCCCCTCGTCCCATCGCCCATTACCTGGGAGAAGAGACCTGGAAGCCTCCAGCTCCCAAAATTAAGAGAATTCTTCTTTTTGTTAAAATTAATTGTTCTGAAACAAAGCTGTCTTCCTACGGGTCCATGTCCCACTGCCCTGAAATACCACCCTGTCCTCCCCGCTGCAATGACAGCACGTGTCCCTGCCCAACAGCCCAGAGACGGGCTGAGCTGGGTTGACATTTCCCCAGCAGAGACGTTAATAGTGCCCCTCTCCCACACTCTGCACA